>NW_009648470.1:2087390-2089457 GCF_000708025.1 Charadrius vociferus | reverse complement strand
ATGACATCCTGGTCTCTAAATTGGAGAGACATGGATTTGACAGACAGACCACTTGGTGGATAAGGAACTGGCTGGATGGTCACACTCAAAACGCTGTGGTCAATAGCTTGATGTCCAAGTGGCGACCATTGATGAGTAGTGTTCCTCAAAGGTTGGTACTGGGACTGATACTATTTAACATCTTTGTTGGCAATTATAAATCAGGTTTGAAAAGATGGCAAAATGTAGATGTGTTTGTCTATATTTTTGTTGTAAGAGACAGGTATTGTCCACAAATAAATTATGAGTGATAAAAAAGATTAGGCTTGTGAACAGAGTTATAATTTTATCTCAAACAACTAAAAACTACAACCTATAAGACTGTACCCATAATACACACTGTATTTTTTAGTTTTCATATGTTGTTTTTTTTTTTTAAGAATGAAAAATTCTTAATGGCTTTTTAATTGTGAGGTTTGTATTTTTTGAGCTTACAGTTTTTATTGACATCAGAATGGCTGTGGTGAGTTGACCTTTGCTGGCCACCAGGTGCCCACCAAGCCAGACTCCTCCATCAACAGGACAGGGGGAGAAAATATGACTAAAAGCTTGTGGATCAAAATAAGGATAGGGAAATCACTCAGCAATTCATCTCACAAGCAAAACAGACTCAACTTGGAGAAAATTATTTATTGTCAATTACTTGTAAGAGATTAAGACAGTGAGAAACAAGAACAAAAATAAAAAAGCCTTCCCCCCACTACTCTCTTATTCCTGGACTCAGCTTCACTCCTGACTTTTCTACCCTCTCCCCTTGACTGGCACAGAGGATGTGGGATGGCAAATGCAGGACGCAGTCAGTTCGTACCACTTTGTCTCTCCCTCTCCTTACTCTTCATGCTGTTCCTCTGCTCCTGCATGGAGTCCCTCCCATGGGATACAGTCCTTCATGAACTTCTCCAATATGGGTCCCTCCCACAGGCTGCAGTTCTTCATGAACTGCTCCAGCATGGATCCTTTCCACAGGATACAGTCCTTCAGGAATGGACTGCTCCAGTGTGGGTCCCTCATGGGTCACAGGTCCTACCAGAAGACCTGCTCCTGTGTGGACCTCTCTCCATGGGTTGCAGCTTCTGCCAGGAGTCTACTCTGGCATGCGCTTTCCATGGGGTGCATCTTCCTTCAGGACATGTCCACCTAGTCTGGTGTGGGTCATACATGGGCTGCAGTGTGGATATCTGCTCCACTGTGGTCCTCCATAGGCTGCAAGGGGTCAGCCTGTGTCCCATGGTAGTCGCCATAGGCTACAGAGGAACCTCTGCTCTGGTGCCTGGAGCAGCTCCTCCCTCTCCTTCTTCACTGACCTTGGTGTCTGCAGAGTTGTTTCTCTCAGAGATACTCTCCCTCTCCCCCCCCCCCCCACCACCCCTCACAGCTGCCGTGCAATGTTTTTTCCCCCTTCTTATAGATGTTACCACAGAGGTGCTACCACTATTGCTGATTGTCTCAGCCTTGGCCAGCGGTGGGTCTGTCTTGGAGCTGGCTGGCATTGGTTCTGTCTGGCATGGGCGAAGCTTCTGGCATCTTCTCACAGAAGCCACCCCTGCAGCACCCCCCTCCCTTCCCCCCCTTGCCATTTTTAAGAGTTCCTCTATGCTTGAAGTTTATTCTTTCATAAAATGGAAATATAATGTTTGTGATATCACTGCTCATTTCAGCAGACAGGATTATGCTGTTATACCTAGAAGATGATGGCTTAAAATGAGGAACAAACACATAAACTCCCAGAAACAAAGCTCCTGTTTTCATGCAAATGCCTCTAATAACAAAAAGGTTCAGAAAAAGAAAATTGCAGAAAGCCTGTGACATACAGATAATTTTATCGGAATAAAAGATTTTTTAAAGTGTCATCTGGCTTCTAGGAAGAATTCACCTGAGTATACTTAAAGCTTTCAAATAGTGTATATGTCAGCAGAACATCTATATCACATGAGCAAGATTTTATTCTGTGAATTTTGCAATGTCCAAACAGGAAGTAGCCAGAGAAATGTAGATTTTCATATTTTCCTAATCTGAAAAATTGTGAGG
>NW_009648470.1:2084843-2087345 GCF_000708025.1 Charadrius vociferus | reverse complement strand
ACTGGATAGGTTTAGGAGGCAGTGATGCGTTGTAAGGAGCTTGGTCTGTATTTAGTTAAGCACTGACAGTTTTCTCTTTGAGTTCACCTCATATAATTTCTGCTGAATGTCTTAGCATCCTTTTCAACTAAAGTGATCCTTATTATCCTGAATATAAAAACACTATAATGTTGGGATTCTTTTGCAGAGTACTGCTTGTATTCTCAGCTTAGTGTCGTCATAGAATCATGCTGACAGTGGAACCTTGTTCAGAAGACTTTTGAAGCTAAATGTTTGAATTTATGCTGAATTTTCATGAGGAGTGATTTACTCAAGAGCAGAGAGGAGATTTTTTTTTTTTTCTTTTGGTAATAGCCAAGGTATGTGATAATAATCTGCCCTGACTAGAGTCTTTTATGGACCCTCAAGGGATACTGTGTTTTAGTCACCATGTCCCTCCTGTTTCTTCTTCTGTTGGGTATAATACTACTGTGCACGATTTGCCTAGTTCAGTGGAAATTGGTGGAGACATGCGCCACTGTTTTTCTTTCTCATGTGCTCTTGGATACAACTAAACAGAAATCCACTAAGACACCTTTCACTGCCTGTACACTTGCATGGTTTTAATTCGCTCAAAATGCAGTCCAGTGTTTTTGCCCATTCCACACCACCACCTCATTGATTTCTGTATATATGTTCTTGACAATATAGTTCTCTGACTTGCATTCATGTGTCAGAAATTGACTCTATTCCACTGAAATCAATAGCAACTCTCCTATAAATTTGAAATTGAGATACAGGAAGTCTGGTAAAAAAGAAAAAAGTAAGCTTCTCATGACTGTGCTGCTGTGTTCAGCCACTCTTGCATGCCAGCCCGATGAGGTGAGTAGGTTAGCCTGCTTCCTTCATGCCTACCCACAATACTGACTGTCCCAGTATTACCCGTGGGCATGGAGCAGTCTTGGACATAAGACATGGCCCATGAAACTTGTGACAACTGCAGCAAAGACCTTTTAGGAACCGTCCCACTGGACCAGTTTTCCTCAGATCCGTCTTGGGATGCATATTCTTAGCCATCCCCATTAAGACAGGTGCATGATTTACTCTGATTATTATACTTCAAAACCTCACTGATGAATATGGCTGATTTATGTACAAGTGCTGTGGACACCAGTCTTACACGCGATGGCCAAATGTTTTGGAATTGCAGCCTCTCTCTCCAGGGCAAAAATGATGCTGTGTTCCCAGCAAACAATGTTAACATTCATTGAGTGGGGTTACCTGTATCACCACATCAGCTAGCTATCCAAGTTGTCTGTGTCCCCACTTTGATGACCAGAGTATTCATATGGAGTTCAACCATTTTTTCTTTCAAGCTGTTAAATATACCCTCTGGTGATTCAAATCCTGCTAGTACTGCCTATAAGATCAAGATGGTCATGAAAGTCACTGTAACATGATGTGCACTTTTAATCTGTTTAGAGGTTGGCTACAGGGCTGATACACTACTGTTCCCAGCTCTGTGACGACCTTAGATGTATCTCAAATATAAGAAAAGCCTTGTGCCACCATCATGTACATCTACTGGGTCACTTACTGCTGTCTCTCAGAATTTGTCTCAAGATTTGCACCTCCTCCTGAATTTCTGAGAGCTGTCCAGGGATTTTGCTTCTGCATGTACCTACAGAGCTGCCCCAGTAGAGTCAAAATGCAGCCTATGTGAGTGTGAAATTAGTGACAGGAATATATTTGTGTTATAGAAAGAAAAGCACAGTAAGATTCTCGCTGTATCTGTTACCATGTTTGGAGTGGGAAAGAATCACAGAATGGTTAGGGTTGGAAGGGACCTCTGGAGATCATCTAGTCCAACCCCCCCACCAGAGCAGGGTCACCTACAACAGGTTGCACAGGACAGCATCCAGGCGGGTTTTGAATGTCTCCAGAGTGGGAGACTCCACAACGTCTCTGGGCAGCCTGTAATCCTAAGAATCCTTAGTGTTAAAATTTATATGTTTGTATATAAGAGTTCTGCTTTTTTGCCACAATGCTTTACGTACAAAAATAAGATGGGTGCCTAAGATTAATACTTGCAAGTAATGAAACCTGAAGAATTCTAAACATGATTCATGAAGAATTATATTTATGGTTTGTAGGCACTTTTAAATAACTCATCTCCTGCACTTCATATATTTGTTCTGCAGGTAGCTGTTAAGAAGACTTAATGCTGCTTTCTGCTTTAATCATATTTCTCCTTGCAAATTCAAATTAATTTAAGTTTTGCAAATAAGTAATCCAATAAGCTTTGGAGAACTTCCAAGTGCTAACACCAGCTGAGGTATTGTTCTTTTAAAAAATAAGAGTTCATAATTAATATACAATTATGTGTTTTTTCCACTTTGGGGATGAGCGAACTGATTTGGACAAAAAAAAAGTTTCTATTTTCTTTTGAAGCCTTCTGCTAGGTTCAAAACACACATTTGGGAGTTCTGAGATGTCCAGATGCAGTCCTTCAGCCTCTTTCCC
>NW_009648470.1:2070556-2084832 GCF_000708025.1 Charadrius vociferus | reverse complement strand
GAGAAAACTAGCTGTTCGATTTCTTCTGATGAGCACTTGACTGAAACAACTCTGAAGTAGAAACAGCTTCAGGGTGAGATGCTGGGATGGGAAACAGAGATGAGAAAGAGGGAGAATTGGGATAAAGATCTAGGAGTAAATAAGGAGACAGAGGAGAGAATGGAAGCCATCAAGCTGTATCAGCTGAATCTCCCTGATGGCAGACAACCCCTGATGGGCCAATTACTTCATCTCAGCAGCAGGAGACAGACATTTTCTGTGGAACCCAGGCTAGTAATGCTTTAATGTTGCTGAAACTTGTTGTCAGGTGGCTGCACATAGCACAGCTGTGTTCAGAGATACGATTTCTGCCTAACAGTGATTGAAAATCACTCATCCATGGAAGATGTGGTACAGAAACAGACCAGACAAGACTTCTTTGACAAGCAAAGTAGTCTGCAACAGATGAGCAAATTCTGATTCCTATATTTTCTGGGAGGCTGAGGGAAAGCAGAAACACAGATTCCCCTATGCTTATACTAGAACATAAATGTAAAGCTCAAAGGCAGCCTTGGCTGTAGTGACCATGAGATGGTGGAGCTCAAGATCCTTAGTGTGGTGAGAAGGACGCACAGTAAGCTCACTACCCTGGACTTCAGGCCATGTCAGGAACATGAAGGTGCACAGGTCCATGGGACCTGATGAGATATATCTGCAGGTCCTGAGGAAACTGGTGGATGAAATTGCCAAGCCACTATTCATCATATTTGAGAAGTCGTGGCAGTCTGGTGAAGTTCCCACTGACTGGAAAAGGGGAGACATAACACCCCTTTTTAAAAAGGAAAAAAAAGGAAGATCTGGGGAACTACAGGCAGGGCAGTCTCACCTGTGTGCCTGGCAAGAACATGGAACAGATCCTCCTGGAAACCATGCTAAGGCACATAGAAAATAAAAAGGAGGTGATTGGTGGCATCCAATATTGCTTCACTAAAGGCAAATCGTGTCTGACAAATTTGGTGGCTTTCTAAGATGGCTTTACAGCATTGGTGGATAGCAGAAGAGCAACTGACTTGGTCAAAGCCTTTGCATAGTTCCGCATGACATCCTGGTCTCTAAGTTGGAGAAACATAGATTTGACAGACAGACCACTTGTTGGATAAGGAACTGGCTGGATGGTCACACTCAAAGCATTGCAGTCAATGGTTCGGTCTCCAAGTGGCGACCAGTGATGACTGGCATTCCTCAAGGGTTGGTACTGGGACCGATACTGTTTATTATCTTTGTTGGCAACTTGAACATGGATTGAGTGCACCCTCAGGAAGTTTGCCGACAACACCAAGCTCTGTGGAGCAGTCAGCATGCTGGAGGGAAGGGATGTCATCCAGAGGGACCTCGACAGGTTTGAGTGGTTGGTCTTTGAAAACCTCATGAAGTTCAACAAGGCCAAATGCAAGGTCCTGCATGTGGGTCAGGGCAATCTCAAGCATAAATACAGGCTGGGTGGAGAATGGATTGAGACCAGCCCTGAGGAGAAGGACTTGGGAGTGTTGGCTGATGAGAATATCAAAATGAGTGGCAATATGCACTCACAGCCCAGAAAGCCAACCATATCCTGGGCTGCATCAAAAGAGGAATGGCCAGAAGATTGAGGGATGTGATTCTGTCCCTCTACTCAACTCTCATGAGACCACACCTGGAGTACTGTGTCCAGCTCTTGGGCCCCCAAGATAAGAAGGACATGGACCTCTTTGAACAGGTCCAGAGGAGGTCCATGAAGATGATCAGAGGACTGGAGCACCTCTTCTGTGATGCTTTGGGCCCCTCACTACTGGAGGGACATTGAGATACTGGAGCATGTTCAGAGAAAGGCAACAAAGCTGATGAGGGGTCTGGAGAACAAGTCTTATGAGAAGCAGCTGAGGGAACTGGGGTTGTTTAGCCTGGAGAAAAGGAGCCTCAGGGGGGACCCAGTCACTCTCTACAACTACCTGAAAGCAGGTTGTAGTGAGGTCTGTGTCGGTCTCTTCTCCCAAGTAACAGGCCTCAAGTTGTGCCAGGTCAGGTTCATATTGTATATTAGGAAAATTTCTTCACTGAAAAGTTTATCAAGCATTGAAAGAGTCTGCTCAGGGAATTGGTTGAGTCGCCATCCCTGGAGGTATTTAAAGGATGGGTAGGTGTAGTGCTGAGGAACAAGGTTTAGTTGTAACATGGCAGTATTAGGTTAATAGTTGAACTTGATCTTACAAGTCACTTCCAACCAAAATGGTTCTATGATTCTACAAGACAGACTGAGAGAGTTGTATTTGTTCACCCTGGAACCTGTTCACCCTGGCTCTGAGGAGATATTATAGTGGCCTTCCAGTACTTAAAGGGTGCCTACAGGAAAGATGTGCAGGGACTCTTTATCTGGGATTGCAGTGATAGGACGAGGGGTAGAAGTTTTAAACTGAAAGAGGGTAGATTTAGACTAGATGTTAGGACGAAACTCTTTACTGTGAGGATGGTGAGACACTGGAACAGGTTTCCCAGGGAAGCTGTGGATGCCCCATCCCTGGAAGTGTTCAAGGCCAGGTTGGATGGGGCTTTGAGCAACCTGGACTAGTGGGAGGTGTTCCTGCCCATGGCAGGGGGGTTGGAACTAGATGATCTTTGACGTCTTTTCCAACTCTAACCATTCTATGATTCTATGATTCTATGAAATTTGTCCAGGGCCTCTTCGTCTACCTCTGAGGCCAAATGCAAATGCCATGGCCCATCATAGTAACTGCACACCAAATATCACACCAAAGCAAGGTGGCTACACCTAAACCTCCTAATGGAGCAGTTCTTGTTTTCTGCTGCCCTTGAACCGCACCTGACGTTATCTAGGAAAGAGATTGGTGGCATGGGCCAGGCCTACACCTGTGAGAGAGCAAAAGCAAGAAGCTTAGCAGCATGGAGGTCTACATCCATCTCCTAGCCTGTGCCCTAGCCATTTCTTGATACACTCATATAGAGATTTTCAGCAAGTTTCATGACTGCTGGGATCTTTTCTCCTTAGTGATGGTATCAGATATGTATTGTCTGTGTATGGATTACAAGCCCTAAAATATATACTTGCCATCCAAGGTGTGTTTAAATGGCTACATCATTGAAGTACGGGGAGTATTCGCTCATGCATGGATGGACGTGGACAGTAGAAAACTTATTTTAATTATCTTGCTAGGTTGTTACACCTGTTACATCTAGGTTGTTTGCAACCTTTACTAAAAGTGAAAAATCTACTTATATACAGGCTGCATGTAGAATAACAGTATATTTATTTACAGGTGTTTGTTTTGATGACAAGAGTGTTTTACCTAATTAAAAGCAACTCCCATGCAATATTAGATAAAGGTGTGGAGCTTTAACAAGAATATTTCCTCCTGGCCCAAAAATCTACACTATTGACTCGTAGCTCAAATTGCAGTTGCTAGAATGCAATTCTGCAACCTCTGTTTAGTTGAAGCAGTTTGTGCAATTTATTTTACAGGGTAGTAGGATTGAATAATTGAATGCATATTTGTTTTGTACACAGTACTTGATAAGAACCTTTAAGTGTGAGTTATGGTAAAGTGACTGTTAATTGCTGCCTTTCAAACTATTTAGTTAGAAAGCAAATTTCCATGAGCAATGGATTACTAAACGGACAGTCAATGACATTACTTCAACAGGATCTCAGGGAGGAGTACTGTATATCACAGAGTTTTCTAAAACTACAGAACACTGAGACAAGAGACTTCTCTCTTCTCCTCCCTTTTATGTGTGCCCTTCTTTGTCTGCAAAGAAAACTTCTGTTTTGACCTGATATGGAAAGTTTTAGGAACATTCTTACTGAAAAAGACATTTTTTTACAAACCCTTTGGAGTGTTTTTGGAAAAGTCAGGAAAATACGGTTTGATGGAAAATACTTTGTTTAAAATGGTTTAGTTTTTTCATAAATATTTAGAAATAGAAGAGCTTCTAGGGTATGTTTATTTGCAATATTTGTAGTTTAACAGACAGAGTCTGTAAATAGCTGGATGGTTAATTTATAAATAAAGTCACCTGATAGTATTGTTGGTTTCTAAAATAAGAAACCTCGGTTGAGACTGTTTATTTAAATTGTGGTATAACTAATTATATAGCAATGTGAAACAGTTTAGCTAACAAAAAGAAAAAAAATACTTCTCCAAAAATTGTTAAGGAGAGGAATTAGTGCTTTTTATGTTAAAAGTAAACTTTTTCAACAGTTTAACAGTAAAAAAGAAGCATGTTTGCAACTATGAAACTGAACTATCACTACCCACTCAAGGCTTATCTCAGGAATGAACAGAGTATAACAAATTGCAGTTCTGAACTGTAAACACAGTGTGACAACTCACAGCTTGTGTATAGGTGGCAGAATCACAGAATCACAGAATAGTCAGGGTTGGAAAGGACCTCTGGAGATCATCTAGTCCAACACCCCTGCCAGAGCAGGGTCACCTACAACAGGTTGCACAGGACGACGTCTAGGCGGGTTTTGAATGTCTCCAGAGTGGGAGACTCCACAACCTCTCTGGGCAGCCTGTTCCAGTGCTCCACTACCCTCAAAGTAAAGAAGTTCCTTCTCATGTTAAGATGGAACTTCCTATGTTCATATGGTTGTATATTGAGAACCAGAAGGTGGTACTAACCCTAATTCATCAAGGTCAGAGCCACCTGAAGTTCCCTTTTGACTGTTTTCTTGCTTCATTAACTAAACAGTGGCCCAGTTTTGAAGGCACAGTGCCATCTCTTCCCTGGAAATCCTTGGAGTTTGTAGTTATGGCCCTCCTCCTGAGCATGGAAGATAAGAGATTGAAGCAAGATCTTGCAGTTCTTGGGGCAATGATCTAGGCTATTGTGTAAAATATGGAGAATGCTGCTTTTACCATCTTTTCAAAGAGTATCTATACTCAAAAGAGAATAACATATTCACGTGACTGCACAGATATTCATGTTGTTTGGTTTTGTTCATTATAAACCCCTCTTCATACCCCATATGTTTTACTCATAGAAGAAGAAAGGTAGTCACCCAGAGCAGTCTGGTTTGCCTGTAGAAGGATTCAGCTTCCTGCACAAGAATATGTAACTGAGTTGGTCTGAGTTGTCCTCTCCAGGTTTTGCAGGCTGTATCTAAATGATGTGCAGAAAAGCTCTCATCTCAAGGTGTGTAACACAGTCACACCCTGACTATGTCTTGGGATGACACCTGGTGATATTCCCTTTAAGTCAACTTATTGAAGAAAACCAGGCACATAGATAAGGCAGGAGCCTTGGTGAGCTCCCTCCATTAGGTCTCGGTAACTGTGCTCTCCTGTCACCTTAGATGTAGTCAAGTGTCACTTTCCATTGACTATAGAGGGACCTTGGAATGCTAATCTGAGAAGCAGCAGCTCCAGCTATGTATCTTCTATGCCGCAGAAGTTAGGGTATCCTTAAACTGTTACACATTAGTTTCACGATTTTAATTTTCTTCTCTCTGTTACAAGTAATTTTTTTTTGCGTGAGCCTGTACTCTGGATGTGGCCCTGTCTGTGAGAGCTATCTAGCACAACCTGGCTTGAAGCTGGTAATATCATGGGTTCTGGGTGCAGTTTATGTTCAGCATTTTTAGGAAAAAGAAATGCCGTTTGGGAAAACCAAAAAAACTATGAAAAAGGTTTGCACTGTCAATGGATATGGAGAATATCTCAGAGATTGTCCAGCAGTGCCTCCTCTGCTGCGCAACCAAAGTGTTATGCAGCCAAAGAATGTTTCTACCCTGAGATGATCCTCCTACAGCAAATTACACGAGTTTTGAGGACAGAGTCCTTTGGCAAGGAAATGCAATACTGCCGGTCGAAACCAGGGTTGCAATTCAATCCAGTGATCACCATTTCCACAGCAGCTATATGGTTTTTTTTGAAAAACTTTCATGGCACTGAACCAAGCTCACGATAGGGTCAGTGTGGCATGGCTTAGCTGTAAGCCACCTAATATTTTTTTCCCCTTTTAGTGGGCTTGAGATATATCAGTGCTGTTAACTGAAAACAGTAAAGGAGAGGAAAGCTTTCTAGGACACAGATGAAAAGTGACACAATCCAATGATAAACCTGTCTTTTCACTTCTGTAGCCAGAAACACAATACTTTGCTAAGATTCCACTTTTATTTTATGACTTAAATATGCAGTGTCAGTGCTTACATAATGGTTTTAACTTTTTATTTTCACAATGGGGATTTCATGCCTTGTGTATAATTGAAATGTGTAAAATTACTGTGAAGTCTTACTGAAGCATATGCTGAATTTAATACGCATAGTATTTTTATTTTTCTACTGAGAAAGAAAATTAAAAACACGTAGCAGAGTTAGTATGCAGCACTTAGGTTTCATAGTAAAAACAATAACGTGTACTATCTGTCCCTCTGTTACAGAAGGTTATCAATATTCTTATTTATTATTTGAACTATAAAAAAACCTTTGCAATATATTTTGGTATTCAGATTAAGTGTTATCGTGGCTTACATTACTAGCAAATCTGAAACACCAGCTTTGACTTTCTGACCCAACAACCCAGAAATAGTAGTGAACATACTTCTGGATGTCCACGCACACTACCATAATACAGGTCATGGATTCCCTGATTAGAAATCTGTAGGTAGCTTCAAATAAGGGTGCAACTCAGCCCATAGTTTGGCTATGACTACACTCAAATGCTGTCAGCTCCTATTCTTTTTGCGTGGTTGCTGTGTCTGCAGCCCTTTTGGGATCTTGTATCTGCTGTTCGTTGTGTTCTGGGAAGGACAGCAGACTTCAGAGGGGAGCTGAGGACAGTGATAGATAGCATCAGGAGGACTAGCAGCAAGGTGTGGCACGTCAAAACAGTTTGAAACGCAGGCAGGGAGAAAGCGCTGTGAAGAAAATGATGGAGATAGATGACAGTGAATGGGAGAAAACACCAAGTGTATCAGTTGGGAAAGAGGTTGGGAAACGTGAGAAGTTAACACTGAAAGCTAGCTGAAGGAACAGATTAAGAAAAAGAAATTAGGTGTGAAAAGGGGAAACCAAATCTGTATACCTCATGTATAACTGAGGATATCCCGCAAGACATTTTGAAGTAAACAAATGTGATTTAACTAGGTCTTCAATATGAAAATACAGAATTCAGGTAAATATTTTCCTTAGACCCCTTAGTTTTGGTTTCAGATGGCTGGGCAAATAAGGAGTTATATATATTAAAATTTGATAGAATTACTGGTAGGACATGAAGTATAAGAAGCAAATATGAAGGTTTTCAGGAAGTGCACCTGGTTTGTGACGAGTTTTAACTGAAGAAAATAAATGGTGAAATAAGTTTCAGTCAGACAGAAAAGGAATTAGATAAATACGAAGTAATTTTGGACACAAAAAGGCCGAAGGGTGAAGTTTAGTCTAATTTCCTTTGATTTAAGGGCAAGGCTATTTGCTCAAATAAACTAAAATGATTTTTTTATATCTCTGATTCTGGATTTATATAATTTATATTTCAGTTGTACACATTGTTTCCAAGTAAATTAGGTTATTTAACTTGGAGATTGCAGACATTTAAGTCATGATTTATTTAGATTGCCTTATGCATACATAATAAGTCTTACATCTTTATTGTGCTAAAATGAGGGCTAGGCTGTGCACTGTGGGCTTCATTTTAATGAAGTTCAGTGGCAGAGTTTGGAAAGCATTTGGATCACTAGGGAAAAGGATGGGGAGTCATAAGGTAAAAGCAAGTAAGTTTTCACAAAAGTTTCATTTATAGATAGATATGATGTGTCTGGCTGATTCCTCTGAGGTTTTTTTGCATAGAGTACTTTGGGTTTTATTCCTCTACAGTTTACAAAGAGATTTTTTTTCTTTAATGTACTAGAATTTTCAGCTTCTGATAATTTAAATAAATTCTCAGCTCACAGAGTTCTTGGTTGTGGACCTGGGTATGCTGATTGACCAGAAGCTCAGCATGAGCCAGCAATGCGCAATCGCGGCCCAGAAGGCCAACCATATCCTGGGCTGCATCAGAAGAAGTGTGGCCAGCAGGTCAAGGGAGGTGATTATGCCCCTCTGGTACTCCACTCGTGTGAGACCCCACCTGCAGTACTGCATCCAGCTCTGGAGTCCTCAACATAAGAAGGACATGGACCTGATGGAGCATGTCCAGAGGAGAGCCACGAGGATGATCTGAGGGCTGGAGCACCTCTCCTATGAGGAGAGGCTGGGAGAGTTGGGGCTGTTCAGCCTGGAGAAGAGAAGGCTCCGGGGAGATCTTACTGCAGCCTTCCAGTACCTAAATGGGGCCTACAGGAGAGCTGGGGAAGGACTTTTTACTAGGGAATGTGGTGACAGGACGAGGGGGAATGGCTTTAAAATGGAAGAGGGCAGGTTTAAATTAAACATTAGGAAGAAGTTTTTCCCTTTGAGGGTGGTGAGGCACTGGAACAGGTTGCCCAGAGAGGTTGTTGAGGCCCCATCCCTGGAGGGGTTCAAGGCCAGGCTGAATGTGGCCTTGGGCAACCTGGTCTAGTGGGAGGTGTCCCTGTCTACGGCAGGGGGGTTGGAACTTGATGATCTTCAAGGTCCTTTCCAACCTAAACCATTCTATGATTCTATGATGTCTACCAGGCCGTATATAACATCAGTGAAGATGGATCTTTGCACAATATTGGTACTTTAGGAGTCTTGTCTTTTTTTGCTCCCAGTTTTGCTATTTATGGTCAGCATACCTGAGTAATTGTCTTTTTTCCCTACTAGACACTTGCACTTAAGTCAGCCTACTTGTATATGTATATATATGTATGCATATGCATACACACTACTCTAGCCCTCTGACAGGCATATTATGTGTATGTGTGTGTGTTTATTTTCATAGCTTGTTCCTTGCAGTCAGTGACCCGGAGGCCATGATCTGGTCTTGGATTAAATTTGGGATATGTTGGCTCCTTCTTATGTTACTGTGTTCCTATAAAGGATTCAACAACAAGGCTTCTGTCATGGTATTATGACAGTACTTTTTAGTTTTGTTTTGTTAAGGTAAGAGTTTAGCATAAACAGAAGATCAGGCATCATAAAATTGATAAAAATCAGATAATAATTTGATTAAAAAGTTAGTGGTTCAACACGTTCTTCTGAAACACTTCTGCATTTCTGCAAAACTTATTTTCTTTTGTCTTTTGTCTCTGGCAGAGACCCATAGTTCTATGATACAAAGTGCAGCATTTGCACTCTTCCTGGGTTTAGTTATGTAAGCATAGGAATCCCATCAAAGTTAATGACTAAAATTTTGTTTCTTACCTCTGAATGCTTTTGCCTGCAAAGCTGGATTTTGCACTGCGGTTCTCTTAATATTCCTCTCACATGAAGGAAGAACATCAAATGCTCGCTTCTTTCAGCTAGGA
Source organism: Charadrius vociferus (assembly GCF_000708025.1). Taxonomy (NCBI): domain Eukaryota; kingdom Metazoa; phylum Chordata; class Aves; order Charadriiformes; family Charadriidae; genus Charadrius; species Charadrius vociferus. The sequence goes on along the minus strand of NW_009648470.1, from coordinate 2,075,426 downwards.
CAAGACTCCTGTGTTTTGTTTGTAGAACACACAGCTCTGTCCCTCAAAGGAATGAGATTTGTTCTTTAAGATCCGCTTCTGTCCTACTGCCCTTCTTGCTGATTTTATGGGAGCTACAGGGGTGGGGCGCCTCCATAAACTGGGATAAATCTGGAGCTGAGGGTGACCCCAACATAGGTAATGCCCTCACCAAAGGGATGTTGTCCAGCAGGGATTGAGCACGGTGGGAAGAGCATAGGTGGTGACAGAAGGGTGCATTGACAGCCCCGGCGATGGTGAGTGGTACCCCAAGTCCAGAGTCCATCCAGGGCCTTCAGTCTGAAGCAAAAGGAAAGTGGACAAAGCTATGATGTAGGTCAGAGGCCCATCCAGGAAGCAGGGTCAGAGACAGGGCGTGAGACCGCTGCTCTGACAGGGTTGCTTAAGCAGGAAATGACAGCTCTGGGATGGGCCAAAATGGGGTCCTGGGCTATTGGCAGGGTGGCAGAGGCCCTGGGGGAGGCTGGGAAGGGACGATAAAGCCTGTGAATGACCCCAAGGCCCTAACACTGATATGGACAGATCCTGGGTTCTTATTTCAAGGACAGCATGTGTCTCTGGAGATACATCCCTAGTTCAGGATGCGGGGCTCAACTTTCATTACTGGAATCTGCATGTGAATTAAAGGTCTAGATTTGCTGGTAGAAAGATGAGATCTGATATGTTAAGATATCAGATAATGAAATCTAAAGCTATCTTAACATTTGCATTTATAAGATTTCACACCAGGTGTTCCATAGTCTCCTTCGGGAAATAAAACTTTATTGTACTCTCCAAAGGGTGCTGTCATTGATTTTATTAAGATTAACCTAAAACTCAAGAATTATCATCTGTCTCATAACTTTCCTGAAGAAAGTTGAAGAGTTTTTTTTCATCGTTGTTGTTTTTTTTTCCTTTTTTTTCTCCTTAGCATCTATTTTAAGCTATATTACTTCAGATAAACATAAGTATCCAGGTAGCTATCTATAACCACTTCATATAGCAACCTTATTTTAATTTTGAGTTGTCTCAAGTGTATTTTCCCAGTGATTCATTCTAGTGTAAGACAAAATATTTTATTTAGTATAACTGTAGCTATCTAAAAGTTAAAAGTTTAGATTAGTCATCTAGACACTCTCTAGAGTCAATGGAGAGGGGTAAACATCCAAAAAGAGGTTTAATCCCACGTGTTTTAGACATCAGAGCTATTACGGGCTGAATCATCCTTGAGGTAACCTTTCACTACGCTAATTGTGAATAGCCTAAATGATAATTTAAGGATGAAATTTAAAAAGTCAAAATGCTGGATTCTGCACTTAGGGTAATGACAGAGTAATGCTGGGCACAAGTATAAACTGGGAGAGTAGGGGCTGGAGAGCAGCCCTGCAGAAAGGGATCTGGGGGTGCTGGTTGACAGCAGGCTCAATATGAGTGAGCTGTGTGCCCTGACAGCCAAGAAGGTAAAATACATCCTGGGGTGCATCAAACACAGTATCACCAGCCGGTGAAAAGCGGTGATTATCCCTCTGTATTCAGCGTTGGGGTAGCCTCACCTTGAGTACTGTGTGTAGTTCTGGGCCCCACAATTTAAGAAGGAAGTGAAGGTACTTAAATGCATCCAGAGGAGGGCAACAAATCTGGTGAACGGGCTGGAAGGAATGTCCTGTGAGGTGTGGCTAAGGACTTTGGAATTGTCTAGTTTGGAGAGAAGGAAGCTGAGGGGCAATCTCAGTGCTCTCTACAACTTCTTGAGAAGGGGAAGTAGAGAGGGAGGTGCTGAGCACCTGGACACAGTGACAAGATGCACGGGAATGGCTCAAAGCTGCACCAGGGGAGATTTAGACTTGACATCAGGAAGAATTTCTTTATGGAGAGGGTGGTCAAACATTGGAACAGCCTTCTTAGAGGTGTGGTTGATGCCCCAAGCCTGTCAGTGTTTAAGAGGCATTTGGACAATGTCCTTAATAACATGTTTTAACTTTTGGTCAGCCCTGAATTGGTCAGGCAGTTGGACTAGATGATGGTTGTAAGTCCTTTCCAACGGAAAATATTCTGTTCTGTTCTTTTCTATTCTATTCTATACTATTCTATTCTAAACTTATAGAAAAAACCCACTATTATTAAATGGATAAACTTATATAAGGGTGTTTAAACTACATTCCTCCATATCTAGTTATATGCCTGACATTCTTGTATCAGTGTACCTTTTTGACTTTTTTTTTTTGTTTGGAAAAGAAATATTTTTTGTGATTCTTTGTATTCCTTTCTGAGGTGTATGAGAAAAGAGTGTGTATGCTGCAAGTATAACTGAGGTTTTAGCTGAATTCTCTTGAATCTGTTTTAATTCTCCTCTCAAATAAATTTCCCACTAGGATAACCTACAAAATTGCATAAGAGCACTCTCAAATCAAAACAGACAAGGCAAATGGAAAAACGCACTTCAGTAATAATAGCTGGACAGTATGTTATATTATGAAATATGATAAAATGATGTGTATTTTTAAGGAAAGCTGCATTACATTTTTTTGTATTCTTCCACTGTAGTCTATCATTGTCACTTTTAAACTAAAAATCACCCTTTAGTGGTTCTGATTCAAATAGCATGATTTGTTTGTTCTTGCAATAAACTAGCCCTGAGCTATCAAACTAATGCACCTAAGTGTACGTTTAAGTGCCTAAATCATCATACCTAAATGCAGAATTCTAAATTTAAGCATAAAATATGAAAATTGGTTTCCTTAAAATGCATTTTAAAAGCCAGACTCCGAGGCTATAATATGTTGCATTTTTACTCAAAATGGTATTTTAAAGTGCTGTCTTTTGAGTGTAGATCTCTTGCATACACTTTGTTCAGCATACATATGAATTGAAAATTACTCATAATCACACTTTTGAGAGTCCAGAATATTTGTTATTCATAGCTATCACAATCCTTTCATGTATAGCAAAAAGTTTTGCGCTTACTTGATACTTTAGTGTTGTACGTTTTGCATCTAATGAAAGCTGAGATGGGTTATTTTTCAGTCTGTTGTTTAGGTAATAAAGCATCAATAATTCAGTGCTAAAGAGCTGAGATACTTTCCTTTTCATTTCTCCTTTGTCCTGAGTATGATGGTACTGAGTATACACAATTCCAAATATATTGTGCTTGGGTCATCAGTAGTTATATGACAAAGAAAAGACTGCAGAGCTGGCTTCTCCAGCTTTTACGGTTTATTGATACCGCATGAGAGCTATAAAAGATGCCCCAAACCCAGACATCTACTCTCTGTTTTTTATAATGCAGAGACAGATGCCCAAGTTAGGATTGCTTGCAGCCTGGACAAGGTCTTCTATTACATCTGGAGACTCTGAATCCAATGTAGTTAAGGAACATCTGTGGGATGCTGCACTGCTACTAGGTATTCAGTGGAGGAACATTTTGACTTTCACATTATTTTCATCCTAGGATGAACAAACTCTAGTGGTCTGAGTCAAGAATGAAAAGCAGCTTGCATAATATTACACAATAGCTTTTGAAGCAGTTCTCTTCAGGACTTTGGTTTGATCCACTTGATAAAGCAGCAACAAATTCTGAAAACAGATATTTCTGTGGTTGTTTCATGTCTTTTGATGCTGTTTCAATTTTATACGCTTACTTCACTTCCAAGACCTCTTTTAGGTAGCAAACCGTCCCTTTCATATAGTACATAACTGCTTGGCTGACTACAAGCCCTGTACTTTGCTTTACTTTACTTTACTTTACTTTACTTTACTTTACTTTACTTTTTACATGTTGACCAGCATTGTAGTTCTGGGCTTCCCACCCCACCTCCCCATTTATCAGTGTGTCAGCTAATGACTTGGTTCCTGCCTTTCAGTCTCTTGCTAAAACAACAATAGCCTTGTGGCTTTCACAGCTGTTACTACTGCAACAGTTATATTTTTTTCCAAGAAGCAGTAGGTAGGATAGAGGCAGAGAGAAAAGAAATAATGCATGTACTTTGCACTGTGCTGCTACTTCTTTCCAAGAAATCCAAGGTTTTTCTAGTTTTTAGGCAATTGATCCTTTCGTAGCATGTCACTTGTACTAAAAAACCTACATGTAAAGAAAGAAAGGCATTGCATAGATTAAGGTGAGCTATTCACTTTAATAATGTTGCTTCTGTTTTGCAGCACAGGAAATTGCTTTACCATGGAAAAATCAGAACAAAAGTTCAGCAGAGACAATGAAGGATATATTGTGAACATTCTTATTGAACAGTCAGTCTGCCCAAGAGTGTAAACTACCCAGAATAAAAATTGGAAAATATCGCAACTGAAAATTGCACCAAACCATTTTTTTTTTTTACCTGAGAGGATGGACTACCTGAGATTATTCATTTTCAAATATTTTTTGTCAAAAGTTGAATTTACCGATGTTGTTATTTTATATCAAAATACTAGAATATTTAGTTTGAACACATGTATTTTTAAGTCATAACTTCTCCCCAATTATGAGTTTTTAAGTCATTGCAGTTATTCAAAAGTTTATTTAATACATGTACAGTATGTCTACAAAAATGTCCTTCAAATTTAATTAGATGACAGTTTTTCCAAACACTAATTTTCTGTGTTCTATTTTTATGTCCTATTGAAGATTTCCCATGTCTAGGTTTATTCCATCTAATTTTAGGCACTTATCTGACATACTTGTCGAGAATGTGGCATGTAATTAACCATACAGTCTTCCTGTGTCTCAAAAAGAAGCATCTAAAAATGAGGAATACAATCTCAGAGTGCTGAATAACATCCCGTAATTATCTAGTTTTCCATTTGTAAGAAAAGCCAAGCTAACTGAGCTCCTAACTGAAACCTCATTCTCTATACAGGA
>NW_009648470.1:2023854-2070513 GCF_000708025.1 Charadrius vociferus | reverse complement strand
AGTGGAAGGGAAATAAATACCAGTTGAAACATTTTTTGTATTTCCATAGTTAGGAACACTGTAAAGACTTGAGAGATTGTTTACTTTGATGAACTTTGTTCATTTCTTCTTAGTTATCCAGATAGGTCCTAGTCTTTAGGTTTATTAAATATGACTTAAATATAGTAATCTTTAATTTTGGTAAACAAAAGTGAAGTTACAGCTTCAAGATGGGTACCTCTAGACATGCATGGAAAAGAAGGATCTATTGGTAGTTTCAGAGCATGGTTGGGTGGGTTATACCAATGGATCATATTACAATATCTTCAAGATCCTGCCTTTTCTGTCCAAGCTTTGTGATTAGTTAATGAAAGACCTCTAATCACAGTGATTTTTTTTTTTTTAATGAAATGCTGGTCTTTAGTTTTAACACATTATAAAGAAACTGAGAAAAAGGAAAAGACATTCTATGAGCTCTGTAAGAGTCATAGTTCCATTCTAATCCTGGCAACCAGAGGCACAGGGGTTGTAACTGTGTAGAATTATGCATTTTCTTCAAGAAGACATATCACTTGTACTTCTATCAAGGGAAAAAACAAGAGGTAGTGACTTCATCTTCCTGATGTTAAAAAAAAATGAAACATCTTGCAAAAACATTGTAAAAACTTCATACGACATACCATGATATAATGATAGAAATCCATTGAATCTATTAGATGTATATTCTTGGTATATCTACACCTTTGCCTTTCACAGTGTCTATTATTAGCAAAAGTTTGTGGATTGCCATTGAAAATCAGGATTTGTCTTCTTTAACCATTATAAGTAAGTCCAGTATAGTTTTTCCTTTTTTTACCTTTAAATGGAGAGGTAAAATTTTATGTGATCTCCTAGTGGTTATATGTCAATTTCTGCAACAATGAATAGATTTCATTTCTCCCCTTTTCCCCCTGTTCTGCACCTGCTCAGTTCCATTACTATGGGGTTCTTGAATTCATCATTGATCCACATTTAGTTGATAACTATTTTTAACTTGTTCTATCTCCAGTTTCTATAGGAATGATAACAATGAAAAATAAATAAATTAGTATTTGTTCAGCATCTCTTTTGGTTTAGTATACTCAGAAGTCTCACAAAGATAGTAAAGCTCTTAATCTGCTAAAGCAAACAAGGAGGTAGCCTTTTACAGCATTTGCGGTTCTCCTGGCAAGGATATAAAACACAATACAGTAGCCAATATTTCTGTAATTTTGCTGTATGAAATAATGTTATGTTTTTAAAACTAATTATGGTGTTCAGAAGGCCCCAAATCTGCATAATTTTCATATCAACGAGAGTTAATGATTAGCTTCCTCTGTCCTTATGCAAACACAAGTGACAGTTCTAGGATGCAGTATGAAGGTTTTAAGAAGTGGTTCAATTGTATTCCTCTGCATCTAAGTAGTTTTATTCTCTCCCACTATATCTATGGAAAAAATCTTATTATAATTATAGAGATCTGTGGGCCTCTGTGTTAATAACCTAATTTGCTTATTCTGTCCTTAATTGGTTAAGATAAGAAACCTTGTAATGGCAGAATAATTTAAGTGGTTCCATTAGTCTCTTTTGAAGGAACCATTGATTTTTAATGCTATTACTTCCTAAGCTCATTTTACCAAGGTTTTATTTACCATTACTTTCTAATCCTTGCATGTTAATGCATTTATTAACCTCTGGAACCTCGTGAGAGTCTGGGTTAACAAAAGCAATGAACAAAACTCTTTGGCTTGGATTTTACATGTTCCATGCAAAACATAATTCAGGAACATTCATTTTTAATATTTCTGAAATGAAAAATCCTCTGTTTTGGGGACACAGATATAAAGAGACTACCGAGAAAGATGGATTTTGCTGTATTTTTTCCCAGTCCTTCCCATTTCACTTCTCTGTTTTGACCTAGTCATCAACCAGAGAGAGCTGTTAACAGATATTATTCTCTTTTCCCCCAGTCAATTTTATGATAACGATTCCTGGTCTGGCACACAACCAGACTGAGGGTTAAAAGAGGATTGGTTAAGGACTAAATTCAGCACTACTCCAATCATTGTATTAATCCCCAGCCTATGCAGTCACTCTGTAAAAGCTAAAGATATGGAATTAATAACTGCCTTCAAGATATTTGATCTGGTAACTCTCAGAAGTCATGGACTGCTACTGCAGATTCTTACAATCAATTGTATTTTTCATTAGATAACAAGTTCCATATATTCCACAGTCAGTAAATATTTTTCACTTGTTACTTGGCAGTATCGTGGAATTTGTTAGTTCAGTTTTATTCTGAATGTTGTTCCCATTCTCCTTGGAGCAGGAGCCCACTGACGGCAGTCCTCAGCATAGACCACCAGAACTGACATGGGTTTTTGGGAGATGTCATAAAATGCATGAATAATGGTTATTATTATTCACTTAGCTTACTTTTCTCAGCAGAGGTATGCCTTCATGAGCTGCTTTCCTTGCCCAAATCCTGCCACGTAGCAGTCATTTTTTTAATTCTCGTGACCCACACAGAAAATGCTTGATGATCAACTGGCAATTGCTGAGGACAGTTTGAGAACTATGGAAGAAAATGCAGATTCCTTCCCCAGGTGTCTCAGCTGTTGTGCTCTGGAGGTAGGTTTCATAAATCTGAAGTAGAAAAGGAGTAATTTTTGGCAAACCTTGAACACAAGGGAAGGGATGAGATAACTTTGCCTGGACAAGCTGAAAGGCTGGAGAGTGGCATGTGTCTGCAATCCTCATGTTTGTTGAAAATTAAAGCCTTTTCTGCAATGTTGACATAAATGTCCATCTGATATTAGGATTAACCACATACTTTTTTTTTTTTTTTTTAATTATTTGTCAACCTTTTGACCATAACAGATTGTTTAAATCCCCTTTGCAATTTTAATCTGAAAATACTCATCATTGAAACAGTAGACAAGGAAGTAATATGTTTGCCTGGGAAGTGAGACTGAAAGATGTCCTTCACTGCCTCACTCTCTGCATATTTTATGCTGTGGCTCTGGTTTAAAATAGACCAGTGGCCAGTGGGGTGGAGACCAAAAGTTTGCTACCATGGAACTAAGTGAACATGGCCTTTCTTGAGTCTGTATCTGGTATTATAAACTTTTTGTAGTTGGATGGGCTCAGTGGCTGCGTTTCAGCAGAGGGCATAGAAAGAATGGCTGGTAGATCTTTACTTTCAGCTCTTTGGTGGCCCACATAAGTAATATTGTGGCTTTTTTAACCGAAGCTAACATAGAACCTAGTTCTCTCATGTGTGCAGGAAAATGCTGCAATCACAAGTTTATCATGTAAAAGTTGAGAACTGACATTATTTCCTTCAACACTTTTGAATGAAAATGGTACAAGTGGATATGCTTTGTACTAAATTCAATGACTTGTGCTCTGGATGGTGTGAATGCATACATCAGTTTAGTGTCTTCAGGAGATGTTGGTATAGAAAAGTCTGAACCTCAAATTTGCATATGGCTAGGATAGCTGCTGTGATGGTCAGCTTATACAAGATGGTAGCACCTTGTACACGTATAAAGCTTTCAATACCTAAATAATTATTCAGGCAAAATCCTAGGTGATATAGAATCTTATCCTAATATAGATGCCTTAAATTAGATGAACCATACCCTGAAAGTGACTATTTCTCTTCATTGCCTGGGAAAGGAACCTGGCTGACAGGTTTAGACAGAGATGCCCACTTGATAGGTAGGGTACTTACCACTCTTGCTATCCAGAAGGTATCTTTTTGAATCTTGTTCTTGATCATGTAAATTAACAGTCAAAGTGCTGAAAGATATTTAAGTAGTAATAAGTGACAACTGAAAGCAGAAATTTGGAAGTAGATGTGAGAGTCACAGCGTCCAAATTACATTTGTTGAATTTGATTAGACATTCTTCATCTTCACAGAACAGCTGGGCAAAATGGAAAGAATTAATTTACTCAAGGCACAGACACCACATGGCCAAACAGATCAACATCTGGAACAAAGATGAGTGCATACAAGGTCAAGGTGTGGTGTAAGTTTTGTCTGAATTAGAAAAGTTTCAAAGGCTTAACTCAAATAGCTTAAAATGTGGGCACATTCAATCGGTTTAGCTTGAAATGATTTTTGCTTAAAAATGAGTTCTTTAGTTTTAGTGGTATCTAGTTTTCTTTAAATGAATCTGTGGCTATGGGTATACAACGGACAGCCAGTAATCAGCTGCTGTTTACTGATCTGGGGTACATGCCTGTTTAGCTTAAATTTAAATGTTCGTTATTGCCTTGTTTTTCAGGGAGGTTTAAATCATGCACACGGGTTACCTGTAATTCAGTGATGGTCATCTGACAGGATAATTCAGTAAATGTTCACAATTTAGTTGCAGCTCTGAAACGCAGGAAATTAGTTCCTATACTGAGTTTAGGAGAAGCATATTTTGAAATTAGTTAGCTTGATTTTGAGGGTAGTCTTGAATTGATAATACAGCTAAGACTAAGTCTTTGCTAACTAAAAATAAGGGTGGTCCATATTGCCTAATTCTTACTGCAGTCCCTGGATTTCTCCAAGAAGCCTTCTCCAAGAGCAAACTGCTTTAGAAAGGACTAAGTCCTAAATGATGTAAAGCAAGTCAGCGCCCATTAGCCTTGACCTCTTTTATTCAACAGTAAAAACCTAGCTTCTGACTCTACAGATGCTACTGACTGGCTTAACTAAGTTGTCTCTTAAACTAATTTACATTAAATTGGTGGCTGGTTGGACCAAGCTGATATTAACTCATTTTTTTCCTTCAATGAAAGAATAACTGTTGGAATTCAATCTTTCCTGACAGATCAGAAAGCATACAATCTGTACAATTTCAACTATTTTTGATCAATTCTTTTATTTCTGTTAAAAAGGCTCATTCATAGTGTAAGTTGTCATGTTTCTACTGTTTTTTTAATTATCATGTTCTGAGGATTTATTTGACAGTTTTCAAATCTAGTGCCAAATTAATGTGATTTATTTCAAGGCATCAGCTTCACAGTTCATGAATTTGTGGTTATTCTTACTAACTTTTCAATATAACTGTTCCTTGAAAATTACCAGGCTTTATAATAGACAAAAAAAAAAAAAAAAAGCAACATAAAAGACAGTCATCTGGATTCAGGGCTTCTTGTTGTTTGTGTCCAGTTTGCTCACTATAGGAAGTCACAAAGTCATGAGGTGAGAAATACTTCAGAAATATTTACAAACTGAGAGGCACTTGCAAAAACCTTTGCATAAATAGAAAACACAGTATGAACTCTCGGTATAAATGAGTGACAGATTTTCAAGCTTTTTAAAAATTAAACTTGCTTTGGTATCAAACACACAGTGCTCTAAGGTACCCTGAATGTTCCTGGCAGAGAATGGTGTTCAGGACTATGGGGTCAGCTGGTGACATTGCTGCAAACTCTGTATTGCCCCTTCTGAAAGGTGCACCAGAGTGCTCTGCACTAGCATAATATCAGAGAATGCCCAGCATTTTTGCACCAAACCAGTTTTGACGTGGAGAAAAAATGAGCTAAATCTCTTTTTTAAATTCGAATTAGCACTTCTAAACCTGACAAACATTTTTCTGGGAAGTGTAATTACTTTGAGAATAACGGTATGAAAGTCAAACATCAGATTCTGAAGACGTGTTCTGCACTGCCTTGTTTGCCTTTTAGCATTTCAGGAATTTCAATTAAAATTTTCATTGCTGGTTACTTAGAGGTAAGCAGTTACTTGACTTTCAGAAGTACGAAGCCATCTGATTGATACACATCTTCAGGCAACAGAAACAGGGAAACAAACAGAAAACATTTCTAATTCTAGTTCTGTTATAAACACTGGGCACATGAAGAGGAAGATACAGAATTAAAAAACTCAAACCAACCCCCCCACCTTTTCTTTATGATTTATGAGGGGAAATGCCAAGAAAAAAAAATAAATATTGTAGCAATGTTTATTTTATTTTTTAAAGTGTCCATATTTAGAAGTAAATTAGACCCAACCCTTACTCTTCAAAGCACATTTTACTGTTGAAAACTGGGCACCCCAGAATTAGGATGACATATGTGACTGTGTTAAGTTAAAATACTATCGCAAAAGGTATGCAGAAAGGAAATTCTGCCAGCAGGCCTTTCGTGTCTTAGCAGTCACGTGTGGGTTAGTAACAGCAGAACAAGGACGCTTCAGCTTCTCACTTCTGAAAACTCAGTTACGAAGGAGTGAATGTGTCACAGGTCACTGCACAGTCTTGGCACCAGTCCAATGCACTAGTCAATAAGTCATAACCCCAATTTATCAACAACATGATCCCTGGTTAATATGTCACGATGTCCATATGATGACAAGAAATTCAATATAATTCTAGAAGGGAGCTGTAATGCAGCACCACGTGGTGCTCAAGCTCTGCTTGTTGGAATGAGTCTCCAGGGCAGTAGGACTAGAGCAGAACTAGAGCTTCAGAGAACAGAAATAGTAAGCTGTAGGGACAAATGCTAGAAATTGTTTTCACTACATATACTTTGCTAGAGGAACTCAGATGTATTTACTCATGACTGTAGTAATATAAACAATCTGGTTAGAAATGCAGGTTTTTTGTGTGTCAGTGCATGAAAGCACTATACTCAAAATCTCTTGAGTGAATTTATGACACTATATCAGGCTAGAAATATATGATGCCACGTATCTTATCTGCCGTACTCCAATTTATCTACTGTATTTTGTCCAATCTGGACAAATATAATTGCTTCCACCCAGGGAGACTGTGGTGTGTAACAACAGCTATGAGGTGAGCATGGTATTATGTTGACGTGTTGGAAATGATTTATGATTGTGAAGTAGAAGAAACTGGGCTATAACAGACACAAACTCAGTCCAATTAAGAAAAAAAGTAAGTAAAAGAAATTTGGTGCATCCATATGTTTCTAATTTTTCATCTAGTTACTACAAATAAGCATCAAAATTTGTCACAAAATGTGTGTACAGCAATTAATATTGGGTTTTATGTGTCTTTTTTTTGTTCCTTACAAGGAAAATGAGCTTATTTATAAGCTCACATATTTTTTGCCAAGACAAAAGGAGGCAAGCCAAGACAGCCAGCCTTGTTCATCCTTGTGAATGTATGTTAGCCATTTGAGCTGAGCTTTCATGGAGTTACAAAGTGTAGAACTACACCCCTTTCAATTTCCAAAGTATATTTTCTAAAAAGAGGGGTGGACTGGGTGTCCCAGATACACAGATGTACCCCATTGTACTTTATAATATTAAGTTAAACTGCAATTTACAGTTCAGCTGTATATCTGAGATGGAGTGACTATTTTTCCTTCTTCTTCAGTTACTTGTAGAATATGCACGTAGTCACAATTTTAGAAAGCCAAGGATATTGTTGTAAACATTTTGAAAAAATATTAGCAATTTTTTAATCATGATTTAGCACAATAGGTGAAAAGCTAGTGACTGCAGTGCAAAACTTTTCTTTCTTAGGCTAATACTATGAAGTTGATGCAAATATCTTCGCTGAGCTTTGCTTCTGCTTATAGCCTCTGATTTTCATGGACAAGTGGTGTATACAACCTTTTAGCATGTAACTCACAGTGCACTGATGTCATTTGTATCTGAGTGCATTAATACTTTGTTCTTAGTATCTTGAATCAAAAGCCTACCTAAAGTAGTGCGAAGTCTCCTATAGACCTTTGGATACAGCATGTCTGAAATTTGTAAACATCCCTAGTTGAGGGCAGCAAGGAATTTTGCTAGTTTATCTTCTGTGACCGAAGCTGCAAAATTCTTTGCACTTTAAATAATGGCAAGGCTTGGTTATATCACAATTAGGATTGTTACAGCTCTGTTTTACAATGCTTCTAACAATCATCTGATATTTAACTTACAGTATCTGTCCTTGTAAATCTTAATTAAATGTCTTCTCAGTTTCTAAATTTAAACAGTCATCTATCATATCTCAGCAGTAGTGTCTCTGTCCATGAAACCCTCCTCCCCATTAACATGCAGCATGTACTACCAGTGAATTTCATGCTGTGTTCACCTTCACAAGCATCGGTAATGGTGGAAAGATGGAGTTACTCTGGCAGCGTAATATTGCCTGTCAGGAAAAGCTGGGTTATTGCCTCCTTTCTCACCCCACACATGGTGCCTAGAATTTTCCTTCTTTTACAGGATAAGCTTCAAATTCATGATGCTTTGAACAATTAATACAAGGTAGGATTTGAGAAAGTAGATCATTGGCCAAGACTGTACAACCATGATACTTAGGACCTACAGTTACCTGATTTTATCTGTGTGAAAACTGATTAAATCATAAATCATGACATGCATTCATTGTTAAAAGTTTAACTCCACAAAACATATTTATCAGCATTTTGATAATGAACATGTCACAAATTGGGACTAGAGACAGGAAAAAATGAACTTGAGAAGGGCAGGATTTGAAAAAAAAAAAGTGTGAAGAAGATAACTAGCAGAAGGGCTGGAAGTGAAAAATAATGAATTGGGAAAACAGAGTGGTGTTATTTTTCACATTATCACTACAGTCATGCAAATCAAAAAACAGGTGAAGGGTTCTTTTCATGAAGAAAGGTAACAAATATTACTCTTGAATGTAAATTCTTAACATTTGGCAGCACTAATCCACTTGAAAAATCTCAAGGTTCTAAAGTTATTGTTGTCAACTTAATGCAAAGTGTTAAAGAGCCCACAGAGCTGGAATCTCCAGCACTGTGATGTTGTGTGCAGCCTTTAAAGAATTGGCAGGTAACAGCTGTGAAGACCTGCAAGATCAGTGGAGTCAGCGCCAGATGCAATGAGTAGGAATGAGAGCTAACCAGACAAAGCTGCTCCTGCGTTACTTGTAGTGGTTTTTTTTCATTTTACATTTCTTCAGTCAGTTCACAGCTATGATAATTTCATATTCGCATCCTCTTTCTTCAGAAAACGTTTGAGAATTTCGGTGGAAGTGACTCCAAACTGTAGTTCACTCTCCTGCATGTTGCTTAGTGGTTTGTTCAGGTAGGTGATGGTAAGCGGAGATGCGGTTGGTTGAGTTCTGCTGCCACACAGTTTAGTAAATGTTTGTCTAATCGCGCTTCAGGTGTGGTTAAATTTTTAGTGAGCATAATTCATTGCCTTTGAAACAATCCATGTACATATCACGTGATTGTTAGAGCAAGATAGCAAGTAGTCTGACTTCTTTGATATCAGTGTTACTTTGCAGTGTTAGGATTGACTAATGCTTGTGCAGATGCTCTGCTACCATGCCCAGGCTCGGCAGCCCTCCAGCCATCACTTGCTCGTTTGCATCTTGCAGGTGTCAATGGCAGATTTCCATGTGACTTCTTTGTTTTTCAGGTTCTTATGAACAGTGTACCACCTTTCTATTTAAATGCTCTAAGACACCCGGATTTGGAGCATACGTTTGCATGTTCCTGGCATCAATGGCATTGATCCACACCCTTACAATATTAGAATATATTACTCTTTCTTGTACCCCTGTGTAACCTTCTGGGGGAGGATTTTTTAGCCCGCTGGATTTCTTTGCTTATCAGAGTAAGAAACTTTTTTACCAATGGAACTGGGAGGATATCACCTCAGAAAAAGGAGCTATACCTGGAAGATCTAGCAACGGGCAAAAATAGTCTAGCAGGATACCCAAACCTCTCCTGTTTGTGTTGTCTGCCCATATTAAGGAGATCTGTGAAGCCCTTTTTTTTTCTTGGGAGACATCTTGTGAATAAAAAGATCTTTTTGCGGAGAGCAGTGAGATGAACAGAGACTTTAGACCTACCTGGGGCTCTCCTAAAAGTAAGAGAATACAAAGTTGTAGGGGACCTCAAGAAGTCATTAGCTCTGTCTGTGCAAGTAAACTTACTCTGGGCACATATGTTAGTACCTGCACACGATGGTCTGTACAGTGACTGCACGTGTTCTGAGGGAAAATTTCAATGCAGGCAAAGCAGCACCCTGGTGGACAATGACCAGGAATGGTCTGGTGGGGAGTAGTGGCCAAGGAACATTCCCAACTGGTCAGTTTGAGATGTGGATATGCAGTTTGGTGAGGCAAATGGTTTTAGTTGTATGAATGCAAGACTTGCCAGGCTAGCTGACATCAAGAGCAGTTTCTGATTTGTTTTATTTGCTGATAGAGGTGTATCAGTTTAGTTCATTCTCCTACCCCAAGATATGTTCTGATGAGAAAGAAATCATATTATTGAGCTGAACTACCTGACAAAATCCTGAAGCGATTCAGAAGATGGTGATGTGGTGATCAAGTACGCATCTTTTGGTGACATATTATGGTGAATTGCAGTGGTATTTAGAAATATAATTCAGAATATATTTGGAGTATTATAAAACAGTCATTGTTTGAAAAATGGTGGCTGAGTGTTATCAGTTTGTGCAGAAGTAGGAGGAGATTCAAGTTTATTTTACCCTCAAACTGCATGCTTGAAATAGGGATGGGAGGAAAGGGATTGTTTCTAAAACACTTTTCCTGTGGGAATTTTTATGTTCTTTGTCTGAAGCCAGATTTAACTCCTTCCAAAACATTTATTTCTCATTATAATTTCTCCCCTTCTTGCTATCATTGTAACACCTTCTCTCTTACCGTATGTCCAAGTTGCAATGTACTATTAACATAATATAATTTGTTACTGTAAAAAGAAAACACCATCCAAATTAATTTTCTTCAGTGTTTGGTTAGTGCTATGGTTGAAATTATAGACTTAATAGAATTTCTGAGACACATTTCATAGCTATGTATACAATACTTTACCACAGAATTTGTTGCGCAGAATTTTATCTGGAATTCTTATCTGGTACAAAGACCAGCATTTCCTCAGTAGATAAACTCCTTTGGGAGAACATTTCACAGCTTAAACTTGCATATGGATGAAGATTTATAAAGATAGTAAGACATCAGGGTAGCAAATAGTCAGCAATATTTTTAACTCTTGAGGTTCTTACCACTAATTGCAAAAATCTATTAATTTTACTTTGAGCATTGCAGAGAATATAAAATGGTCCTTAAGCAGAGATAGATCTGTGTTTTGTTTATAATTTTTTCTGGATTTTTCTTAACCTGAGTCTGAATATGCAGCTATAATTTCTAATATTCTGGGGCATGTTCCCTGTGAGGAGTCACTGAAGATACTGGCCTTGTTGAGCCTGGAAAAGAAAAGGTTTTGAGGGGACCTAATAGCTTTCCTCCAAAACCTATGGGAAGGGTACCAAGAGGATGGATCTAGGCTCTTCACAATGCTGAATGGTGTAAGGCTGAGAGGCAGTGGGCATAAACTGATACAAAGAAGGCAAAATATAAAGAGAAACTTTTTCACCGTGAGGACAGAAAATAACAAACACATTTTTCACTCTTCATCCTGAGAAGTTTTTTATGGCCTAACAGGTTAAAGCCCTGAGCAACATGGTCTGATTGCACAGATGACTCTGCCTGGAGGAGGAGGTTGAACTGGATCCCTCCTGAAATAATTTGTGGATAAATAACATCACTAAGTATATTTCTGGTCTGAATGGGCTCATTCTTTTTTTTTTCTTGTGGGAATTTGTATCAGTGATTTCTTCCAGCACAAGCAGTTTCTGCAGAGATGCACATGTGATCTCTAATCTGATCTCCACAATCCCACCACAGTTTCCAAAGCAATCATGTCAGCCATGTTCTTTCAGTAGCTTTGAAGTTCCTTCAGTGGCTTGGTTCGACTGGCAGGGAGTGACTCCTGCCAGTCCACCAACCATTTCTCATAAGCCAATCAAATGTATACTTCCAGGCTCTCCCAAACAGCAATGCACAGAACTTGTATTCATTTTTCAAACATTATCGAATAGTACAAAAAAAGGACATTGCAACATGGTTCCAGAACGTCGCATAAGTAAGGTAGAAAATATCTTGCTGTTTCTATAGTATTCTAATACTGGGAAGGAAGAAGAACTGAAAATGTTATACCAAAACTTAGGGTGATATATTCAATCTTTGATGCCAAGAAAAATCTATAAAGAGTAATAGCTTCTTGTTACTTTTCTCATCTCCCACAGGCCCTAAATCCTAACTAGTCTGGTGCTCAAAGTTTTCCAACCATTATTACTAGGTAGCTGGAGGAAGTGAAAATGAATGTGTTGTGATTTTTCTAGGAGTTTCAAAGGACACAAGTGAGGTAGCTCTGGAATGGGGTTCCTGTGGGCTCAGAAGAAGAAGAATATAGAGCACATTCAATGAAGCTCAAGACATTGTAAAAGTGCCAAGGACAAATGGAAGTTTCTGTTGGAGACTGCTTCAACTGAAAACAATTGTAGCTGTCTTCTTCCTATCTACCATTGAAGAGAAACTCAGCCAGCCTATCACTCTTGGTAAATGTTTCATATTGTGTCTCACAGACATTGACCTCACATCAGACAGTGTGAAAGTGACTTCACAACCAAGTGGTACATTTTTCTAAGGTGCATCACTCCACAAGTTACTATAAAGGGATCATATATAATGCCTGAAATACACATAGCAGTGATTTTCATGGCATATGGCTGTAACAACAGTAGTAATAGTCATGGAAAGGAAAATAAGCAAAGGAGATATTCTCCTAAGCACCCTCCCATGGTAACTCCATGTCTGGATGCAAGCTGAATTTCCAAACAGACATATATTTTCACCTTCTGACACTATGTATGGCTGTGAAGGTTCTTGGATGCATTTACACTGTCATCCTTTTTGTGTCAAACTGCCATCTAAAAATACATGAGGAGATTCAAATTTTGTGCTTTGGCACTTTATTTGTTTTTTGAAGTTGCATATTCAAAAGAAAGCTTGCTTGGAAAGTAGTCAATAAGTATTTAACATAACTAGGTCTGAAATATCATAATTTCCATAAAAAACTTGGATAGGGTTCTGGAAACATGAAAAGTTTGATGATATATTTTGTCCTCAAGCATAAGAAAGTTCATGAAATGTCATAGCTATGCTCATGAAATATTTCATGAAACACTCATGAGAAATGTCTCTGAAATTGTCATGTAAGATTTATATTTTCATGAAATATTAAGCAATGTAGAAAGAAAAAAAAAGCACACTGAGCTACAACTACAGTGAAAAATCACATGAAACAAAATATACATTCATGGAAAGTTCCAGAAGAGCTATTCACAGAATCACAGAATAGGTGAGGTTGGAAGTGACCTCTGGAAGTCATCCGTCCCAATGCTTCTGCTCAAGCAGAATCACCTAGAACAGGCTTGCCAGAACCAAGTTCAGATGATTTTTGAATGTCTCCAAAGACGAAGACTCCGCAACCTCCCTGGGCAACTTGTGCAGGTGCTCAGTCAGCCTTACAGTGAAAAATTGTTTCCTGATGTTCAGAGGGAACCTCCTGCGTTTCAGTTTGTGTCCTTGCCTCTGGTCCTGTCACTGGGCACCACTGAAAAGAACCCCTGGTTTCATCTTCTTCACACTCTCCCTGAAAGTATTTACATACGTTGAAATGATCTCCCCTAAGCCTCCTCTAGGCTAAACAGTCCCAGCCCTCTCAGCCTTTCCTCATAGTGCTCTAAACCCTTAATCATCTTTGTTGCCCTTCATTGAACTGTCTCCAGTATGTCCGTGTCTCTCTTGTACTCAGGAGTCCATAAGAAGGCACAGCACTCCAGGTGTGGCTTCATAAGTGCTGAATAAATGGGAAGAATCACCTCCCTCCACCTGCTGGCAATGCTCTACCTAATGCATCCCAGGATAGTCTTTGCTGCAAGGGCACACTGCTGGCTCATGTTCAAACTACTGTCCACCAGTAACCCAGGTTACTCTACCTCCTCATCTTTCTGGTCTGTCCTTCCTGAAGATATTGTATCCGTCTGTTGCAGCACTCCAGTCATACAAGCTATCCCAGTTCCTAAACATGAAAGGAGTTTGTTGACATAAAACTATTTGCGACATTCCTTACTAATATCGATGAAATTGTTCATGAGCTATCACACGGAATTTGTATGAAATATAAAATAAAATATAATGCAAGGAATCCTCATAGCCAGTTGAATAACGTGTAAGTTTAAAATTGTTAAAATAGCTCTAGTCCTCTCTGAGTCAGTGCCTTTGGCATCTGTCATTTGGAGGGAGAGAAGTTCTTTTGAATCCTCACTGCATTTTAAGAACCTCCCTGACTGAACCTCCCTGCGTTCACGTGGAAGCTCTTTCTCTTTTCCCCTTGGGTATTTTGGAGTATGTGGTGTACAGTCATGGCACAAAGCAAGTTGAATTCAGCACAAGGCAGCAACTTCTTCCCCTTAGTCATTCACCCTTTACAGTCATTTGATGTCAGTTTCGGCTAGAGATAAAAAGTTTCTTTCTGTAATTCAAGTTTAACTCAAATTAGTACTGCAGAGGGCAATTCATCCCACTTGCATATCTATTTTAGCCTGGGATGTTATTCCTTATTGGTTATAGAGGAACGTTAGGTGATTACAGAGCTGAAGTCAGAGTAAATTAGTCATAACCAATGACTAACTAGCATCTAATTAAAGGCTTCATAGGTCAAGTAAGCAGAGAAAAAACTGTGTAATCCAAAATTACAAGGGAATTTCAATAGCACTAACATCCATAAAGTCTGGAAACAAATACACTTTTAAAGTTAAATAAAAGAGGTGTCAGTTGGCATCCTGAATCCCTTCTTGATGAACTTTGAATAACACTGGTGAAATTGCCAATGTGGTCAACCAACTTTTGAATGAAGAGAGGCAGTAGAAATAAGCATGTGGGATCTGTCTGTTGTCCCATGCGACATGGGAATCAAAAATCCATGCAAAGTTATCCACAGCCTCTGAGAAATTACAAACCTTGAAATCTATACAGACAATCAGGACTAGATAAGGTGTTAGTTACTGCTGGGGAGTTCTGATAGTTTAGATCTGATGTTTACGGTGATGTTCGTAACAGTGAATGAGGGCCACAGTTTTATAAATAGATGTATATAACTATATGTATCTAAAATATATATATAAATACATATACATTTATAAATAGATGCTGATCTGCAGTTCTGAAATGAGATCTGCACAGAGCTCCAGAAAAATGGTATTTGTTTTCTTAATGTCCTACATCCATTGCCACAGATCAATCTTTTCCTCCTAGAAATGAGCCCATAAAATGTTTTGTACTGCGGCCATAGTTCTGTGTTCAAATGATTAGAAAAAGAGTGGATATCAAGTCAATGCTTGTTGGGGTGGAACGTTTTATGCAGCACCAGGAGGGCTAAAGCTTCATTTACTTCTGTGGTTGAATCACAGCCGGATCCATGGACACAGCCTCACAAGCTGCTGATCTATGTATCACTTCTCATCTTCTTGCTGCTATCAAGCAACTGTTGGTATTACTGCCAAAGATCCTTGTCCAAACTGACACATACTGACCCACCTTAAGTTGAGAAATAATTTGCCACAAGTCTCAGTTTTCCTACTGGGAGATAAACTGAGGATCTATATCAGTAAGAACAGCAAATAATGTACAGTGGAGCAGGAAGCAAAGAGCAAAGAATAGTCAAAACTTGAGCGTTCAGCTTGCCACTGGAGGACTGTGACCCATTAATGCACAGAGTGAAAGGTAGAATTAATCTGAGAAATACGGACATTGCCAGTGCAAATGTCAGTATCTGAATAGTTTATCTATATTTCTTTCACAGGGAAGCACTCAGGATGACTGATTCATCTCACTGTAGCTTAGATGTGATTAAAAGGATCATATGGATTGTGTCCTAAAAGTGCCCGTTCCTTTCCATTGACCAGGAAGGAAAAAGTGTCCATCCTGGATGTAACCATCTAGATTACTGATATCTGAACCTCAGTTTGAAGCCCCCCAAATACCTGTACAGAACATAGTGGAGAGAATAGCCCTATGCAGTATTAAATTTACATTGAGCAATCTAGCCGTAGAAATGATTGTGGAACATTTGTTCCATTCTGACTACAGTATCACAGCTCACCACAAAATCATGTCCTTGTGTGGACAACCCCTAGCTTGAATAAAAAAGAGATACCCTAATAACATTTTCAGCTCATGTAGTGACTTTTCTGCACAGATCTGCATCTACTTTATGAATAGTATTTGTTCTTCTAACACTCTCGAGAGGTGAAGAAGAATCATTCTTACTTGAAAAACTGGAGATTAAAGACAGAGCTAGAACACAGGACTCCCTATTTCAATTTTTGTCTTTAATGGTTAGATTGCACTTGTACTTCTGACAACTGGAAAATTGCACTGGAAAGACTTCATCTGCGAGGTTAAACGTATGTATGTGCACTAAAGATGTAGCATCAGTTTTGCTCAGTGGTACAGAACGCTTTAAATCTTGGGGATAGGACTATGATAAAATGATATAAACAAAGCGGGTCTTGAGATAGTAACCTTTGTAAATTTGCTCTGAGGAGCTATTTAATAGAGGTGGAAGACTGGAAGGTCTAAGTTTTATTTCTTGTTCTTACAGACGCTTCCATTATGACCTTTGGAGGACACTTATTCTGTCTGCACTTCACTTCCTTTTTTTTTTTTTTTTGGTGAAATTCTGCTCCACAATGTATAGATTCTTATACATCACTCACATCCCAGTGCCTCTCAGTGCTGGGTTAAGCGATGTGACTAATGTTAGTCATGTATTTATTCTTGCCCATCCCTGTAAAGAAGAAATGTGTATAATACATTATTTCAACCTGGTAGACGTGGAATAGAAGAAAGGGTATGAAAAGTAGAGAAAAGTAACTTTCACTTCAAAACCAGATGGTGCCTACATTAATAACTGCCAGTTCTTGATTTAATAATTTCCCGGTCTTGGGTTGTCCCATATGAAAACCATTTTCTTGTAGGAGAGTTCAAATCTACCACAACATTGAAGTTGTCTGTTATTTTCAGATAACACTAGGAAGGAACAGTTTCCAGAGCAAACATAGCATGGAAGTTTTCATGGGAGCTAAAGACATTTTAAGTATGCTTCGACATGAAGGGTCTTACATGCTAGAAATGACAAATTTTGATGGTGTTTCTGTAGGTTTACAACAGAAGAGGTATTTAAATCTGGTCTTGAGCGCATTGTTTAGAGGAAGCTTTGACTATGTTGCTAAATAGTAAGGGTCATCGGCCAAGGTGCACTGGCTGGGTTATGTCTACACTGCCCAGGGCTGCAGCAAATTCATCTTGTAGACAGTTAGCAGATTTCATTCCCTAACTCTTCACTCCTTCAGATTGCCCTTGCCCAGAAATTTGTTATATAGGAAATGAACCCAAAGCCAGGGAGGGACATTAGAAAAGGACAGCTAAAAGGACCTGCTCAAATTCATCCACTTGCCTTCTCTCATTAACACAGAACTCAAATATTTTTGGTCATGGTTATGGAGTGCTTTCATGATAAAGAAGACATGATGAAGATAAAATCACTGAAGGAGGTCACACCAAAAGATCCTGCATCGTCTTTCTAATATTAACCAAAATGGATATCTGGGGAAGTGTATAGGAATGGAACAAACATGGTTAAACTTTCTCAGCAGACTCTTGCAGTCTTTAGAAACTTGCAGATCAAGGAATTTCTGAACAAGAAATGTTAATGTGTTTGCAGCTAATAACTGCTGATGAAAATTTTGTTCATGAACTTGTATAGTCTCCACTTGAATTTACAAACCCATTCAACATTTCCAGTGTCTTATGGTATGAAGTTCCCCAGATTACTTCCACAGAGTGTGATGATCTACCTTTTCTTCTTTTGAATGTCACACCTAGCTTTGTTTGATAGCCTGCAGCGCTTTCATTCAAAGAAAGAATGAACAGTCAATCCCTACTTACCTTTTCACACCACTCATGAATTTATTGACTCCTATGACACCGCCATATTGTTTTCCCATGTTGAAATTCCTAGCCTACTCACATGAAGCGTTTAGAGGAACTGAACTTAATTATTAATTCTATGAGAAAGCACTGGTTACTGCAAGGCAGGTCTGATGGGCTGGAGTACTCTATCTCAGTTGCGAATACTGAAGCACTGAAGTTGTCACTGTTTCCTAAATGTCTGGCACTCTCTGGCTGAGTAGTGATAAATAAACGAGCCCAGATCATTTTCCATCAAGATGGGCCAGACCCTTTTGTCAGGCAACAGGTAGCAGAGATATTGCCAACCTGAATACAGATGGTAGAAATATTGCTGAGAAAATACTAGATTCAGTTTTGGTCATAGCTGAGTCTTCATCCAACTGTTTCATTCAAGAGGTAACCCTCTCCCAGCACTCTAATATTACAATTATAGTAATCAGATGTAGTGAAGATTAGGCAGCACTATGTGTCTTCTGCATATAATTTACATTTGACTTTGTACCCAGGGCTGAAATTAGACTGTGTGGCATTTATATTCCATAGTATGCTTGTTCTTCCAGATCAGGAAAACAGCTGGAGAGCACTGTGACTTCCACTCTACCCATGCCAGGGTTTCCTTCCAATGGAAACCAGAACATGGTAAGAGATACAGCCAGGATGTAAATTTGCACTGTGCTCCTGCAGTGTAGGAGCAATCATGGTTACCTGTGTCGGGGGGCTGAAAAGGAGTGGGAAGACAGCTATATTTAAAAATTAATAAATCTGTTGAACTGAGGTTCTGTTTCTCATTATTATCTATTGGTATGAAGCAGAGGGGTCTCAGAACACATTTAAATACAAGTTATTTCTTTCTGATGAGACAAGATTTTATTAGTGCAAATAAGATTTGGAAGATATAAACACACATCTGTCTTCTATACAAGGGCAATCCATAATTTGTGGTCTTAAATCAGTGTTAATTCCATGTGCTGTCTCAAGTCCACTTCATATACTACAAAAAGAAAAAAAAAAAAAAAAGCTTGTAAATAATGCTTGGGCATTTGTTGGGATGAAAGTTGTGTGTGCTGCCAGGATATATTTTGTTGTTTTTGCAAAGTATTCAAGTACCACCAACATGAGTTAATAGAAAATAGTGTAAGTAATATACTATTATTATATGATTTTTTTGAAATCAATGTTTCTGAAATGATGACATATACTGATAAATGATTAATACTTCTGATGATAACCAAAGTATTTTTTATGGTACCAGAGGAATGAAATATGTGATTCTACTGCACTTAAAGGACTCACGTAGCTTGAATTTATGGCTGCCTAAACCTTACTAGAGACTAATATTATTTCTAAAATATAATTTTGTTGATACTGGCTAACAGTTGTAGAGTAGAGACAGGTCTCAGTGAACCAATGATGTATTTTTAGACCATCACTTAGATTCAAGCCATGTGAGTATAATCCATTGTCTTCTGAGATCATATCATTTGTCTGTACTGAAGGGGCCACAATACATAAATACTCAATAAAAAAGCCAAAGGACCTAAAAAAACCTCAGAAACTCTATTTTTACCCAGTACAAGAAAATATCTTTCAGACTGGTGAAGAGGTGTGTTTGTGGCTTTCTTCATGCTGTGTGCTGCTTAATATGGATACCTATTCAGTCATGAGGGCATCTAAATTTCAGTTTTTCATTTTAAGACAGCAAATGTCTTATGGCAGGAAATGCAGCTTCAGTCTTTTCATCTGGGTTCTTAGTCAGTGTTGTAAAAACAATTTGGTTTTTTTCCACATGTGTAATAGTTAAAGGATCTAAGTGAATAAATCTATGTCCCAACAGGCAATATGGTTCAAAAGCATTTGGGGGAATTACAAAAAGTTTTAAAAAAGAGACCCCCCTGAGTATTTGGACATCAGTCTTGGATAGCTGAGAACTGTAATGATGGTTGCTCTCAGTGATTCAGGAAAAACGTAGTTTAATACTGGCAAAAAAATACTACTCCATCAATAGCTTTTACAGCTTTTATACATGGACTTGCTGCAAAAACTTCCGTGTGAGTCATGGGAATAAATTGTAAATGGGCTGAGATTGCCTGGAAAAGACATGAGAGCGTCTATAATTATGAAATATTTGAGTCTCTGTGGTAGCTTCTGCCTTCATAGAAAAGTAATTAAAAGTTCTAAAAGGATGAGAGGAAGTTGAGAAATACTGTGTACATCTCAGGCTGCAATTTCAGAATCTTGAGAGGGTGTTATTATCATTTAAGTTTCTAACATAAGAAATTCAGTAATAACTGTAAATGGTGGTATAAATTTCATTTTCAAATGTAAAAAAATGCTATGTAATGAATGTATGACGGTCTTATCTCAGTGCAGTGTGTGTCACCTTTTTCAAGCTTTCCAATGCAATATGCAGTATTGTTAAATTCAGTTTAAATGTAAGTAAGTCTGTGATGACAGCAGGATTTATATACTGACACTAAATCAAGTACTAGAAAACAATGAAGCACTGTATTGTGGCTGTAATATTAGCAATAATGAATGCATAAGTGAGAACTGAATGAGTCTGCCTTTTGAACTGTTATTAGTTGCCTTTATTTTTTTTCTTTGAAAATCACTTCAACTTATGCAAAATTCTTTTTCCAATTTTTTTTCCAAAATTCTGGGGGGTGACATATTTGACCTGCTATTAGGTTTCTTGAGACAACAAAATCAACATCATATTGCAATTTACTTTTCTTCAGGAGGTACAGTGCATTAATTGGTTTTGTGCAAGAGAAAAGAAATTAAAGGTTCTACCTTTTATTGTTTCAATAAACAACTCACACAGCACAGAGAGTGTGTCAAGAGGGAAAATATAAAACAGGAATCTTCCCTAAAGATATTATATCACCAAAAAAAAAATAAAATTAACAATATACTTATTTATGTTTCTGGAACTAATAACCTTCATATTTAACATCTTTGATGAAAATTAAATCCCATATTTGGATGATGGGAATTTAGGAAGCACAGAAGTCCTTTACTTTTAGTATAATAGTATTTAATTCACTAACAGATATTATATACAGATTTGAGTTAGTGTTTATATTTTCATCTAGTTTAAGAAATCCGGATGCTGCTGTCCGTACAAAAGAATCATTGGATGCTATCTTTCATCTACAATACATGGAAGCAATAGAGTTATATCCTGATGATGGCCTCCTAAACTTCAGTGACCTCCAGTCAGGAAAGGTTTTAAGCGACTGCCTAAAGGGTTTCCTGAAAAATGATGCTTTTCTCGGTTGGGGCCAAGCTGCTTTATAATTGCTATCTAGATAATCCTTGCAATATTTGGATGCAGTGAGCAAGTGGGTAATATTATCAGCATTTTATAGTTAATGAAACTGTGGCAGACCTCTTGTGAGTTAAAGGCAGATTTTCAAATTGCCCTATTTCCATTAAGTGCTTAACACAAATTATTAGCTTTTCAAAACATCTTATGTTTTTTGAGAACAGTTGTGCATACAGGGAAAGTAAAGGGCAACATTGAAAAAGTGGTCCCAAATCATCAGACTTTGATACTTAAAAGAAGTTGCTTAATAGCATTTTAGTGCCTTAACTATAAGTCCGTAGATGGACAGGGTGCATTTAACCAGTTCAGTTAGAGTCATAGTACCCTTATATACTCAGTGAGGAGCATCGCCTGCAAAAGGCAGTTTATAAGAAACTAATTTCTCCTGGATTGTATAGGAAGTGTAAATGACCCATCTCAAGTAAGCAGTGTGGATAAGATTGTTCCAGATTTTGCACCCTTTGCCCTTCAGTACTATCCCAGAAGGCTTTGCACCTCCAAATGCCATCACATACCCTACAGGCAATGTGTTGGTTATGCGACACATTCACATCTCTGTGTTATGGGAGAACAGCTCTACTGGGTTGCAGCACAGTCCTCAAATTATTTCAAACACTTTGAACTGAAAACAACATCCAGTCTCTCTCTTTCTCACCCAGTTTTGCGTTATGGCAGCAAAAGCACAGTATGAAGCCAGAAGACCCAAAGCTGAAACCTATGAGGTCTCAATGCTATGGATGGGGCTAACCATGAGCTGGGTGGACACAAGCCTGTGTAGCCCCTCTTGGCTTGGGATCCTGTGGTGAACATATTCCGCAACATCTATGTAGCTTTAGTAAACATTTCTGTTCAAGAAATTTATGGACACAACGCAATGAAGTTTCTTTCTGGTTCAGTAAAAAGAAACCCAGGTATGTATTACATCTAAGCATTATACTTAATTCTGAAATTATAGCAGAATTAAATAAATGGAATTTATTGTGAATTTTTAAGGAATTTTCTTCATAATCTGATAAAAACTATTTTGGCAATCATTATCTCTTCTGCACGGTGCATTTATCTGGAAATGTTTTTATGGGGTGCTTAGTTTGTTAGAAGGATGTTCACATAGGAACATGAGTCGGTTAAAGTGCAATTCTGTCTGCTCTTAGTCCAACAACAGAAGGTCCTTTCTTATCTAGAAAAGTCACCAAACCACAGCCTCCACACCTTAATCAGCCATTTCATATATGGCATTTGTCTGCACCTTTATTCCTTGATATCAAGCTAACCTGTTACTGCAAATTACTAAAATTACTAAAAACTAAATTAGAAATAATGATGGAAAGAAAAATCATTAAGCATGTCTGCTTTAAGTTGTGCCTTTCACAGTAATCAAACCATTAAACATTTTATCTCATATTAATTGTGCTTTATATTTTTAATAAATGTAAGCTAGTAACTTCTTGACAAATTTGGGTGAGGTAGGTAAACAAATCTAATACACTTCTAAAGCATTTTTTCAAGTAAAGTGGAACATTTTTACCCAGAGGATCCTAACTGCAGTACAGTACAACAAGGGACCTGTACTGATTTTTAGCCACGGTTTAGTATTTTTCTTCAAAAAAAATATTTTGCAGTTTATTATTTCTATGCGATGATCACATTCCAGTTTTATGCATGCATCCATTGTGAATTAGGTGCATATCTTGTCATTCATACAGAAGAAATTGGTACTTTTCACAAGAAATTGAACATACTTCATAATGATTATTGTAGGTAAGGATTTTTGGAAACAAGTCTTTGGCTTGCACTAAGCAAATGATGTGAAGTGTCTATTGCATTGCATGCACTGAATATCAAGTATCCATGTTATCTACACAGTAACAACTGATTAAGGAAAATATAATCTGCAATTCTTTTCAAAACAGTTATTGCTATTATATTGATTTATTTGTTGTTTTAGGTAAAGATCATATACAAGAATTCTTTGTAAATAAAATAAATGTAAATAATGAAGTATTACATTTTCTGTGTTCTAATACTAAATTTTTAGTCTTGTTTCTTTCATCACTATTAGGTTATGATCTGTCTAATTTAATGTAAATTTATGGGGGAAAAGGACAGAAATTTTAAATAGTATGACATTGCCACCTTATAGAGGGCTAGCAGTAATTTTTCTCCAACACATATTCACTAGTGATCAGATTTCCATGTCATATATTCTGTGAAAGGAGAGAAATAAATAAACAGGCTGTAAGATCTGACTCATTGACAAAATGATGTAATAAAACTTCATAGAAGATACCTGGAAAACATTATTCTAAAAGAAAACCTGATCCAAGTCTTTTGAGATTAGTGAAAAGAAGAATCCTCTTGCTCAAGTTCTGACATCTACAATGTGTTTGCATCTAAGTCAGTCTTTTCAATTCTCTTTGACTGAACTCCAATATAAATATAAAAATAGATCAGATAACTTGAATACTTGATGTTTTCTTCTGGGGTTTATCAAAGTTTTAAAGGCTTGTAATAGTTTGCTTGGTTTTTTTGTGGCACCACAGTTAAATATATCCAAATATATTTTATAATAATTAGTTAAGATTTAAACATAATGTAAATGATATGGCATACTTAAGGGCTAGAATTCACCGAGAAACATACCCATTCATGATAGTACCACTTCAATCAAAAGCAAAAGGCTATTTCACCTCAAAGGTAAAATGTTCAATGGGTTAAACATTAATCCAGTATTTCTTTAGAATTTATATAAATCCTTTTCCTTTTAAGAATTGTAGAGTGTTGGCACTTAGCTCTATTTTGTATTTGTTTATGTGCGATATCTTGCCTTTCAAAGCTAAATAATTGTAGAGTTGGAAAATTTATTTTAAAGCTTGATGTCTTTTGGGGTTAAATAGCCAGTCTTCAGGCCAAACTCTCCACTGCTTGCAATGACACAAACATCTGAAAAAAAAAAAAAATTAAAAATCAGCATTTAGTGCTAAATGCTAAGCATTTTACTGCACAATTACTATCATCACTGTATAATAACATCTGACAAATAGGCTATTACCATCAGAGGGGAGGCTTTTAAATCAGGCCTTAACTACTTTTAATAAAGGCTTGGAAGGTAATCACTGAAATTGTATTTTTTTTTCTTGTGTGTTTATGCTTCTGTCTGGAGTCTTTAGAGATTTGCCGGTTACAAACTATCTACTACCTGTTGTGAAATACCGGTAATGAGATAATACAAGCAATTAGAAAAGCATTGCTCACTCCTGAAGAAGTGTTATTGCCTCAAATGAATATTTCCGAAGGGAATACGTAATAGTGTTTCAGTGACATTTTTTTGTTCCCATATTTTCCCAAATATACCTTTTGTTTCTTACATATCCTGTCTAATCAGTAACTCACAGGTGGCAGCAGAATAGTGCTAGTGTAGTAAATGCACTCCCTTGGGAGTAAGTAACAGTAAATGTCAAATCTGCACAAAACAAGGTCAGTCTGTGTTCCCTTTATATATGATGTCAAAACAGAGTATCTTAAAATGCTTCTTGGTTGGATTTAATGCTATGTTTCTTAAACATTTCAAAATCTTTAGTCTGTAATTAGACTTGCCACAGTGTTGTGTGTTAAGGGTGAGAATTACATGCATGGATCTCACCTCTTAGCATCCAGATGTAAGACTATATATCTCCCGCTTGCCATGCTGTGCTGCATGGTTTTCTCCCAGCCTGAGACCCTGTGTGATGGCCCCAGCTGGTCACCCTAGTCTGTGACTCACCAAGTGCTTCTTGTATGGGGAGACAACACATGGGATCTCATAAGGCAGTTATGAGGTGAGGCCTATCACTTTGCGCCCTGGTCTGCTGAGGGGTCTTCTGCTGTTTTGCCTCTCATTTCTGACAAGATAGAGTGACCCTGAGGTTTTCCACACTGTCAGTGATTTCTAAGACAGCAGGAAAGGATCTACAAAGTGGTTACCATAAACTATAATGAAGTAAATTTGAGAAAAAAAAAACCACCCTTGTACACAGACCACCAGTGCCCTTTTAGCTGTTGAGTGAATGTTCATCCCCACTGTCAAGAATGATCAGTGGGCTCCTGCCCTGTTCTGGAAGGTCTTCACCATGGAGTACATCTACTTTGGACAGTGAGTTCTGAACCCCAACCTGGTGGAAACGAGTTCTCAACATATGCCCAAGGGTGCCTCTCCACACACAGGCTGGACACATCCACACTGTATAGGATTTGGTCATGCGTCTCCTCTGGGCCGCAAGTGTAAGCTTATGACATAAAAACCAAAGCCCCTTTTGATGTGTGGCTTTGTTGTTTTTTTTGTTTGGTTTTTTTTTTTTTTTAGTTTAAAGTGCAACATAGCTCACCAGAGTGGTGTCTTTAACGTGAAACTGGTATGTTTTGCTTGGCCTAACATCTGACATGAAAGTGTGTGATGGCATTTGAGGAGATAAAATTTGCTGGGACATTGTTGGAATACAGTGTAGGAGAAGAAAAAGACATGTCTGCTACAGTGTTGTATCCATACCGCTTAACTAAAAAGAAAGATCAAGGTTCAACAGTGAATTTGAGTACAAAGTTATTTGACAGTGTAGATGTACCTTTCAATAGTTTTTGGTCTATGTCTCCATGTCTAGTTAGATTATGGCACTGGAAAACTGAAGAATGAGGTTCACAAGGGTACCAAGCACTTTATGTATTTTTCCTGTCTCCTTTTTTCCACAATCTGCAAAAATATTTGCAAAGTAAATAGACCATGTAAAGCCCTCTTTTTTTACTAAAAAGCTTAGGTGATCTTTACACAAAAATATTGATAAATTCTGTTTAGGAACCAGAATTGTTTGGGATTTATCAGTAACTCTTTTTTCCTGGAGGTAAAGTGGGAGAAAAAGTAAGTACTCTTGCCTTTATACTCATCCCTACAGAACATAATGCACTCAAAATAAGATGCAGGGAAAAAAAAAAAAAAAAAGATTGCAACTGGAAGAATGTATAATTATCATGAAGAATACCTTTGGGTTTCTTTTTTTGGTTTGGTTTTGTTTTATGTGTTACTTTTCTTGTAATATGTCTTACAGCTTGTCTTACAGTCTAAAGGGACACTATTATCAGTTTTCAGGGAAGTAAAAAAGTATTTCTTGTTTTCCCCTTAATGTGTTTGTTAGTTTAACAAACTGCTGTTATTACGTGTGATATTGACTACTAAAGCTCAATTACAACAAAAAGCAGCATTTATGCTAGAAGAGTAAGATGTTCTTAGCTATCAAATAATGCAAATTAGTTTGCAAAATCAGGTGGCATGGTCAGACTAAGTCAAAACTCTCAAGTACATTTTTCCCTCTGTTTTGATAACATGCAAATAGGAAAGCTCTTGGCTACCACAGGCTGTAAAATGAGGTAGGAACCTATACAATATACAAAATACAAAAATTATAGCAGTTTACATGTACTAACACTCTGTTTTCTCTAAAAACTGATCAAAACATAAATTTATTAAAATTAATAATTTACACTATGTCTCATCGAAAAGGGAAGCGATAGCTGCATTTGCAGTCAATTAACATACTCTGCATGGTAAGGGTACGAGTAACATTTATCTCCTTTGAGCCTCTTGCCTTATTGATAAATTCAATGCCTGACTAGACAAACCAGCAAAGTAATCAATGTCTAGAGACTACTTCATATTTTTTGCTACCCTTGTAGAGATGATAGCTCCTTAAGCAAAACTACGGGTGGTACTTGCCACATTAATCTCCTGCCAAAACTATTCCACAGCCTATGTTGTTGAAATCAAAACGAGCTCAGCTGATGAAAAATGCAAAAGGGTAAATCATGAAGAGCCTCAATTAATAAGGGGCTAAAAGAGACTTTTGCCATTTGGTCTATAAAAGCAAAATATTTCCAACAGCACATACACAGAGAAGCTCTTTGCAGTCATGTGTGCCTTCCTCAAAGAGATCTGTCCTTAACTGGAACTTTAACACCAGAAACTCAGGTTGACTTCACCAGGCACTGAATGATGAGGAGGTTTGTCTAAATCATGTTCTTTCCTTCAGATTTATTTTTTGTTTATCACCAAAAAGGGATTACTTCAAGGAACGAAGGTTGGCAGCGGTTGAAAAAAGGTACATCTTTGTATAGGTACATTCGGAAGCAGATGGTGGAACTGATGGAATAAAGAGTCTTATATACCATTTACATTTTAAAAAGGAGTTAAGGAAATTTCAAGTGAAAGTGGACATTTAAGCTACAATTCTACAGTGTGATACAGCAGAAATACTAATCAGTGACAGTCTCTAGGGGACTATCCAGTAAGTAGTAATTTAATTAAATATAGTCAGTATGTTTTTGGAAAAAGGAGTTTATAGCCAGTATTTGTTTTTTTTTTTTTTTAAAAAAAAAAGAGGTAAAAAAAAAGGTGAGAAAATCATAGGTATAACATGTCCGTGCATTAATTTACAACTGCATTTTCAAAGTACTACACAGGCTGTTAGCTAAGCAATTCCCATTAGAGATGGCAAATGAAACCTTATTTCCTTCTTTGAAACTGTGGGTGCAAGAACACTTTTTGAAATACACCTGCAAGGCTGGTGAATACATTACAGTGATGACCTACTGGTTTGGAACTCCAAGAGAGAGAAAAATGTTTAAAATAAATGGGCAGAGGGAGTGAATGACTACGGATCAGAACTGAAGCAATTCTGTTCACTTTGTAAAGCAATGACCCAGAGGAGGAGGTGTGCAGTAGAGAGATAAAAATTTCCTGATACTAAAAACCAAAGAGGTATAGTAGTAATTGACAGAAAAAAAAAAGTATAGTACAAAATCACTTGTATAGACTAATTGCCTGAACATATAAATACAGTTCAATACTGAGAAATTTAAATTCCTGTAGCTAGAGGGAGTTTCATACTAAAAATAAGAAAACAAAACATAACTTTAATGACCAAACACATTAGAATTCTGAGAAGTGTCTGAAGATAATGATTATAAAGAATAAGCAACCTTTTTTTTTTCTTATACAGAATCACGGTGTATCAAGCATGGTTTCGGACTGCTGTCCATGTACTGAGAATAAAACTGCATAGACATGGTTGTTTTGGTGCCTTGGGAGTCTTACTGGCTGTTCTAATGTCACCTGGCAGTGCCAAGCATGGTGGCCTAAAATTCACTGCACTCCCAGTACCTGCCTGCACATTGCTGTTGAGTCCGTGGGAAGCCTCAGTCTGCCTTGTAGGAAAACCAGCAATATACCAAATCTCAATGCCAGACTTTAGTGGAGAAGGTGATTTTATTCTTGAGGAAAATTGTTTTCATTCGTTCACACTCACTTTCTCCTACTCATATACTTATATGCACCTGGATGCTTGTATGCAGGCGGTCTGTCCAGGATTCTCTTCAGTGGCCTGGAGAACAAAGGATGCCAGCCATCAAGTCTTCCTCACATCTCATGGCTCTCACATAGTTTGGCAGCCAGATTGTTTTGGGTATGCTTTTTTATGCCTTTTAGGAGTCGGCAGTGTTTGGTTTCTCTATTCTGTACCATCTGTGCGAATTGTCAGGATTTATCCACTGTACTTTTTTTTCCCGATTTGGGTGTCTGGGGTCTTGGTGACCTGTAAATCTAGTGGACATCAGTGTATGCCATTCCCATAAACCCTCTCTTGGTGTTTGTTCCTTCCATTTTTTCTGCACCAGATGTTAAATTTCATCCCTCAAGTATGACAATCCTAATATTTCTATTACAATTCTCTACATTGTTGAGTTGCTGTTGATCATATGACCTCATATCACAAAGGCAGATGGGACAGATGGACATTCTTGGTCCAAGAACAAGCCCTTAATGGTGGCAAAAAGTATGTTTTAAAGCAGGCCCCAAAGAACAGGGTGCAGCGGAGAATTTCTTTCTTGCAGCACCCAGAGCCAGACTGAAGGATGTTTCACCATATCAGAAGAGCAGAGGTTACAGGTTTTGGCTTTGAGCTGTGTCTCAGGGTTTGTGGGATCATAAGATAATTCACATTGGAAGGGACCTTAGACTATCATCCATCCTCTTGCTGAAAGCATGGCCAGTTACGAGGTCAGACCAGGTTGCTCAGGGCTTTATCCAGTCTGGTCTTGAAAATCTCCAAGGACAGAGAGTGTACAGCCTCACTGGGCAAATTCTTTTCAATGCCTGACTGTCCTTGTGGTGAAAAAGTTATTCCCAAACAAGGGAGATGATAGATATTGCTCATTGAGTTTTGTGGGTGCAAGCTTCAGATTTTCCTGATTAAAAGACATATGGCCAGATTCAGAAACAGATGATCGTGTAAGGCGGCAGAGAGATTTGTATGAGTAAGACAAATAGCTGTTTGCTTTCACAGGGCATTCATGGGGGTCTGATCATGTTGCAGTAAATTCTTGCTCTCACAAAGAATTCCAGACATGTCAGTGGAACTGTTGCATGGACATTTTAGGTTGGCAGCATGGATCCTAACATTGGGCCCATGAAAATAGATTTCTGAGTTAAATTTCATTAACTGAACATGGGAATGTTGGCTCTCTGTAGGAAAAAGAAGAATAATTGTGATTCAGAGAAAAATAATAGAAGGAGCTTCTCAGATGATGCTGAGATAGATCTCAAGACTGCATGATGCTATGCCAAGTTATATACTCAGAAGAATTGGTCTGTTCAAGATAAATCTAAAAGACATGATTCTGACCCCAAAGGCAAATGAAGTCACTGTCTGAAATGGGGTTCAAGGTGGTAAGAGGGGTAAGAGGATCTGTTTCATGGATGTGGCTTCATTAAATGATGCAGAAATTTACATATTGTTGCATGCCAGTGTCAGAAGTAGTCACATTGAACAGTGCCATTAGCACTGGTAGAATATTATATCTATTTTCAGCTAATCAGAGCCCCTGTGGTTGATTTTACCTCCCTGCTTTCACAGAACAGTTAGCCTGAGTAATTTTGTGGGTTCTATGAATTCATAACATACAAAGAGTCAATAAAGCATGTGGTTGATGAGCTGCAAATTCATACAGATCTGTCACTGTATGTCAGGCAGTCTAAGCCCCTATGTCATTCTTTCAAAGATTTCTGTTTTTTCAACATCCTTCATAAAACTCTTTAACTGGAAACATTATATTGAGGAATAATATAATTTAAGCTGTATAAATTTACTGTCACCCTGGTACTTGTTTGATTTTTTCAGGGTAGCACATCTGACAGTTCTGCAGAAATGACATGGGTGTTCCTTACATGTGGGAAGGGATTCACCCACCTTTAGGTATCTAGAGTGAAACATCTGTGCCGGGGCTAGGAATGGTAGGCTCCTTTTGTAATCAAACAACAAACATCTTCAAAAGGTGAGTCATTCTAACCTTGGTACTTTAGATAACTGTCTGTGGGGAAGATGAAGGCACCTTTGAGAGGTGTCTGTCTCATCATTGTCTGTTAGGGGAGACAGGATTTACATTATTTTAATCCAGATTTGGACATCTAATTTGGATTAGGGCAGAAAACTTCTACCACAGGGTTGGGTTTTTTTAATCATTGCTTTTTTATTTTACTGCATTGCATATAACCATTTCTAGCTTTACAAAGGTGATCTGCATTCCTTGTCCTCACACACAAATGGCCTTGCCAAGTGATTCAGATCTGTTTGCATATGGAAATTGATAGATTCAGCACAAGATAACCAGAATGCTAAAGGGAACACAGAAATTTGGAACTCAGAGAAGAGAGAAGCTGGGTATGTAACAAATGATAAGTAATGGTGCTTAGCTCCTTGAAGAAATTGCTTAAGCACTGTGCATAACTAAGCCAGTGGATCTGAATTATTACTGCTCTGTAAAAGAAGCTAGAAGAATTGTTTAATCCTGCAGGTAACAAATTACTACCCGCCAGCAAAGGTTGTAAACAAATGAAAAGGACAGATAAGAAAGCAAAGCTTAATTTCAGCTAGAGTGCAGCAAAAGTGATGTTCTTCACTGATAGTTTCCAGTACCTAAAACTATGTTCCATTTCTTGTGTTTGTTTTTTAAAAAGTGACAGTTTATGATTTTTTTAACCTTTTTTCTTTTTTTTTTTTTTTATAAGAAGCCTCATTTGTAGCTTTGTCAGCTCGCAGCTGTGAGGTAGAAAAACCAGCACCGAAGAATTCTAAATGAAAGTTAGTTGTAGAAAATATTCCCTAGTCAACAAGGAGGGTTGGTCTGTGTCAGCTGGGTTTCACTCTTGACTCAAAACGTCATTAATACTGACATGCTGGAACTGATGCTGTGCAGTATAAAGCCTCACATACTGCAGTATTTTCTACAGCAAGAGGTGGACACTGATTCTGCAGAACAGGGACTCCCCAGGGCCAAGATGAAGCCCTGACTCCAATTCTCCTCTCCTGTTAGTTGCTTGGACAATTCCCTGACCATCTGCAGAACTCTTTTATGCCACTGTTTCATATGCTTCTCTGAGGTGAGCTCTAAGAAGAAAGCAGCAAGATGATTTCAGCCTTGCTGCATAACGTTTTAAGAACTGTTGCTCAACCAGGGCAGCCCTAATCTAGCAAGCTGAATAAAATCCTACCTTGGATTGACGGACTAGCTGGGTGGTAAATGAATATCCACGAAGGGAAGGCAAAGTTCAACGCCTTTAGAGGCCTTCCTGCACACTGATAATGTCACAGAAAGAAAGAGTTATGGCTGTTATAGCTGTGATAATCTGATGGCAGGGGAAAGAAAAAGTTTGTAGGTGGAGGTAATCGGTTTAATTTGACCAGCTACCCAAAATGGAAAAGAAGAATCAAGCTTTCAGGCATACACAATCTTCTTAAGTAAGCGTATGCACTGGAGAGTTATATTTGAAAGAAAGAAAAACTCCTCCTTGCTGTTTCAAGGCATTTCTGTATACAAAAGAACTGAAATTTTTTCAGGTCGGTGAGAACCGTGGGCATCAGAAATGTTTTTTAAGACGCATTTTAGGAGACTCACCTGCTGATATGTTTTAGCTATCAATACAATTTGCACAGATTTGTTTCACGTGCCTTCCCTCTTTAAAACATAGTATACGCTAGGGAAAATATTTACTGTTTTAGCCATCACACTAGCAGAAAAACAATAGTACCTATTTTAGTTCTCTTTTCCCACTGCTACTCTAACTGTACCACAAAGACTCAGGGAATAAAATGAATCTCCATCCTCACTTGTACTCTTTTCCTTTGTCTACGGCTTCCTGCAGAATACTATTTTGACAACACAGCTATGTTACCTAGAAGATACATATGCAGTTAAATATAATATTTGACATTTACATGCCTATTTTCTTTCTTAGATCTCAAAGGGAACTATAAAGAAGTGTAAACACTCCTGTTGCCATTTTATACACAGAGAAAGCAAGATACAGGCAGAGGCAGAACTGAGAACAGAACCAAGTCTTCTTATCTCTATACATGAGCTTGTCATTTCAGGCCAATTATATTGTCTAGTTTTGGTTTTATGGGGAAAAGACCCATATATTTGAAGCTCTGGTGTGCAATGTGTGAAACTGCATGTAGTGTCTCATTAAGAGTTTCTTCTTTGCAGAAACAGCCCATCTAAAAACTCTTATTGCCCTGTACAGTCTGCTTAGAGAGTTTCTGCTCAGTGAATAAATAAGAAAGGAGGTTATTTTCGTGTCTTGGTTTCTGACTAAATTGCTGATAGCAGTCAAAAACATTTCAGGGGGAAAAAAATAATCTTTGCTGAGAAATGCATAAAGGAAGTTTGTATCTCCTAGACTAATTCTATAACCTTTTGGGTGTTGATCTGTATATATGTATGAGTGAAGATGTGATTTATGCTTCAAGTGAAAAGGAAGATGATAAAGAGGAATTAGATCATCTGGTCCATTTGATCATCAAGTAAGCTGCAGTGGCAATTCTTTGATAGAGACCAAAATCATATTAAAATGATAAGAACAGAATTAACAGGGAACACAGAAGAAAGAAAAAATGATAAAGGAGATGATTTTGGGAGACTACATAACAAAAAAAAATAATCATTGAATTGTGAATAAAAAATAGCTCATAGTGAAATAGAGGGTCCCAATTTGATTTTGGGAGCTTAAATATCAAACAGTGCTGTAGAGTTACGTCAGAAACGGCAGTTCCACAAGCAGGCAATTAACCACAGTTAGGATCAGGAGCAGATAGTCAGGAGACTGCATATTAAGCTCTTCCTTGATATGAGATCAGAATTTGATTTAATTACTGACGTGAGTAGAGCTACTGCAGGTCACATAAGGGTTTCCAGTTATACACATTGGTGTTTTCTGTTTTCATAGACCTATTTCATCATCTGCAGAGTGAGACTAATGCATGCCTCTTTCAGGAAGCATTATGAGTTTTGTCCAAGAAATAAAAAGTTCTATTTTTCGTTCCGGTGTTTATTACAGATCTGTTGTGGCACTGCTCAGAATTGCTTCCCCTTTGGGAAAAAAATCACAAAAATAAAAACTGAAAGTCAATTTAAAAATATTTTATGTTTAAAGAAGAAAGTATTGGAGGTCTGAAGTATTTTGATTTGAAAATGAAGGCTAAAATGAAAATCACATAGCATTTGGATCCAAACCCCACATATCCAATTTTATGAATATTGAAAAAACAGGGAATAACTATTTGTCTTCATTCTTTGGGGTTTAAAGAGAGAGCTGGGTTTCAAATAGACTTAATAGGTGCAACTGAAACAGTTTATTTAAAATTCTTGAACAGAATAAACTGGATTATGTTCATTACTGGACAAAAGAAAGACTGTGAAAAACACTCTTCTTTTTTATTCTAGAATTAATGATTAAGTTCTTCCTAATTTTAGAATTCTCAGAAAAGCAAAAAAACCAAACCCAGATATCTTACAGACTATGACATTCTCATAGCAACTACAAAAAGTTAGTCCAGCGAATTTACCCTTTTGAATTAATGCCGTGAATTCCTGTATTATGGCTGCCTGACTGTAAAAGTTCCTTCTGGGCAGAGTGCTTCTGAATCCCTATTAGAATTTTGCCTTTCAAAGACAAAACAGAGTGGTTCATGCTGCTGTGCAAGCTGAAAATGCTGGAGTTTAGATACATTATTTGACACTTCACAGTGAGAAGCTATTACTAATTAAACAGCCTTATTTTGTGAAGTTTGTGAACTTCATAAAAAGTTTAGAAAGCAGTGTCTACACAAAGCAAACAATCTAAGGTTAGTGGCTAAGTACTTATTTATTCACAAAGCTCTTGGGCTTTCAGGACCTTTTAGTTCCATTCTGTTCCCTACCTGACTACCTGAGCTTATTTTTTTTTTTTTTTTTTTACATTACAAACTTTACGAATTCTCAAGACAAAATTAGCAATCTCTGCATGGTGTTTTTCTTTTAATGCTTGATGTTGATGCTGTGTGACATGAGTTAATATCAAGTCAATGATGAGTTCAAGTGCAGTAAATGCCTTAGAAGGGAGATGACTGAACTGTTTTGATGGAATTTGTTGGTAAAAAC
The DNA here is from genome assembly GCF_000708025.1 of Charadrius vociferus. Taxonomy (NCBI): domain Eukaryota; kingdom Metazoa; phylum Chordata; class Aves; order Charadriiformes; family Charadriidae; genus Charadrius; species Charadrius vociferus. Next base: position 2,035,841 of record NW_009648470.1, on the reverse strand, counting down.
ATAGAAGAAATATTCAAAGAAGAAAAAGAAAAGGAGGTCAGTGAAAAAACAAATGAGAAACAGCAGAGGAAAGGAGATAGTAGAAGGAGATCAGAAATGTATTTAATGCAGAGAGACATCACAAAGAAAGCAAAGGCCAAAGAATTCTATCCAAAAAGTGGAGCACCTTCAAGTTGCCTATGACGTGCAGAATTTCCACCTGTCTGTTACGGCAGAACAGCCACCCATAAGCCCAGCTTTAGGCATATGTCTTCTTTGAATATTGCACTTCTAGGGAACCCACTGCCTGTGCAAATTCCAGCTTGCAAAATCAGTCCTCCAATTCCTGTCATTTCTATTGAGTTTCCAGCAGAACTCCAAGTCCAGCGGTGCATTTTGTAACCTTTCCTTTGTGTGGAAGAGAGTTTCAAAGCAGAATGAAAGTATGTGTATGAGAATGTCTATTTGCTTATCTACTGACTTTTACTGACCTTTTGCCTTTTGGTAAGAAATGTATTGTGTAGCTCAACACAAGCTGGAAGAAAGGTAATGCAGAGAAGAGTCGTCTTGTTGCTACACTTAGCAAACAGACTGATTTTGTTTTCACTTCTAAATATTTTATATTTATAATGATGGCAGGATGTGGAATTTTCTTTCCTCTGAAAAAGGGGCTGTTTGTCACAGAAATATATTTTAAAAATACAATTTAATGCACCTAGATAGTCTTGTCTCCTGGTCTCCAAACCAGAAATCTGAGAATGTTATTAATCTATAACAGAAAATTTCAAATATTTAGAATGAGTTCCTCAGTGTTCATTCAGAAGTCCTCAGTCACATGTACGAGCCAGACTGTTCTCTTCGGCATCTGTTATTTGTTTTTCCAAATTCAATGAGAGTTTCTGTATCAATAATTTGCTTACTGTTTTGTCTTGTTTATTTGTTTTTTCCCACCCTACAAACATTCACATCTTCAAAATAATAGATACCAATACTGTTCCCTCAAAAAACTTCATTACTGAATTTGGAAGTCAGAGTAGAGTTTGGTCTTTTGGAAATAAACATGTAATATTTAATTTTTAAATTTTAATATTAATATTTTTTTTTTTTTCCTGCCATGGAAAAAGTAGCATTGATGAATAAATGTAAAGGAGCAATTCTTCAGTTTCAAATTATTTCTCCTATATAAAATTAATCTTTGTACAAGGCACTATGTGTAGCACTGGTCTAAACGTGCTTTAAGGGTAATAACTGCTGCTTTGTATAAACTAAGACCAGCATCTTCTGCAGACTTTGCACGCAGCTTTGACTTAGAGAAAGTGAAGTCAAACCAGAAGCTAATGCTATTTCTTCATGTCACTCTTTATCTGCATTTTAGCTTGAGTAGACAGAAGGAAGAGAAATCCAGTCAAGTGATATCTGGTTTATAGCACTGGCTGCTGGAGTCAGGTATTGTATTGCTTGTCTCCTATTGCTACTAGAAATTTACGTCTTGAACCATGAAAGCTGAGGTGCATGTTTCCTCTAGGGCTTGGAAGAAGAACTGAAAAGATAATGAAAATGTTTGCTTGGGATGCACACAAACTCAGTAGGCAGGCCCTGTATTTTGAAGATATACTTAACATCAGTAACACTCTTATAGACAATCTGCACAGTAACAGTTTTCTCCTATATTATTTGGAGCATGAGTTAGTCATTTTGTCATTCAGTTCAGCACAACAAAGCCAAGTGAAGGGTCATTGTCATTTAATTTCTTGGCACAGATATGGGGCATGATTTAATGGCTTGTGGTAGCCAATTGTGAAGGTAGCAGCAGAGGCAGAGGGCCTCATAGATTTTCCTTTTATCACTTCTGTAGAATACAGTAGATAATTTCTAAATAAAATATGCCAGTACAGCTGTTAAGCTGTTGATAACTTGTCTTTCATCTGTGAAATTGCTTTTAGACTTGGTACCTGCCTTGAACATGAGCACTACATCTTTGCTACACTGCTGGATTCATTTGAAAGATATCCTGCTGCTGCAGCTTGGAAGGAGTGCTGTTGAATTTTAAGGGCTTTTTTTGGATTCATGCAATGATCACTGACGACAGACATCAGTGATAGGATATTTGTGTAACAGTTTTCAGAAAAAGTGGTAGAAAGCAAATGTTGTAAAAGGGAGGATAGAGTGAACTTTCGTAGCACTAGCCTAACTTAAGTATCATTCAGTACTCAGCTGGCTCTTCTCTAGTGTCTGTTCTAATAATATCTTCCCTGACTGCAATATTTTTAATAGAAACATGCTCAGCTAATATCTCCAAAGTGGGCAGATATCCATCCCACTTCACAAGTTCATTTGCAGAGAGGTAGGTGGCAACAGAAGAATTTAGATCTCTGTGCCCCCTGGGCTCATGCTTACTGCTTGAACTAAAAAGGAAGCTCTGTTATCTCAAGCCAGAAAACATGCATTCAGATCTTATGCACCCTTTTTTTTTTAATACTATTTTAGGGTGATGTTTATCTCTAAAGAACCACATGATCTTAATTCAAAGGGACAGTTACTGCATCCTTAAAAGTATACTGCAATCTCTGATTGATCAATGCTTTTTCCAAGGTGCAAATGCTGATTAAGGGGAAAAAAAAGAGAGAGAAATGTCAATAATAGCACGATGGTTTTAATCAGGATATGGGCATTGCCTTATTTGCATGAGGGGATCATGTTTTGCATTCTGTAAGAGGTGCAATTTTTTTTCGTACTTGCTATCTTGTGTATTGAAAAAAGTAGATTTTTAAAGAGTAATTTTTTACTTATACACCCCCATATCTGATAGTCAAAAATATACTTTTAAGTGTTTTTTCCTTTCTTCTATTCATCTTAAGAAGCTGAGGTTCTGATTCCTTGTATGTCTTGCAGGTCATGAATTAAAAAAAATCTGAGGTATACTAACTCCTTGTTTGCGTGTCCCCAAGTTGTCAGCAGAACTCCCTGCAGCATTCTCAGATGCGTGGAAGAGGGAGGGGGCGTGGAGAGCAGTAAGATGATATTTATGCGAGCCATATCCTTGCAGAGCAGAGAACGGGCTTCCTTTCCAAAAAAATTAGCTCTTTGCCCAGATAATTAGTCTGAGCTCGAAACAGCAGGAGAAATAGTACATGCTTATTTTTGCATCTGACGGTTCACTTTATTCATGCAGTGATTTGGAGACATGAAGCACTCACTTTGCCTTTTCTGGTTACCTGGAAGTTAACTCATTAGTTCTACTAGTTCTGCACACACAGGGTTTACAGCAGTGGTCTTTCTGTTTGGGCATGTAGGGATATGGATACATAAATCCAGTACTTTTCTTAACCATTTGAATAGTGTGTTCTTCACAGATGACATTTCCCACTGTTTACAGAAGCTGTGGCTTCCCTTTGAGAGACACTTTGAGCTAAGCTACAAATGACTCTGTCTTTTATTTCGGTCTACCCACAGAACACTGTTGGTCTCAAACAGGCAAGAAGTAGTGTGAATGCATGTGTTGTCTTACCTTTATATCAAGTTTTTGCCTATTAGGTTGTTTTTCTTTTAAATAAATGAAGAAAAATGCTCTTTGGTGGTCAGCTCATTTCTTCAGGTGGGCAATAATGTCTCACTTTAATGTTTGCTGTATGGTCTTGTAGCATGAAGTCTAGGATTTACCAGTCCAGTATAGGTCAAACAAACAAACAAAACCAAAACCAAAATGTGTCCTGGTACCAAAACTATAAACCTAAAATATTCAGAAAAAAATATTCAGGGCTTTTGGAGTAGTGAAAATGGCTGATATGTAAAGAGACTGCAAATGCAGCCACCAAAAAACATTCTTTTTTTATTTGCCTACTTTTGAAATATATTTTATCAATATTTTATTGAACTTTTCTGTTCTAAAGTCTTAAGACTCACAGTACAAGAGTAGGAATTGATAATGCTGTGGAATGGCATTTGCATGTCCATATTGAAAATTTACCCACAGCCAAAGTACAAATATAATGTTCTAAACGGCAACCCCAGTAAGACAAGTCTGACATGACAGTCACTGCATCAGAAGTCTTTATACTCCCTTTTGCCTTGGTTGTTGCATAACCATTATACAGTCCAGGAGAGTGCAATCATCTCCAATGTAGCGTTTCATATACATGAATTATTGCTAATGCAGCATGCCTTTCTTCTACATCAGTGCTCTTCTGATTACTCTGAGGACTAATGTTAGTGTACTCTGTAAGTTTTTATAATATACGTTTTGTGCAGTTTACATTGTATAAATATAAATTGGCAAAACAGACATCTTTGCAGCAGAGTTTAAGTGATGGATTAAACTGGTATAACTGGCAGAGGGGAGGTGTTGCTTTTAGCAATGGCAAAACTGTTTCTCTGAAACTGCCCAGAATGGAGGTTCTCATACTGTTGTCCTTGAATCACTATTGGTCTTCAGGACGTTCACTTTTCATATCCATTGATTCTCATTTTATGCTGTCTAATCCCACTAAAGTGCACTCAAAGATGGCTAAATGCATTCAGCACTTTCATAATATCAGCTTGCTTACTTGGCCACAGGCATGCTATCTCACTGTTAACAGGAGAAATCATCCACATAATTGAAATCTAGAAGGAAGCTGTCCCACCAGATGTTCCTAAAAGGTACTCCTGAAGAGGGTGATTAATCTCATCCAACATTTGCATTCAACATGTATAAGGTAGGTGTCTAAGTTAGTTGTTTAAGTTCTATTTATAAACAATGAGGAGAGATAAGAATCTCTTAAATGAATGTTAAGGTGGGCTCTATCAGCTTCCAGAAGTCCTTGTTGCTCACTGTTGTCTCCAAAGAGGCCTTGATATGTAGTTTACCCAAGGCACTGATTTTTTAAACAGAGTTAGGTAAGATGAAGTCCATCATCAGGTATTAAAGAGTTTTGTGCAATGGATACTGCCTGTTGTGACATGAATTCACTTTGCCAGTGTGGTCAGCTTGGCCAAATAAAGAGCAGCTTAGAAGCAGAGGCCATTAAGACAAGCTACCAGAGCACCAAGACCAAGGGAGTATTTTCAGCTCTTCTCAGAAGCACTTGAGAACCTAACCTATGAGAATACATAGATCTATCTTCTTATTCCCACTATTCTGATTGAGACTCCTGGAAATCTCATATGGTAGTTATAACCAGTTGAATTAGAAAGAATGACTTACACTTGCATTGTTATTGCAGTCACATTTTGTATTTATAGTCTTAGTTTTCATACTCAATTTTTGCCTTTCTTGCTCCTTTTATGTTCATCTTTCCTAAACTGGTCTCGAACAATATGCTTTGCTATAATGTCACATGCAAAATAAAGCTGAAAAATTTTGGGGACTATCCATGTGAGAAACTGCCTTCCAGCTCATATCTACTTTACTTTAACGACTCAGGTATCTGGTTTATTTGATAACATGGACATAATAAAAATAAGGCATACTGATTTATTCCGAGTTTCTACTTGGAGCTAGGAGCAGTGACTAAGCTCATTTGCATGGCAGAGTCGCTCACACCTTCAGCATGGTTTATTTGTAGAACTGGGTTCATTGCTTGAATTTGCATCTCTAACGTAGTAGAGGTATTCAGAATTTCATTATCTGTGTGCTTTAAAAACCATGCTAAAATCCTTTATTACTAAAAGAAGTTCAAAGCAATGAAACTTTAATCCCTTGAGCTATTATGTAAGTGTCATGTACTTCACAAAATTTAAATTAAGTAATAGTAATAGTAAGGAGAAGTTGGGCATGGAACAAAGAAATTTTCTATGCTAATTTAAATTTGTTTTCTTGTGTTTAGTTTTGCAGAGTTTCCTCGGAAAATAAGTTCATGTCCTCAGTCCAATGTTGACTGAATAGCTTTAACTTGACTGTCTAAGTAAAATTCAGCTTTATGTTTTGGGGTTTCCACATCTTTCTGGCTGGCACAAGTAATTCTGCTTTATTTCTAAATGTCTGTATTAACAGTATACTGGATGAATACTTTGCTAGTACGACACATAAATCAGAGGGGATTTTGGATTTCTGTATTTTGTATTGTTGTTTTGTGTCTGTCTAACAGTTGTAAATGTTCACAGAAGATTTTGATGGCAAATATTTAACAAGAAGAAAATCTTTTCTGTTTGCCTAGTCTTCCCAGAAAGTTTTTTGTATACACACCCATACTGCTCATATATGTAAATGCATATTTATTTTATACACTCGTTATATGCTATACATCTTCTGTCTTATATTATAAACTACTTCTGATATATATAAATTCATATGAAATATTTATGATATATAGAAATGTGTGTGACAGTTGTTCCTTAAATCAAATCCAGGTGAATCCTGGCTTAGTGAATGCCATGCACCTCTTTATCTGGTTAAGTTTAAAGTGATTTTCTAAGCTTTCTACGACTGTGTTTAAAAAATGTTCGATGAGATCCATTTGCCTGTTAGATTTTTAAATGTTACGAGTCTACGAGCAAATTGCCGTCTATCCTCTTTATAGCCAATGGAGGCGAAATAGATTAAATGAACTGGTTTGTGGATGTGCATATTTTTATTAAATTAAAAATATTCTGGTGTGATTAAATGAATTGCATCCCATGTAAATGAGACATAGATCTAAGTTTCAGGGTGTTTTTGACCATGCAGAAGTCAGTTTCTGTCTCTTTACAAGATAATTCTGCCTTCTGCCTCAGGTGCAACAGTCTTTGCAGGCAGGTTTACAAGACAGGATTGATAAAAAGATGAATTGAAACAATACCTGCCCACCTTCTTTTTCTAAACCTGTTTGTCCAAAATGTGTATGGCCCTATTCCTAGCTCAATTTTTTATTCAGAATATTAAGATATCTGCAGAAGGACCATTCTGCAATGCAAATGGAAATTTCAAAACCAGAGCTATTGAACTCAGGTTCTGGTCACAGATCTTTTACTGCTGGTAATTAGCTTAACTGCGTTTTTAAATACATTTTTACTCTATATAATATGCTTTTCAATGTTGATGAATAAAGTTAATCAGTAGAACATAAGAGTTTATCTTTACTCCATTTCACCCATAGAAATAACATACAGTTTTAAAGCCATAACTGTAACTACTATCAATTGATACACCTGTCAGATAAAGGAAGCTATTTTAATGATCTGTTTCTTTAACTTTTTCTTTTTTTTTTATTTCTGAGACAAACTTAGGTGAAATCAGAATTTTGTTGCATAATGGTGTTATTATCTGGAACAAGTTAGTACAAATTGTATTTTCTGTGATTAGGTAATTTCTTACCTCTGTATTTTAACTCCTGCATTTTGGACTCTAACCATTTTATTCTTCATAATGAAATTAAACCCTCTGAATAGTTCTGCTTCTGCTTTCCACTTTCAATTTACACTACCTAAGCTTGGTTTCCTCTAAACCACACACAGCCTTGCTTCTTATTAACTATACTTAGAATTCACAACACTTTCAGCCATGAAGTAGAAATGAAGTGACATTTAGCACCAGCTTGATTTGAGCACTCATTCATAAAAGCTTTTAGCTTTGATTGGAATGACAACAGTGTCAATTCTTACCCTTTACAGAGCTTGCTGCACATCAAAAATGAAGAATTTCAGTGAGCTTCTCTACGCCTATGTGAAATTATAAAGAGGAGATAGAGGATGGCCTGACATCCAGTTTGGTTAGGGAGCGTGTACCACATTTTGTTGAATTAACTTTACATAGGAGCTAGTAATAAAACTATAGTAATTTAACCTATTAACTTGTTAGCACATAGACACAAATATTTGAATCTTAAGCAGACTTGAAATCCCAGCATTGGCTACTGATATTATTATATGAATTTAAGTCCATTCTTGGACTTGTTCTGAGCAGATGAAATGCTGGAACAATATGAATGCCTCTACAGTTAGCTAATTTCTTTATTCTAATGCATTTCTTTATTTCTGTGTTTACTCTGCAGGCTTGTGAAGGTAGTCTTTACAGAGGGAATGGCAGCAAAAGGTAATATCTTACGTCATTAGAAACATTACTGGGCAAAAATTGTTGGACTGCAAAAATTGTTGCGACTGTAAAGTACAAATGTTTTAGAAAAACTGTTTTGCCAGCATGAGATTGTTGGATAGCTGATTGCTTGTTTTATTAATTTTCCAAATGTATGGAAGGGGGATTCATGGCTAAGAGAGCTAAACATATGCGACAGCTGAGATGCTGTTTGGTGCCAATTATTAACATATACCTGCTATTTAGTGTCCGTTGCTATAACTGAATGTAATTGTAACTGAGTACACCTTTAAAGCTGTGCAAAGGTTTATAACATTATTCAATACTGTATTCTATCTCTATTTTTTAAAATATCCTGTTCTTTAACCTAACATAGCTATTTTTTTTTTTTCATCAATGTGCTTTCTGCTGGACAACTGAGATTATTATGAGTCTCTACCCCAATTAGACAGGAAGTAAAAACTTGTTTGTTTGTTTGTTTGTTTGTTTTTCAGTTAGAACCTCTTATGAGTGGTATCCTAGGGATCCAGAAAGAGTACTCATCAAGAATCAGGTTTTAAAGAAACAAAGGCTACAGTCTATGCATAAGAATAGTCATAGATTCATGACATCACGGATCAGACCCAATGATATATATCAGCTCCTTTATTCTAGCATTGAAACAGAAATTTACTTTAAATCTTATTTGACAGTGCAGGCTACTAGGTCTTTGCATCATCAGAGTAGTACATAATGGTAGAGGGAGTTGATTAATTAGATCATTGATCTTCACCAGTTCTGAGACTTACAAGCTTACTCCAAGATCCAGATTTAGCAGAAAACAGCACAGAGCTTCCCTCAAAGCAAGTGATTAGTGTAACACAAATATTCTGGGATTTCTCTGTGATTAACAAACAATTTATTTCCAAACTGTGCAATAGAAGGGATGAAGCGACACATGGCTGATGTGCATAACAAGTGCTAAACTGATTTAACCCTGTTTTGTAAATAAACTATACACTTTTAAATGACTTTATTATCAGACAGCTTTATTCCTTAACCCAGATTTTGTTACTAGGATAGCTACTCTCAGTGAACTCATTTTTTAACAAAGGTGGTACTTAAAAACTGATGGAGATTTCCTTATTTTTCAGTAGATGTACCCAGCTCTCTGGGGTTTTCATTTTCATAGGAGTCTCTTAATTCTATTCAGAATTTTCGGGGGGGGGGGGTTTTTTTTAGGTTTTTGACGGGGTTGGGGGGGGGGGGGGGGGGGGGGGGGCGGGATAAGTGTATTTGTGCTGTGCACTGCATGAGTAATGTTTGTCCAGATGATAAACTGTGCGTCCTGTCATGGTAGACTTACTGTGCATATCTGAGCCATATTTGCACAGTTTGTGTGCGAAACTGAAGCTTCCTTGCAGCGCATGTAGTGTACAGGTGGTATATTCTCGCTTTTGCCATTAAGTGAAAACGGCATTTATCAAAACACCCTCTTTATCCTCAAAGACATTCTGAGACACTGCAACCTTTGCTAATCGAGGCGAAGAATTAGAGAAAAAGAACACATTGGCGATCTCACATAATGAGCTAAAAGGAACATCAGTATCTTAATCCTGAATGTGACATTGTCTTACTGTTCCTTTGTCTTATTTGCATTGTATTTACCATCAGAAAAATGGTAATGACAGCTTAAAGGTATCTTGGAAATATTAATTATTTAAGACTTGCTTAAGTGCTTTCAGAACGAGCCACAAAGAGAAAGTTGCCAACAACTGTAAGAGGACTCCAGAGTTCAAGTAAAATATTCAGGAACAATTGTCTAAACCCCCTATCAATAGTGATCGTTATTGTCTCAGTAGATCCTTTGGCAACAGAGTAGGTCTGCCCACTGTAAAAGATCAGGTTCAAGACCATCTCAGGAATCTGAAGATACACAAGTTCATGGGACTGGATGAGATGAAGCCACGATTCTTGAGGGAACCAGTGGATGAAGTTGCCAAGCCACTATCCATCATATTTGAGAAGTCATGGCAGTCTGGTAAAGTTCCCACTGACTGTAAAAGGGGAGACATGACACCCATTTTTACCAAGGGAAAAAAGGAAGACCTGGGGAACTATAGGCAGGTCAGTCTCACCTCTGTGCCCATCAAGATCATGGAACAGATCCTCCTGGAAACCATGCTAAGTCACATGGGAAATAAGGAGGTCATTGGTGACAGCCAACATGGCTTCACTAAAGGCAAATCATGTCTGACAAATGTGGTGGCCTTCTACAATGGCGTTACAGCACTGATGGATAGGGGAAGAGTAATTGACATCACCTACCTGGACTTGTGCAAAGCCTCTGACACTGTCCCACGTGACATCTTGGTCTCTAAATTGGAAAGACATGGATTTGACAGATTCACCACTTGGTGGATAAAGAACTGGCTGGACAGTCACGCTTAAAGAGTTGTGGTCAATAGCTCAATGTCCAAGTGGCGACCAGTGATGAGTGACCTTCCTCAGGGGCTGCTACCAGGACCGGTGCTGCTAAGCATCTTTGTGGGTAACATGGACCATGGGATTGAGTGCACCCTCAGCAAGTTTCCCAACAACACAAAACTCTGTGGTGCGGTCAGGGAAGGGAAGGGATGCCATCCAGAGGGACCTCAACAGGCTTGAGAGGTGGGCCTGTGCAAACCCCATGAAGTTCAAAAAGGCCAATTGCAAGGTCCTACACCTCAGTCGGGACAATCCCAAGCACAAATACAAGCTCGGCAGGGAATTCATGGAGCGCAGCCCTGAGGAGAAGGACCTGGGGGTGCTGATTGATGAGAAGCTCAACATGAGCCAGCAATGTGCACTTGCAGCCCAGAAGCCCAACAGCATCCCGGGCTGCATCAGACGCAGTGTGGCCAGCAGGTCAAGGGAGGTGATTCTCCCCCTCTACTCTACCCTTGTGAGCCCCCGCCTGGAGTACTGCACCCAGCTTTGGAGTCCACAGCATAAGAAAGATATGGACCTGTTGAAGCAAGTCCAGAGAAGGCCCATGAAAATGATCAGAGGGCTGGAGTACCTCTGCTATGAAGATGGGCTGAGAGAGTTGTGGTTGTTCAGCCTGGAGAAATGAAGCCTCAAGGGAGACCTTATAGTGTCCTTCCAGTACTTAAAGGGGGCCTGGAGGAAAGATGGAGACGGACTCTTTATCAGGGAGTGTAGCCATAGGACGAGGGGGAATGGTTTTAAAGTGAGAGAAGGCAGATTCAGATTAGATATAAGGAAGAAATTCTTTACCCTGAGGGTGGTGAGACACTGGAACAGATTTCCCAGAGAAGCTGTGGATGCCCCATCCCTGGAAACATTCGAGGCCATGCTGGATCAGGCTTTGATTAACCTGGTCTAGTGGGAGGTGTCCCAGCCCATGGCAGATGGGCTGGAACTCGATGATCTTTAAGGTCCCTTTAACCTAAACAATTCTATGACTCTATGATTCCATAAATCTATGAATCTATGGTTCTGTCTCATTTAGTTTAGTGTTTGAGACTCTCAGCTTTAGACCCAAGCTTGAATTTACTTGGGGACTTCTGTAACGTCTATTTTTCTTTTTTAAAGAATGCTTTCTTTTCTCCTAATAGTATGTTGTAAGAGGTCATGTTATAGGTAAACTGAAAGATTTTCAGCTCTCTCAAATAGGGAAGAAAATGAACTGATGTCTCAGAATCTGCAGGAACACACTACAGGAACGGATGTCAAATAAAAGGGCAACAGCACTACCAACTTATGTAAACAAATTAATTATTTCCTGTTTTGGAACAAAACAGCAGGAAGGAATGTTAGATTGATTTCTTACTGGCCTAAAGAAGATAAAAAAGAAGTTTTTCCAGTTTTCCTGTGGAATAAAACATTAGTACTTTCTATGGCGATAGTCAAAGGAGTTCCTTAGAAAAAGCCCTGCCCAGCACTTTTCTGTGGCCGTCTGAGAATCATTTCTGGAACAACTGACAAACTCTACTAATGCAGGTTGTATACTACTCCAGTCAATGAAGACATGTTGTCA
>NW_009648470.1:2010659-2023843 GCF_000708025.1 Charadrius vociferus | reverse complement strand
GCTAACAAGCTCCTGCTGATACTATTCATCAATTATATACACAGTTTTGTCAGCAAGGTCCAGGGGAGAGAGGTACCCATGGTAAAGGAGGGTTGAGCTGGAGATTAATTCAGTAAACTGGACATATACAAATGATGCATTCAAAGCTGTTGAATAGCTGTTGAGTAGCTGGCTGCTGTCATTGTGAGGCCACTACCACCTTTCAGAAGTTGTGATGGCAAGAGGAATTCTCCAATAACTTGAAAAAAACAAGTATGCTCAGTTCCTGGGGAGAGAAATACTGGCTGCATAATGGGCTGCAATGGTAAAGGCAAAAGCTTTGGTAAAGTGGTTATTCATATCTCCTCAACACTTGGGAGGAGGCCCGTTGGAGTACTGTGTCCAGATTAGGGCTCACAGCACAAGGGAGAGATCAACAAAGCACGGAGAGTTCAATGAAAGGCTGCTAAGGGGAATGGAGCACTTGAAAGGCTGAGGGACTAACGTGGATTTCATGGAGTTATGAAAATTTTAAGTAGATACAGAAGTACATTAAAATCATTGCATGCAATCATATTTGGTAACACTTCAGAATAATTGTTAGGAGAGCTATAACACATACATATGATTTGAAGTATGCAGGTACTATCTAAATAATTGTACAGAAAATGAATTCCCTCAGCTCTAACTTGAAAGTCAGAATCATGTGGCACATCATGACAATGACATAACAGGAACAGGAATTTCTCAAAGTATTTCTTATGCAGAAATATGTGTGGTTAAATTCTCCATGCTAAACAGATTTCAATGATATCTGCTATTACATCTACTGCTGCCATGGAATCTGAACCAAAGGGCATGTTTACAAAATGAATGGTATGGGTACTATTTTTTTTTAATTTTTAATCTCAGAGCAGTGAAAGGTCATTAATACAGTTGTTGCTGGCATCTTAAAGAAATGGTTGGTGATTCTGAACCAATCTACCCCTTCCTTTAAACAAACTGTACAACAGGTAAAGACTCATCACTAACTGATACAGGCACAGAAAGCTAAAACTAGTCATTCTGGAGGCCAGTTTTTTGTTTGGCTTTTAAATATTTGGCCAAAGAATATGATTTCCTCCCTCCCCATCAAATTTTCTCTCTTTGTGAGAGAATTTCTTTGTCTATGGAAATTTCTTTGTCTATGTGGAAAATTCTCTTAGAAACTCAGATAGTATAAATTGCCCTTGATTTACTGAAATCAGTAATCTATAGTGATTTATCCCAACTTTTCTTTTTCCAGTAGTGATATAAAGTGTTAAATGAAGAGAAGCGCTTACATGTAATCCTGAATTCCTTAAAAAACAAGCAAATATTTTAACTGAAATTAAGCACAATTTTAAGAGTCCAGCTTCAGTGTTTTTCAATGGAGTTGTCTTTTGAGATGTCTAATTCTGAAGTTTAGTCCAGAATTTGGGTGAGATGAATCTTTTTAGCTTCAAACAAAATAATCTGATGCAAAACTTCTAAATTCTGCATGACTCTGCAAGTTATTTTCATCCTTAATGTGTCGGCTACATTTTAAATTTCGAGATCATTGCTTGGTTTTATATTAATTGCCTTTGAGAAAGCTCTTACACAGCAATCAACCAAAAGATTGCTTGGTTCATTTAAAATATGAAAACCAAAACTCTTCTTTAACATGAAATGTTTCCTTACAACGTGAATACTCCTTTTGAGAGGCTATTCAGTTCAGCTTCTTGGATTAAGGGTATGGACATAGTCCCTGGATGGGTTGATTTGCCAGGCATCTTTAATATTCTCTCTATACACCAAAATTTCAATGCATTCAATTTACTTAATTTTTGTGTTGCTTCTCTTCCACTTTTTTTTTTTTTTTTTATTAATATAAAGAACATTGTGTCTTTCTCTGTCTCTTCATACTCAGGTTGTTACTACAGATGAGAAGCAGAACACTTTTCATATGTGCTTAAAATACTGCACATAGCACAGTGAAGAAATCGTATCCCTTTTTTCCCCTCTAAACCTCCTTCCCATTTTTACCGGCAGATACAGAAGTTTCAGAAAATAATGCAGAAAATACAAACACAGTTGTTTTGAAAGAAAACCCCAGTAACAGACACTGGCTATCTTCCCTCGTCCCCCCATCTTCCTTTGTTTTATACTGTGGAGATAAATAGTTATTTATTTGCTATGAGAAAGGAAAAAAGACTGAACTAATAACAGCCCTATCCCAAAGGTATCCTCATTCATATCTGGAAAACAGACTGCTGACCCAAGGAAAGTAAATCAAGAATATGAACACTGTTATAAGCAGTGCAAATATTGGAGATTAAGTAATTGAAAGTACAGAATTTATGTTACATTTTAGCTGTTTGTTACCACATGCACTAAACAAACATATCAAACTCTTGAGAAATGCTTTAAATGTTACCCTTTCTCCTTTTTTTTTTCTTTTTTTCTTACTGGCACAGTGTCATCCACAGAATAATTGAAATCAGAAGTGTAGATGTTATGCTTTTTTGATAGTCAAATTTTCATGACTTTGAAAGCAGGAAAAAGAAAGAGGAGGAGAAGGAGGTTCCTCAAATGTTTGATACAGAATAACCTGGGGCTAAATCTATGATAAAACTTATGAACCTAAGTTAAAAAAATTGTATCCTCTTTACCTGTGTCTGTTCTTGGATGAGTCTAACTAGCATAGATACTTAGGCCCAGATTCATCATGCTTAAATTTAGGCCCCAAATTTAAACGCATATTGACTTATGCTTTCTATATGCTTAGTGGAGAAAGGCAGCTCAAGAGAGTAATACGTCCTACCTGACATAAGTAGGGAAATCCTAAACGAGCTCCAAAAACCAAGGCTTGAATTCAGTACTTTCCACTCCCACGTGGGAACCTTATCACTAGGCTACTCAGACAAGACCTCTCTTCTTTGCTTTCCCTTTCGTCCAGGTAGCTCAACTTTAACAGGAGGAAGGGACACTGATCTCTGCCACTGTAGCTTTGTGGTAATGTCATACTCCTACAATATATATTTAAGCTTCCTTCCTCCCACAGAGGTTGACATAGAGTTAGCTCTGCATGTTAGCATTTGGCTGCCGCCTTCTACTCTGTTTCCAAGAGGCTATTCTGGAGGCTGAAGCAAAGTGGTAGAAGGGTTTGTGGTGGATGTTCTCTTTATTTACTCTTTGCTCTG
The DNA here is from genome assembly GCF_000708025.1 of Charadrius vociferus. Taxonomy (NCBI): domain Eukaryota; kingdom Metazoa; phylum Chordata; class Aves; order Charadriiformes; family Charadriidae; genus Charadrius; species Charadrius vociferus. Next base: position 2,020,661 of record NW_009648470.1, on the reverse strand, counting down.
CAACACACTATTAAAAAGCTGCAACTCAGTTTTGCATTTTCGTTGTTGGTATTTTGCTTCTATAGAAACTACTTGTCAGAGGGAGGGACCCTGGCTTCCCAGAGGTCAGCTAAGTGAGGTCTACTAGAGAGAAGTATCAGGAGCAGATGAAGAAGAGGCACGGTAAGTTGGAGATTGCGGTATAAGCAGACACTAGGACGGCATTGAACAGATGCCCAGACCGCAGGGGGTCAGAGAGCAAAAGTATTTTTCCTTTTGCTTGAGAGGACTGTGTAGACTTTGTGCAGGTAGAAGGTACTGGAGCAAGGCTGAAGGAAAAGATACACTTTACATAGAATCAGTGAAATGAGAGGACTTAAAAAAAATATTTGTCTTACACAATAAAAAATTCTCTATTTAAAAGTTTACTGTTTCTTTTTTTTTTTTTTTCCCCTTATAATACTAGTAAGTCAAAGCCCCTTTGATGTTCCTAGTATTTTCCCTTTAAGAAAAAAATGCAGGTACATTGAGCTGACATCTCTGACTGATACAGAGTCCCGTCACAAAGCACCTTGCATTCTTGACCATCTTGGTAAGCAGAGACAAAGTAAACCAGCTTCTTGTCCTGGCCATCTACTTCAGTTTCTCAGATTATTGTAGATGTTGTAATAGAGTGTGAGCCTTTCCTAAGATAACTCTGATACTTAAACCAAAATACAGTTTGATATGTACTAGCCTTACAACTCACAAAACAGTATTAAGATTTGCTTAAGAAGATGTTCAGGCATGTGTACATGTTTCAATATATTCTCCAGGATAAAAATGAACATGCCCAGGAGATCAATAACACTTATGAGATGATGCAGGAACACTAAATTCTGTGTAAATGCTAATTTGTTTGGATACTACTATGTAGCAAAGGAAATGGAAATTCTTAACAAAGCTTCCTATCCTTGTCAATCAAATTGTATTAGAGATTTGAGATAGACATGTCAGGGGATAAGATTCATGGTCATTGGCTCCTATCCAAACATTACATGTTTAACCAATTCACTATGACTTATACAAAATTTTCAAGTCTTAAAATGTATATGTATATATTGAATTTATATCAACTTTTATGTGATAATAATTTCTCTTTAAATTGCATGTTGTGCTGCATAGTTTTATAATTATACTGTAGCATAAATTTATACTATTAGCCATAGAATTTTTTTTGTTCAGTTCTTGCTGAGAGTTATTAAGGACCACTCAACATCAAAGAAAGCTGAGAAATTCAGAATACGTTGCTTGCACATTGTCATCAATCTTTTAATAAAGTTTTTATTGCACTGAGGCTATTTATTTAATTAATATACTCTCGATCCTGGTGTAAATTTTGTTCCTAGGCAATAAGCTTAGTTGTCCTTTGCCATTTTCTTTTTTAAATTTTAAAGTTTTCTTTGCCTTAGTTCAAAGAAACTTTTGACATTTGTGTATGACTGCAATGCACTGTGAAATCATGGTAATCTATTTCTGAGAGTGAGCAAATGCTCTCACCCACATCGTATTGTCCATTGGCGTAACAAAATAGTAAAATTGCAAAAGTAAAACTAAAACAACAAGAAAAAGGCATGGCAACCAAGGAAGTTGCACAGCTGCTCTAAAAATGCTCCTACTAAAGTGGAGAACAGTTTGTTCCTTTTGTCCATTTTTTTTTCACATTTTCTTTGTGGCTGGGAGATAATGCCATTCATTTCTGTAAAAATCGTTGCTAATCTGATTTAATGGTTTTGTGATGAGCACATTTATGTGACCATGCCTGGCATTGACATTAAAATATTTTCTGTTTAGATTTTCACAAAGTGAATTTTGTGTCATGTCAGTCTTTGTAACATTATTAAAAATGTGTAAAATAGGCCAGACCCTTTTACAGTCTTTGATGGATGTTTGGAACTGGGAAATGAGATATGACCTGGATGATACAGAGTGAAATTCAATAGACTTAACGGAGCTGAAGATGTCTATTTGAAAGAAAATTAAAGCACTTCCATGTCACATATTACGTTTTTAAAAAAAGATGAATCTCAGTTTTGTGTAAGTCAGCATAGCCTCATGAACACCACGAGAGGTTCGTGGAGCTCTTGCTGTTAACTGAGACCTATCAATATTAACAGCTTCAACCTTTTGTTTTCTTTTCCCGTCAGATGGAGGGATGATTTTAAAAACAACAAAAAACATTGCCTATATTTTATTTTGTGATTGCATTACAATTTTAACACAGATACTTGAGTCTGATTTCTTCAGATTTTGTTCCAGGTACATTGACTATAAATGGATTAACTTATGGAATTCTTTACAAGTCAAGTTTCTCTGGTTTTGTGTCATAAGCAATCTAAATAAGCTGCGTAACAGTATCAAAGGTGCTTAGATCCATATCCTACAGAAATTATTCAGATACATGGCTGAATGAAATTATGAATCTTATTCTGGATATTCAAGACCTGTCTTTAGCCTTCTTATCCACCTCTGTTCTAGAGGCACTGGCTGAAGTTTGCAGTTAGCTGATGAAAGCTCTGATTTACAAGAAATGGGATATTAATGTTTAGCTACAAAATATATTCTGATAGTAAGTTGTGATTTTGGGTCAGGTCCCTAAAACAAGCAAAGCTAACTTATTTGTTTTAATTCTAATGCTGTTTTTCTGGACCATCTTTGTCTTCTTTTAATGTTAGTTTCCTGCTTATAAGGTTCTGTATTACTTCAGGTGCTTGCAATAACTACCAACATCTATGAGCCCAGAAAAGGTTCTCTGAAAAAAACGCTGGTAAATTAAAATGATGGCCTTAAAGTCCACTTTGTACAGGCATTATAAGATGCAGAAAGGAAAAGAAAATAAGATGCTTTCTCATTACCATGTAAGCACTGATTGTACTAAGATGAAGTCTAAGATTTTTGAGTTGTCCAATATTCTAATGCCATATTGATTCAGATACCTCAGCACCATTGCAATTCTTACTTTTATGCTCACTATACACAGGGCCGTCTCATGACAAGCTAACTAATTTAAACCTAGAACCTGGCTGCTGAACATAAAACTTGGGTTGGCCTACTGTTTTTCTATTTTAATCTTTATAACACAATTTTTGTTTTCTGATAGCTTCACATCTCAGGGTTAACTTGACTGTAATTCTCATAATTATTTTAAATGACTGCACAACCTAACTGAAAATCCCAGGGCTACTTATGCTTTGGAATTTCCTTTTAAAAAAGTGAGTTTCAGGTTTATGAAAGGTTTGATATGGCTGAAAAATTAAATGCCAGCTAGCCACGGCTTTTGCTGGTTGTGTGTAGTGCTCTCCCTCCCTCTAATGGCAACACTACAGATGTATTTCTAATTCACCTGCTGACTTACTGATGGTGATAATGCTCGTTAGACCAAGAAATGTTGATTACGAACTGTCTCCAGTTCAGTAAAGGACCTCTGTTGATGGTTCACCATACCTTTGTCTATCTTGCTAGAGGTGGGGGTTTGCCGTAGTTCTAGCTTATCTCTTGTATAGTTACTGCTTGTGCTAGTATGGAATAACCTCTGTTGCTGCACAAACTGAAAATGTAGCACCTAATGCTTCTGGTTTTGATGTCACTGACCACCAAGAGGCATTTTTTGTCTTGAAAAAAATGCAGGCTGTTAGTCTCTGATCCCACAAACTCTCCCAAATGAGCTACTCTGGGGTTTTAAGGCCTTTAAGGGTAAGCAGATTGTTATGGGATTAACATATAGATATGGGTTTTCTGTGTTCTGAGGCTTATCTTTATTATGCCATATTGTGCAGCAAGGAAAAATGCTTGAGTAAGATCCAATCCAGTTAAGAGTGAGATGTGGGCGCCAGGACAAAAGAACGACAAGAGGATCTGTCAGAGATACATCAGCTACAGTGAAAATGTCTGTCAGAAGCATCTTGGCTAAGGCTAGTGCTTACAAGTTTTATTAGAATGCTGATTATTTTAAATTTTTTAGCAGAAAATAAGAATCATAACAATATATGTATACAATCACTTTAACTAAATGTATGAAGACCGTGGAGAGGAGGGTATTGCATTGTACGAAGTCCTTGAGCACCATAGCTCTAGGAATTACCCATTTTGTGATGTGTTCTTTAGTATTGCCTACAGTTTGGTAGCCTATTTTATTCACTGTCTTGAATTCTCTTTCTCCCTCTCTTGCTGAACCCAATATTTAGGGATTTTTTTTTTTTTTAATTCTTAAAAGGCATTAAATGTATTTATTCCTGTCTCTTACATTATCGAGTCACAATGACTTGAGGAAAGGACAGCAGAACCATGAGAAATGTAATCTAATATGATTTTATTAAAGTAACAATCACATTTAAATAGAAATTACTTTATTTCCTGCATCCCTTCCTTTTTTAAAAAAAAAACCAACATGTAAAACAAATTCTCTGTCTACTCAAATCATCTGGATTCCTGGGTCTGATTCAGTATTCATTTTATATGCCAGGATTTTGTACAAGAATTCTATACATAATCAGTGTCATGCTCTTTTTTATTCATATCAGGATTGAAGGACTTGATGCAAAAGGAATTTTAATATGGTTCTTCAAAGCAAGTAATATGCTACTAGTTGACATGTAACTTGCTACATCATTTGGGATTTTATGTAGTAAGACTAGTGAGCAATGACACAATACTTGTATTCACATTACATCGAGCTCTACCACATTCATACTAGATATGTGGTGAATTAATCTGTTGCAGTTGCTCCACTAGCAAATAATGATTACTCCGAAGTCGTTATGATTTCAGCCTTTTGCTGACATTTGTTGTAGTCTTAGTGACATGCTATTACCCTTGTCACAATTTGGTGTAAAACATCCCTCATTCAAACACCATTCATTACCCTTGGGCTAGACTTGTATTCAGGATATGTCAGTAAAGGGGCAGCAGTTCAAACCTCAGTGAATTAGCTGTCCTCTGTGAAAAAATAACTCATCTCAGAAGATAATTTACCTCTAAACAACCGTAACATTTCCATTATTTGTTAAGTTAGATTCTATTTGGCTTATATACTGAAAGACCCACTTACAAAACACATTCACATTGTTTCATGTTTCGTGGGTTGTCCCCAAATACCAATTTGTGCATACTGATCACTGACTGACACTGTCTGAATGCATAGTATCGTACTCTCAATAGCAGCTCTGAAGCCCACAGCTTGAACTGCATTTTACTCCTCTTCTTGCACCAATGGTAGTCTGAAATTTTGTTTGGGAAAATATAGTCTCTTGTTTTTATAAATCATCTCTTTGTGTACCAAATGAAATCAATTGTCATTTGAAGCCACCCGTTAGTAAAAACAGTACTGTGAATTTACACTGATTGTAATCCTGTCAATGTAATTTAAACAATTGACTCATGCATGGATTTTATGCACTTAGTTAAGCAGCCCTCCTGAAATATATGTGTATGTCTAAACTGTGGGTCACTTCCTAGTTTGTAAGGTTGATTATATGGTGTGGCCATGGCAGTGCCTCAGATTTTTTCTCTGAAAAACCTGGGTGACAGGTCCAAAAAGAGCTCTTTGCTTTCACAGATCTTGAGCATGTGGCACAATTTCTTTTTTGGTGGCATGGTTTTACAATGGGTTGGAGTCCCCTACAAATAGCAAATGCACCTGGATGGCAAAATGTGCTTGGTTCTGTCTGCGGAGAGGCTCAGACTGATTATGTTCAGTGATTACGTTACAGCTGGGTCCTGGATCTGGTGCTTCAATCCCTCTCTCGCCCCTTGGTGCTGTTGCTCCTGTTGAGTTGGGAGTGCTCTTGGGAACAGTTCTCCAGAAGCATCTCTCCTCCTGTCCACTTGCACAGGCTTACATTCAGTGATCCCAGCCAACCCTGTCTAAAGGCACATGTAAATATAAGGGGAGATCAGTTCCTGTCAGCTCTGTTCTCTCAGCCTGGCTGTAGCAGATATTGAAAGGAGAACACCTTGTGTGGTTTGAACTCTCCATACAAGTCTGGTCTTCTATTAACCAAGGAAGAGATTTAATTACTGGAGTATTATATTGTAAAACACATGGCCTTACCTCTTTTGGACACATTTGAAAGGCAAAGTGTGTGTTTTACTAAGTTTTCTACAGGAATAGCTAAAGCATCTGGTCTCAGCAGAAGTCCTTCCTGTGCTTCTTAATCCTTGACTGACATTGACTTCTACTGGCCTCCTAATGACCTGCAGTTTGCCTCAGCTCTGACCAAGAGGTGGCTGAAGACACGTGTCATTGTTCAGAAACTCCTGCTGTTTTATATACCTCTCCCCTAGCCATGAAGATAGAGGATAAGTGACTTGCCCAAGAGGATAAGTGACTTGAGTCTGAGAGCCAAAGCAATCCTTCATATGAACCATGACAATAGTTACTTTGTATGTAATTAAGTCACTTTTTAAAACTAGCCTTAAAAGATCTATATGCCTTTTTCAGGTTTAACTCTTTAATTTGACACTTACAATTGATAATGACTTCTTTCAGACTTATTAAAAGCAAAGTAATTTGGGGGAGAGTTGGTGAATTCCCTTGACACAAATCACATCCTCATTCCCTGACTTATGACTATCCCTATGAAATTAAAATAAGACAAAAATCCAAGTTGCTTATAAAAAATACTGAACCTCATCTAAAAAAATTACAACTTTGATTCCAGGTTTGAACCTCTTGTAAATTAGTTTGATATAAAAATAAATCAGATGAATCACAGAAAAGTTGGAAATAAGGGGTCTGAGTGGAACCTACCAGCTTTTCTACAGTCTTTTTAGTCAGAGTTAATTGTTGCCAACTGTGTGATCTATGCAGGTCTTAAATTTATGAGCTGGTTGTAGGTGTGGTTATTGTTGTTGTAGCTGTTGTGGAGCTGGAAATAGTTAGGTGTAATTAAGGATCTGCAGGTAAGGGGAGGTTTTGTGTTCATTGAAAGGGATTTAGCAAGGAGTCATGTGGTGTGACATAATTTTGTTCCTTAGGATAAGAAACTTTTACCCTTTTTGCTGTAATCACCTCCACAAAAAAAAAGCTAGAGCTCAATCCTGATTGGCTGTAGGAATGTACATGGCCCTGATGATGAGCACTGACCATATTTGCTTCTGTACTGTTCTCTAATAACATTTTCCCACCCCATACAAGCTGACCCCATTTATTTCTTTAAAAATGCTGTGAAACTTTTTCTGTAAATTTCAGACCAAAATGTCTTTACATCATATCTTTTCGTATGTAAATATACATCTAATATATACTTGTATCAAGGTTAGAAGAAATGCTGGCTGAGTAAAGTAACAATATAATGGAAGCATACTTATCTGTAAGCATTGAAGAAGTGTTGATGTGAGGTTATATACATTGATTTTTTGAAAAACATTTGTTGAACATAAAGAGGGATTTTAAAAGAAATGTTTGCTACAAGATCTCAGAAGTCAGTAGTCTTGACAGCTAAAAAATCATTTAGATAAGTCACTAAGAAAGAGAACAAAACAGAACATAACAGCCAAGGTGTTTGAAAGCCAGGAGCTTGCCTACTGTTTTTAAGAGACTGTAATGTGATAGATGGCCAGAGTCACCATCCCCCTTTTCCAGTGGAATATGGGAGCATGCAGACATATTAGGACCAAACATGCAGGCAGCTAGGCTGTGCCTGTGTATCCTTTTCCCTTGCCCCACAAGCAGACAGGTGCCTTAGGCACCTTTCTATTCTGATTAAGCCTTGAGTCATTTCTGACTTTAGGGTACTGCATGCTGAGCATGCTGATTGTAGTTACCTAACTTCAGAGGGTACCTACTCCTTTAGATCTTTTTCTATGGTGTCTATCTCACTTGTATAGAGAGCCTAAGCAAATTTCACTGGAAGGGTGAATTGCCTATAAGTTACAGATATATAACTTAGGATACTTTGATACATAACTTTTAAATAACTAAACTTTTATGGGGACTGGCCTACTTTTTACACTGACCTTGTTAGGAGTTTCCCTAAAAGTTTTGTACTGTATCCCTGGAAGTGCTGTCAGAATATAAAGTATTACTGCCATAAAAAAGTGCATTATTATTGATATGCCAGCAGAAAATTAGGGTTTAAATGGTTGATGGCTCCTATTCCTATCTGATCTCTACTGATGGGACAGGAAAGAATTAGTGAAGTGAGAAACAATACCAGAGCGACCATAGAAAACCCCCAAAACTTGGAGGTTTTCAGGACTAGGCAAAAACACGGCTGACCTGTCTAGTGTTGCCATTAGTCCTGTCGTGAGCAGGAGATTAGGCAAGAAGACTTCCAGAAGTCCATTCCAACCCAGAATTTCTCCCATTCTACATTTTTTACAGAGTTCCTAGAGGGTTTTTCTACTTTTTTTTTTTTTCCTGAAGCACTAGTAAGAATACCAAAAAAACCCATTCATTTCTAGGAAAACAAATATCAGAGATTTAATACATATGTTAAATATGATATGATAGGAGGAAGAATTCAAAACCTATGAGGAAAAAATATGGAGTCTCAAAGACTAAATCATGACTAAGAAAGAGCAGGAAGACAGGGCTTTGAAGAGGGCTAATTGGAATGGAATTAGTTTGGATTCAGTTCTAAATGCGTGCCTTCAGGTGGATCAGTAAAGGAGTTGTTAAAAACTTTACAGGTTGCATCCTTCCTGCAGTAATAAGTATGTTTACAAAAGAAAAGAAGTTAAGATAGAGGTTTATGTATTTGAGTAACAGCAGAGGGAAGGAGACTTTTGTAGACTCAGGCAGTCTGTCTAAATGCTAGGCAAGATTCCAGCCCTCCTATCTCAAGGAAATGAGGGTTATCTGTTTGCCTCCTTGCAAATACAAGCTGTATGAAATTCAGAGGCCTATGAAAAACAAGATCCCTGTACAGGAGAATCGTAGATGCTAACTAGATTAGATCACTGAGTAACACTATTCATGGGAAGTACCAGTTGCTGAACTGAGCTCCTCCATTCTCACTATGTCCAAAAAATTGAAGAAAAATCATGGTGGTGGAGTATACCATGAGACGACTGAACTTTTCCCTTTGGGACTATTCCTCAATATGGTCTAAGACTGAGCTTGAGCTAGTTCTTGATCATGAACAATGACATGCCTGAATTTGAACAGACCTGAGCTTCACTGATGGTATAAACTTAACTTACAGAGTGGCTGGAAGCTTAAAAGTACCACTTAGAGTCTGTAATCAAACTGCACTATCTCACCCTTAATGAGGTTATGGCAGGCGAATGAGATAGGCTTGTGTAAATGTATCAGGGGAAAATCAGTACCAGTATAAAGTAGGTCCATTAATAAATGAGATGGAGAATTAAATTACTAATGACTTTGAAATGGCTGAGATAAAGAAATTCTGTGCCAAAGCTGCCTTTAACAAGAGAAATAAGTTAGGTCAATTAGGAATGCTGGAAAAAAAACCCTACAAAACTGTGAATTCACTGTGAAAGAACAGCTAAGGAAACAAATTTTTGAACGTGACCACCCACTCAATAAAATGGGATACTTAGAATCATAGAATAAAATCATAGAATACTTTGGGTTGGAATGGACCTTTAAAGGTCGCCTAGTACAACACCCATGCAATGAGCAAAGCCACCTTCCACTAGACCAGGTTGCTCAGACCCATGTCCAACCTGGCCTTGAATGTTTCCAGGGATGGGGCATCCACCACTTCTCTGCACAACTTGTTCCAGTGTCTCAGCACCCCCAGAGTAAAGAATTTCTTCGTTATATCTAATCTAAATCTATCTTCTCTCACTTTAAAACCATTACCCCTTGTCCTATCGCTACACTCCCTGATAGAGTCCCTCCCTGTCTTTCCTCTAGGCCCCCTTTAAGTACTGGAAGGCTGCAATATACAGCCTGTACTGGCTTACAGATAGAGCTCAGAGGGTTGTGGTTAGTGGTGCAGAGTCTAGTTGGAGGTTAGTAACAAGTGGTGTCCCTCAGGGGTCAGTACTGGGCCCAGTCTTGTTCAACATATTCAT
>NW_009648470.1:1990904-2010582 GCF_000708025.1 Charadrius vociferus | reverse complement strand
TGGGCAGAGAGAAACCTGATGAAATTCAACAAGGGCAAGTGTAGGGTGCTGCATCTGGGGAGGAATAACCCCATGCACCAGTACAGGTTGGGGGCTGACCTCTTGGAGAGCAGCTCTGTGGAGAGGGACCTGGGAGTCCTGGTGGACAACAGGATGACCATGAGCCAGCAATGTGCCCTGGCGGCCAAGAAGGCGAATGGCATCCTGGGGTGCATCAAGAAGAGTGTGGCCAGCAGGTCGAGGGAGGTCATCCTCCCCCTCTACTCTGCCCTGGTGAGGCCGCGTCTGGAGTACTGCATCCAGTTCTGGGCTCCCCAGTTCAAGAAGGACAGGGAACTGTCCTTTGCTGGAGAGGGTCCAGCAAAGGGCAACGAAGATGATTAGGGGATTGGAACATCTCTCCTATGGAGAAAGGCTTAGGGACTTGGGTCTCTTTAGTCTAGAGAAAAGAAGATCGAGGGGGGATCTTATTAATACTTACAAATACTTAATGGGAGGATGCCAGGGGGATGGGAGCAGTCTTTTTTCAGTGGTGCCCAGTGATAGGACGAGGGGTAATGGGCATAAACTTGAACATAGGAAGTTCCATCTTAACATGAGAAGGAACTTCTTTACTTTGAGGGTAGTGGAGCACTGGAACAGGCTGCCCAGAGAGGTGGTGGAGTCTCCCACTCTGGAGACATTCAAAACCCGCCTGGACGCTGTCCTGTGCAACGTGCTGTAGGTGACCCTGCTCTGGCAGGGGGGTTGGACTAGATGATCTCCAGAGGTCCCTTCCAACCCTAACCATTCTGTGATTCTGTAATAAGGTGTCCCCAGAGCCACTTTTCTTCAGGCTGAACAACACCAACTCTCTCAGCTTGTTCTCATAGGTGAGGTACTCCAGCCCTCTGATTATTTTTGTGGCCCTCCTCTGGACCTGCTCCAACAGGTCCATGTCTTTCCTGTGCTGAGGACTCCAGAGCTGGATGCAGTACTCCAGGTGGAGGCTCACCAGAATGGAGTGGAGGGGGAGAATCACCTCCCTCGATCTGCTGGCCGTGCTTCTTCTCATGCCGCCCAGGATACGGTTGGCCTTCTGGGCTGCAGCTACACATTGTTGGCTCATGTTCAGCTTTTCATCCATCAGTAACCCCAAGTCCTTCTCGGACTTTCAATCTCTTCAGCCCCCAACCAGTATTGATACTGGTGGTTGCCCTAACCCAGGTGCAGGACCCTGCACCTAGCTTTGTTGAACCTCATGAGTTTCACATGGACCCCCTTCTTGGGCTTGTCCAGGTCCCTTTGGATGGCATTCCGTCCCTCACACATGTCACCACTCAGCTTGGTGTCATCCACAAACTTGCTGAGGATGCACTCAATCCCACTATGTCATTCATGAAGGTATTAAATAGTACTGGTTCCAACACAGAACCCTGAGGGACACAACTCATCACCAATCTCCATCGGGACATCGAGCCGTTGGCCACTACCCTCTGGATGCAACCATCCAACCAATTCCTCATCTGCTGAGCAGTGCACCCAGCAAATCCATATGTCTCCAATTTAGAGAGAAGGATATTGTGGGGACCCATGTCAAAGGCCTTATAGAAGTTCGGATAGACGACATCCATAGGTCTTTCCATGTCCACTGATGTAGTCACTCCATCATAGAAGGCCACTAGGTCAGTCAGGCAGGACTTGCCCTTGGTGAAGCCATGCTGGCTATCTTGGACCACCTCCCTGTCCACTGTGTGCCTTAATGTAGCTTCTAGGAGGGTCTGCTCCATGGTCTTCCCCAGCACAGAGGTGAGGCTGACAGGGCTGTGGTTCCCAGGGTCCTCCTTTCTACCCTTTTTAAAAAAGGGTGCAATGGTTCCCTTTTCCTAGTCACCGGGGACTTCACCTGACTGCCATGACTTTTAAAATATCATGGAGAGTGGATTAGCAACTACAACAGGCAATTCCCTCAGGACTCTGGGATGCATCTCGTCAGGTCCCATAACTTCTGTAAGTTCAGGTTCCTCAGGAGGTCTCAAATCTGATCTTTTATTACAGTGAGAGGGACTTTGCTCCCCCAGTCCCTGCTTTGTGGTCCATCCACTTGAGGTGTGGGAAGAGAGGTTGCCAGTGAAGACTGGGGCAAAAAAGTTGTTGAGTACCTCAGCCTTCTCATCCGTTATTACTAGTTTGTCACTCCTGATTAGCAGGGAGGTACGTTTTCTTTGACTTTCCTTTTCTGGCTGACGTACCTGTAGAAGCCTTTCTTATTATTCTTTGCATTCCTTGCCAAGTTCAGCTTCATCCATGCCTTAGCCTTCTTGACCCCATCCCTACACAACCGGGCAGCATCCCTATACTCTTCCCAGGATACATATCCCTGCTTCCACTGCCTGTGCATTTCCTTCTTGCCCTTTGGTTTGACCAGCAGGTCTTGACTCAGCCATGCTCGTCTTTTGCCTTCCTTTCCTGATTTCTTACACCTGGGGATCAAGAGCTCTTGCGCTCTGTCAAAAGTGTCCTTAAAGATCTGCCTGCTCTGTTCTGCTCCCTTATCCCTGAGGGCAGTTTCCCAGGGGGTCCTATTGACTAACTCCTTGAAGAGCTGCAAGTTTGTTTTCCTAAAATTCAGGGTCCTGACTTTACTTCTTGGCTAACCCCTATCTCTCAGGACTGCGAAGTCCACCAATGTATGATTGCAGCCCAGAAGGCCAACCATATGCTTGGCTGCATCAGAAGAAGTGTGGCCAGCAGGTCAAAGGAGTTGATTCTGCCCCTCTGGTACTCCACTCTTGTGAGACCCCACCTGGAGATTGCCTCCAAGCTCTGGAGTTCCCAACATAAGAAGGACATGGACCTGTTGGAACACATCCAGAGGAGAGCCACGAGGATGATCCAAGGGCTGGAGAATCTCTCTTATGAGGAGAGGCTGAGAGAGTTGGGGCTGTTCAGCCTGGAGAAGAGAAGGCTCCAGGGAGATCTTATTGAGGCCTTCCAGTACCTAAAGGGGGCCTACAGGAGAGCTGGGGAAGGACTTCTACTAAGGCATGTAGTGACAGGATAAGGGGGAAAGGCTTTAAACTGGAAGAGGGTAGGTTTAGATTAAACATTAGGAAGAAATTTTTCCCTTTGAGGGTGGTAAGGCACTGGAACAGGTTGCCCAGAGAGATTGTTGAGGCCCCATCCCTGGAGGTGTTTAAGGCCAGGCTGGATGTGGCCTTGGGCAACCTGGTCTAGTTGGAGGTGTCCCTGTCTACAGCAGGGGGATTGGAACTTGATGATCTTCAAGGTCCTTTCCAACCTAAACCATTCTATGATTCTATGATTCTATGATCACTGCAACGCAGGCTGCCTCCAATCTTGATGTCAATGACGAGCTCGCTTGCGTTGGTGACCATCAGGTCCAGTATTGCATCCTCTCTGTTAGGGCTGTCTGCTACCTGGCTTAAGAAGTTATCCTCAATGCATTCCAGGAGTCTCCTGCATTGCCTACAGCTTGCCATGCTACTTTTCCAGCAGATGTCGGGGTGGTTGAAGTCCCCTAGTAGGATAAGAGGCTGCAAGCATGATACCTCCTGTAGCTGGAGTAAGCAGGCACACTCTACTGTACCTGCAATACTAAAATACCTTTTATCCTCTGCACTGGTTAATACTGGGACTCTAATTCCAAAACCAACATAATTTGTTAATTCTATCAAAAGAAATCACTCAACCCTGCCTTGACCTCCAGATTGCCTCACTCACTTGTGCTTTTTCTCTCGCCCTGTTCCCCTCCTTGTTTTGACAGAAGTGTTTGCACTGTCTTATGGCTAACTGCATTTTTGTAGTTTTCCACTGGGACAAATAACTTCTACGGAGTAATGAGATTTATTAGCCTGAATGAAGGTAACTCAACCGTATTACTTCCATTAAACAAACTAATTTGTCAGCTCAGGTATGTCTTCGTGGCACAGCATTCATTGTACTGTTTAGATTCGCTCTAATTAGATGTTAAGCTGAAGATTTCTCACTGGCGCTAGAGTTGGCACTACCATCTTTGCTCTTATCAGGTTTTCTTCTAGACATTTCCTCCATATCATGCCTCTCATTCTCTCCTTTTCTAGTCGGATCATTAAATCTTACCTGAGCTATCTTATTCTCCCATTCACACTTCTGCCTTTCATATACCACTTTTAACTCTCTCTTCTTTTTGAAGAATATGGTACATTAGGAATGCTCATTTGGAAATGAAGTGGACATCTTTTTCATCATATTTTTCATACTCATAACAAATATAATGTGCATTGTGCTAATGTAATCTTGAAACAATCACCCTGAGAAGTGTGAAATGTCTCTCTATATCGAGAGCTTCCTGTTTAAATATCAAGGTGATTAATGTTTGTAAGGGTCAGTAATTTAGCGGAACCATTTGGGTGACAGGTTATTTTATAATCCTCAATTTTTGATGCTGAAAGACCAAACTATTATCTATTCAAATGCAAATGCTTTCAAGCTGCTTTTCTGGCAACTGTATTAGTTCTGTTGTTTGGTGTAAACAAAATAAGCTGAATGATGAAAAACAAAAATGTTAAGGCCAACACAGACAATTATACTTTTCTACAGTAGAACCAGAAATGGAACAAACATTAACTTTATTGCAGTATTTATCAGTATGTTGAACTCAAGGTTTTTAATTTACAAGAATCTTTCACACTATTCTAATTCTACCACAGAGATGTTCCAATGAAAGCAGGCAGTCATAAATCAGAAGCAGAGAATGATCATTCCTAGAAGAAGAAGATTTAAAAGAAAAAAATCAAAGAAACCAAAAAAACAGCCATGGGGAGCCTCATTTTTCTGCCTCCCAGAACATTTATTTTGTTTCTAAGACACTTTCTGAGCCATATTCATTAGCCATTCCTCATCTGGTATTCCTGTTCCATTTCACCTCCCCCAGAAGCACTATTTTTTCACACCAAGAAGTAGTTGCTGGTTAGGGATGGAAAATCAGAAGATGAGAGACTGCAAACATTGCCTTTCTGCTCTCAGGTATGGGGAGAGGGTGCCGGATGGTGAGCAATCCTTTCCTTGGAAACTCAGAGATGGATAAAAGGACTGACACAGTATCAAATACTGAGAATTATCTGGGACCAGAATGGCAAAAGAAATGGTTTTTGAACCACTTTAGAAATAATAGTGTAATGCTCTGCATATGAATTTCAGTAACTTCCTTGTGAATTCAAAGCTCTTGTGCACTGCATGCTTTGTTGAATATTCAGACAACCCATAAAAAATTACCTGAATATCCCAAATCAAGAACAGCACCTAGATATGTCATTAATAAAACATTTTGCATCTGATGTGAGATCTAATGAAATCTAACGAATGATAGAGAATGATCAGTAAAAGGTCAGAAAAAAACTTGGAAAATGTTAAGCACGTTATTTTGGCTTCTCATTTGCATTTAGAGTTCTGTGAATTTATATTCCTCTTTACAACTGCTTTACATTAAAGTGATGGTGTAAGGTAGCCTTAATAAATGAAAAAATGGCCTATACTCTATAGCTTACTGTTTAAAATATTGCTAATATATTGATGCCAGGGAAGGAAATCTAAGGAAAATGATAATCAGATCTTTACTGGATCTGACAGAAAACTGAGAAATGTGGGTTTATAAAAATGAGGCTTCTGAATTTGACTGAAGCACTTTGATAATCTCCTTGAAGAAGTGAAGATTATTAAAATATTCCTAGGAAAAATCCCCAAATGCCAGAACTCAGGTTAACACTGAAAATTTGTTATCCGTATCTGACTCTTCAGTCAAATTTACCTTGTCAGTAGAATCACGTTGTATCATATGCATCACCTTAATCATATTACAGTATGTTTGGAACAAACCTATTAATAATCATGTTTTGGAACTATATAAATGTTCTGTTCACTGAAGCAAGAGTAAATCATGTTAAAACACAGTGAAAGCACTGCTTGCACAGTATCGCAGGAAGCAAATTTACCCTGTAACTCCCATTCTGAAGGAGAATTGCTATGAACAGCAAAGGAAAACTCAGAAGTTTCTTTTCAATATGTATTAAAATATTTGTCAGAAACTTTAATTACACATATGTTGTTGAAAATTCATAGTTTTTTTATTTCTTTAGCAGCTTTGATAGCAAGAACGTATAGAAAAAGGTTTTGTCACAGGTTTCAGAATGTCAGACTAAAAAATTAATCTTAGTTTTATGTTTATTTAGTCTTCAGACAAGAGAGTGGTAGGGATACACTCACTCATGCAAATCAAATGTACTTATCTAAACTCATACTAATTATGTGTATTACTAAAACCATACTGTTTTTCTGTAAATGTATCTATGCCTATTAAGGCTCTTTAGCATTATTTCATACACACAGAGGTTTGTACTAAATGCTCATCCTCACTGGTGTCTCTTTGGAGATCTAATGTGGAAAAGATATATGAACATTAGTAATGCTTTTTGTTGAAATGTGAGGAGAACCTCATGCAATCTCATTTATTTATGTTGGTATCTTTCCAGCCATAGAAAAAAATAGGAAAACAGGAAATTTTCCTTGCAGAAATTCCTCTTCTATTTATTGTTCACATATTATGCAATTACTGAAGTGAAAAATATGAGTTTTTTTAAATTTCATTTTTTTCTCAGACAACAAATTCAAGCTTTAGAATGTGACTTTGATCCTACACACTGAATGATAGAAAGGTAAACAACCTTTGAATCTCTATGATGTAGTTGTACAGACAAATAACTTCTGAAATGACAGAAATCTCAATAAAGATTTATTTCACTTTCCAGCATATTGGTTACCACAATACCACACGCATGATACCAGCATATTGTAATACCACAAGTCAGAACTGAATTAATACTGCCACTTTTTTTTTTTTTAATTAGTTTTGATGTTTTACAAATGTATTTAAAAAGTCTTGGGTCACCTGTCCTGTCCTCTCCTCCCTGCAGATGGGACCCCTTTACGTTTTTCTGCTTCTGACCCTCCAATGGGGAGGAGCGGACAGGACAGGTGACCCAAAACTGACCAACGAGGATATTCCATCCCATCTGCTTTATGCTCAGTATAAAAGCTGAGGGATCAAAGGGCCAGCCCTCTTTTCTCAATGGCCGACATCTGAGGAGGACTCTGTCTGTTCATCTGACTTTGATCCTAATTCTGAATCCAGATCCAGAATCCAGTTCCCATCCATCACTGAGTCCAGTCTGGGACTTCCCCAGTGCCAGCCGGTGACATGATTGTCATCCTGGGAGCTTGATACAGTTTTGTATATATTTCGTTATTTTCTTTCTAATTTGTTATTAATGTTTCATTAAAGTAGTTTAGTTCCTTCTAAACTCATAAGTCTTGTTTTCCCTCCACTGCCTCTCTCTTTGAAGAGGGGTAGGGGGGAGCATCTGTTGGTCCCATCTGGGGTGCCCCACATCCCCAGTAGCCAATTCGGCTGAAACCACAACATCTTTTCAGCATAGTTTCACTTGAATTCCTGCTCATTCACACCATGTACCATTGCAAGCCTGACTTTTGAAATCCATCCAATATTGATCTAAAACTGACTTTAGAAAGACTGTAATTGATTGCAATCATAAAGTGCAGATGTGTACAGGAAAAAAAAATCACACAAAAAACAGTCTCTTACAAAAACGTGATTTAAAATTTAATCAAGAGCTGGAGTCTTTCTAATTATATTCAAATTTCTTCACCTGTTTAACTAACATTTGTTTATAATTCAAATGCCTTAATATTGTGATTCAAAATATGAAACAATATTAAGTAATTATACAGAGCAGGATAGAGTTTACAGCTTGAGACATATAGATACAGTTGTACGCATGCAAATATCCGTATGTTTAGCTGAGTCAAATGTGCTAGTCCCATGCATATATCGTGTGTACTACTGGGTATTGCAGGTAGTAGAAGGTGACTCTTTTCTTGGCAACTGAAACTCAACCATGTCCAGCTCAATTAATGTGTCCTGGATAACGGCTCAGCTGTCCAGCCATCAGACATCTGTTTTAGGGTGAGACTAATAGCTACAGAGCTCAATTCCGTTGACTAAACATAGGTGTCCAGTGTCATCTGGGACATCATAGAGAATTTGAGATATCACGCTAGAGCTGCAGATATACCATGGGCCATACTGGAGACTGTGGGCAGTGGGGATACCTCAAGACACTTCAAACAGCACTAGATGCTTGTGAGTGGGCACTTGAATTAAGCCTCCATCAACTGTGTTGACTAGAGGCTTGATTTAGTTGCCCACACATAGGGAGTTTAGCCGTGGGTCTTATTTGCTAAAACATAGGTGACTTGTCTTATGAGATGCCCTACGGTATGTCTCCAGACCTCTGGATACTACTTTACAAAGGTATGGGTTCAGAGTTCTCACCAGGGGGATATCTCAGGTACATGAAGGCATCTCAAATGACACTAGATGTTAGAACTTAATGCCATTTGAGACACCCTAGGCATCCACACTAGACTGGCAAATATAACAGCAGTAGCAGGGGAGACTCCTACCCTTAGGAAATAGCAGCTAGAGGCCAGATGGGATGGCTTTTCGCTGGTGCTAAAAGTAGTGCTTTAGATAACTCATAAAAACCCCAGACATCCACTAGTTACAATGAGAATTTATATACTTAACTCTCAGGTAAAAACCTGTATGCAGATGTCTAAACACAAGTGTCTTAACCTTGTGATCTGAATTCTGTTTAAAAGGAAGTCTAAAAATGATTATAACAAAAACAGCTGAAAGATTATTAGTATTTTGAAACAGGGACTATAATTTTATATCTCTATATCCTACAACAGTAGCTTAGGGTGGCGGTTTGTAGGTATTAGAGTTAATTTAAAAATTAGCTAATAAAATATTATTCTGATTTATTTTAAAATTACTTCCATCCAGTTTACAATCTTTCTACATATTTGTCTCTAATTAAGTCTTTTCTACCATTACACTACTTGTAATTTCTTTGTCTTCAAAATAAAGCCAAGATCTCTACTCCTTTGAAAAGAATTTTGGCTATATCTGAAAGTTGACTCTAAATTAATACTTATTAAGTTTCTCTGTCTCCCTACACCCTAGTCTTTATGTTTGTTATGATTTTGTAGGTTAAACTGGTCTAGCTCACCCTAAGGAAGGATGGCAGGGGTGGGTGTCCTTGTGATGCTCTTTGTAAGCAGCAAAGTTGAAGTATAAAATGGTATACATGGTTTCTTACTGCATGTCCACAAACATTATAATTTTGGATAAGCTAGGCTTTTCCTCACGTATCTCTTGCTTATATTTGGTCAGGCTTTATAGTTTTGTCCTCTTTGTACTTAAGTCCACAGGCAGGCCTGGTGTGGTGGACATATATCTATACTGATAAACTGATGATGTCCAAAGGGCAGGCTCTGACACAAAACCCTTATTTGGTCTGTATGTGTAGGTGTTAGCCCACTCCACAGATCAGTTTTGGTCTGCTTCCACTAGCCTTCTCCAAAACAAATAACTTTAAAGGAAACTACCCCTAAGCAGTGTAGATGTATGCCAGTTGGTGTCTGTTGTTCTTGGAACCAGAGATGGCCCTCTTTTATTTAATGGTATAGCATATAACCACAGTGACTCCAATCTTTTTTGAAATACTCTCCTTTTCCCCAGGACAGTCTTTCTAAGCTTTGCTACAATTCGTAAGAGTAATTCCTTTCTTCACAAGGCAGCTGTCAGAGTAGCATTTTTGGTGAGAGTGACATTAGTGTAGCATCTACAGTCTACAATGATTGGAAAGCCACAGCACAGTGATATGGAGACTATCTCCTGATATCTGTGTGCAGTATAAATGTACCTGAACGCATATGTAATTGGACCTGAGGTAGTTCATATGAGATCAGCTGAGATGTGTCTGCTCTGTGTTACCTTAATGGTGCTAAGTATGCTCTTCAGTGATGTGGCCACAACCTCATTTTGCAATTTCTAATGTAATTTCAGCATGTGGATGTATTAATGGGAGAGTTTAACGCCATAGTTCCAATCCTTCTAAGCAAATCCATATTCCCTTGGGTTTGGAGATAAGGTGGATGGAATCAGCTTAGATGAATCTGCAACTGCTAAAGTATAAAAAGTTCCTGTGGTGGAGAAAGAGGGTCTTATATTTACTGTTGTGTCTAAGCCATTGAATAGCAACCATAGACTTTTGTGTCATGGTGTCACTTGAAATGGTCACTCTGATACATGATCAAGGAGGGACAGCATCTTTCTCTGTTGAGTTATTTGATTCAGAGCCTGGTTACTTGAGAAATGAAAAAAAATCGTATTTTATGTATTTAAAAACACTGCAGTCCTAGACTTAATTTAGTTTTGTTTGGGACCCAAGACAATTAACTCTGGAATCAATCTATGTTAAAGAAAATGTTTGCAGCTGCAGCTGCAGGCAGCTTTTTCTGTTTCAGCTACAATAGCCGTAGTTAATTATCCAGTCAACAATAATTCTATTTAGTCTGGGGAAAAAAAAATCTGGTTTTAATTTTCAAGCTTTAAATCAGCAGACACTGGAACTTAATCAGTGATTGTCTAATGAGAAATTAAGCAATGTCCTTAGAAAACAGATTTCACTCCTGTCTTCTCAGGCCAAATTTTAGATTTAAACTTGCCTTAAGAAAAAAAGCAAATTGTAGTTTTAGTAGCTACAAGGAAAGTGATGTAATGCTAGTCTGGGAAAGGTCATGCTTTACAAAAGTTCACACTTGACATTGAAACACCTTGAGAGATTTCAGGTGGAAAAGCAGACACAAAATAGAAGGACACCAGTCTGTTTCACTACAAATGTTTTGTTTTCCAGTTAAAATACATAGCAAAAATTAAAATAACTTTTTTTTTTTTTTTTAATTCTAAAGGAAATTCACCACTAATTGTGAAATATCTAGCAACACTGAACCTGCAATACAAGAACTGAAATTCTTAGACAACAGGAACAGAATAAAGCTACAATATAGTAGGTGCATTGAAAAGAAGATTTTGCTTTCTAATCTAATCTGCACATGATCTACCTGATACCATCTTCTTCAAATCCTTTTCTTTAGAAGAAAAAAGGAACAGTAATATTGTAGGCCTACAAGGTAATTGTAAATATCTACAAGGTATTTACTACCTAAAGGTAGTAAATATCTGGAAAGAAAGGGTCAATAACATAAAAGCAGAATAGTTCTGGCTTTCATACTCTAGTTTAAGAAAAAAAAAAGCAACAAAAAACAATAGCCGAAACAAAAACCCAGTGATTTTCTTCCTGTCCCTCAAGCATCTCCTGGGCTGTGCCTGCTGATCTGCAGGCAAATGAATCTGGTGTGTTATGTGGTGGTCTCCTTAGAGGAACTCATCCTTCAGATTTGGACTCTAAGTGGAACCCGGGGCTTGTAGGAAAAGTGAGGTGGAAACTGGCCTCATTCTGATAAAGTTTTGTCTTGTAGAGCGGGTATGCACATGGACTGGTAGCTTCACCATGCACCTTATCAAAGCGTTCTAATTTGGTTGGTTCCTGCCTTGCTGGAGGAAGGTGTAATTAAGCAATGACTGTTCACACTCAGCTAGAAGGAGTGAACTTGTGGAAGGTGAGGATTTCCTGCCACCTCAGTGAGTACCTACAGATCCTGGCGGTCTAATGAAGCTGAAGGCATCCCAAGACCAGTGCTGCTCTTCCTCAGTGTAGTTAAACTGTGACTGTCTTGCATGTGTCTTAAAGGTGATAACATTTTTCAACAATTACATCTTTATGTCTACCTCACCATGAGTGCTTACTTTGGTTTGTCCTTTCTAGAGGACAGGACAGAGGAGGGGACTTTTAAACCTCCACTAGGAGGATCCCTACTCATCTCTTGCAGACACATTTATTTTTCACTATTTCCAGCTCCTTCATGTTATTCAGTATGACTTTCTTTCACTGCCTAACTCAGTGTGTATAATCTCTTCCCTGTTTTCCTAAGAAATAAATCGACTTAACATGCATTTTCTGTCTTCTGCCTCTCAAAGGTATGAGTCCTCATTTCCTCCTGCACTCATCAGAGAAGTGAAGTGTTAAGAAACCACCTGCCAAGCATGGCCTCCTGAAGCTGTCTTGGTTGCTTGTGACATGTGGCCAGTCATGGATTAACTTAAGCGGAACTTTCCAGCTATAGGACCAGGCCTAACAATGCTTCACAATAAGCATTTTGTCGATATATTTCACTGTGTCGCATGGAATGGGACTGTAAATCTTTCTTGACGAGATGATATAATCACTAAGTAACTGAAGTTCATGGTCTTAAACGATATTTAACTAATGGAAATTGGGTCATCAGGTTCTTGGGACTACCTTTTTGTGGGGTAAGCTTGAAAGGACTGCGAAAAGCTGAGCAAAAGAACCATGTGATTAATAGATCTGTTAGAAACAAAGATCTGAAAAAACAGTGATTCTTGTTACTTTTTAAGTACATTGATTCTGGGGTATAATAAAAACATGTGCTTTTAAAAGGGAGCACACATGAGTCAGGTGGCCATAGAATCCCAAATTTATGTCCAAAATTGGGGGGGAAAAACCTCACAAGAGGAATTACCTAGGGTAAAATACTATTTTCATAACACTAGAAAAGTGAGCATCACTAGGTATTTGCTCAGCTTTAGACCTTCCAGTTAGACTGACAGATGTTATTTTCACCTGCATACTTGACATTTCAGAACCCGTTCGTACTCTTTCAGTCATTTGTATATATCAGTGTTAATTAGAATTGTTCCAGTTAAAATATTACCTTAGTTGGTTTATGTACTTTTTGGATTAGTAAATCTCAAAAGCCATCTGCAGATAGAAATATCAGTCTGTAATTTGGATTAGTGCTGAATTGTTTGAAGAAAATGGAATAATCCATTAGGCTTAAAGAAAAAAAAATTACAGATATATACTAGCTGTTTTTTGAAAACAATTTTGAATATACATACCTGCTGTGCATATACTCATATATAAATTAAGGGGATTATATGTTGGGATTTTTTCATTTGGTTGGTTGTTTTTTTTAATACAGTAGCTATTGACCAAATGGATAGTAATAGCTCAAAGTACAAAACCAGTTACAGTTTATTGCATCAATGATCTGTGGATTAAAGACTCCCCAAGTACATATTCATAAGATAAAGCAAATGACTCCTGTGGAATCAGACTAGGCTATCATGACAATGAACTGTAGATTGAAGATCACTTGAAAGAGTTACAATTGCAGTGGAGCAAACATAATGGTTTTGCTATTGCCAAAATATTCTCAATTACAGGTTTTATTTTCTGTTTATTCAAAAAATAGCAAAATAAATTGAAGGTGAGTGTAAAGACTGTCTCAGCTTGGATGAAGGTATTGAGGTGACATGGAAGATTTGAGTCAGGTCAAAATCACATTCAACCTAGTTACTGCATATATAAAAAAACTGAAGAGAACGAGAAAGCATTTCAGGTGTGTTGGGATTCCTCTGTCTACATTAATAAAGAGTGAGTAGTTCATACCAGCAGGAGAAAATTATGACATTCAGAGGCTACCTAGTGAGCATGAGTCCTTTCCACCCATGAAAGCCTTTGGTTCTCATTTTTATAACATAAATCTCCCAAGCACTGCCCCAGCATAAAAAGCAGCAGCAGAAGCCTGGGAATGAGCCATGGGCAGACACAGCCTCCACAGTACACAAGGAAGAATGGGCACACGGGCAAGAGCGTAGATCAAAATTTCACTCAGTGAAGAAAATTTAGTAAATTTATATGTACTAAAAGAAGTGATGAATAATATTTTATAGCAGTGAATTGGGTAATCGTGACTGGTCTATTGGAAACATGAAGGGTAACTGGTTTAATCTGTGCAAAAATGCAGAAGGAATTTCTTCTGGTAAGGTAGTTATTTTATATGAAAGTTACACTGACAATTTAAAAACCTAAAGGTCCTTCATTTGCAATCAGATGTACATCCTACAGCAAATGACAGCAATCATAACACTTTTGTTTGTTTAGTAATAAGTATTGCAATAGGGCAAATGTCAGCTGTTATGTTTCTATAGATGATATAGCAAAAAAGTCCCAAACATTCACACCTGGGATCTTTGCTGTCTGTTTGCCATCTATTCTGTGGACCCACATACAAAATGGTTAACTTTTCAGAGAAAAACAGAAAACAAGAGCCATACGTTATTAAAAGTGCGGATACAGAATTTTTAGATTTAAGAGAATAACTCACACAGGATTAGATTAGACAGCAGCGATCTACCTTAAAATTTGTCACACTGAAATCTTTTAATTTTTATTTAAATCCCATTCAAATCAGAGACGCTTGCACTCACTGGTATTTGCATGATCCAAGACCTTGTATTCATTGCAGTGTGATGGAGCATGTCCAATGGAAAATCTTTTTTGATAGTCGTGGAAGTAGACTAAATAATATGTATAAAGGAGTATTTTCTAAAGGGAACTACCAGAAGTTTCTTGAGCACTGGTTGTTTTTACTGAATACAGTAAACA
The DNA here is from genome assembly GCF_000708025.1 of Charadrius vociferus. Lineage (NCBI taxonomy): Eukaryota > Metazoa > Chordata > Aves > Charadriiformes > Charadriidae > Charadrius > Charadrius vociferus. The sequence continues at coordinate 1,996,084 of NW_009648470.1, read as the reverse complement.
TAATTAGTTAATGTAGTAAAAGTACAGTACATGAAGTGTATGAGGAACAAATGTATTGTCTATTATAACACTTCATAATACAGCCATAATACAAACTTGCAGACTGATAGACTTTGCAGCGATTTCTTATCAAAAATTGAAGTCTTCTTGAGATTTCTAAATTTTTTGAAGTGATTTGATGCTGTATGAGGAAAAAAAAAAAAAAGAAGAAAATATCCACAGCCATAATTTATTTTTCCTTCAGGCTAATTGAGGAAAATGAGAGTGTAAGTTTTGTAATTTGTGAATATTGGCTTGCATGGTCAATCAAGGGGAAAGAAAGCTGAGACTTTGTAAAACACAGGCCATCTCTCTTCTTTGCAGAGATAATTAAGTATAGTACAACCTGTGGCAAAATGACAAAAGTATAGATATTTAACACGGGGATATTAAAGTAATCTGATTTATATGTTAGTAGTTGGTTAATAATTCTTTTTCATACAGCATTCAGATCATATTTCTTTTCAGTTGAAATCTATTGCCCAAGGCTATGCTATTGAATGGAAGGTAGAATTCAGGAAAAGATTATTTTTTATTATGCCTGCAATTGAACTACTATGAAAATCTTTCATTGTTTAAAATAAAACCCCATTAAATAACTTTTCATAATCCAACAAGATAATTAAAAAAGAAGGTTTTTTATAGTTAATAAGGTAAAATATTCCTCAAAATTGGCTCACACTGAAACACCCTTTCAGAATACAGAGAACCTAATAAAGCAGATATATGTATCTATTTACTTGACTATGTTAGAGTAGGGCCTGGTCACCCTAAAAGACACTAAGAGTTGTCATAAACATTATCAGAAACGCTATTGATTTTTTTAAAGTGTTTAAAAGTTTTGGACTTGTTTTGTTTGTTTTTGTTTTTTTTTTTAAATAAATGTTTTTTTTTATCTTTAACAAGTTGACCCTGTGAGGTCATTAAGGTAGAGTCACGTTGATCCTGGGGTATTGGGTGCTTCAGCCTGGCATGCTTCACAGTCCAAGTTTATTTAATCATATTGTCCTCTGTTAAATGTTTGAAGAGCAATTGAAGGTGCTCATAATGTTTTCTATGTAGTGAAAGCTCAGGTGTCCTACATAGCTCTCCTGCCTTCATCGTAAGGAACACCAGCGCCTTCCTGGCACCTTATGAGGTTATCACTACTCTGTGGAAGTCCTGCTGAGTTCTGCTGTAAATGATTTGGGTCCTGGTTTTACTGAGATCTCTCTTACTACTGAACTTTCAACTCTGCAGGTTTTTTAGAAGTTACCGTAGCACGTTAAAAACATATGTAGACCATCTGAAAATCCCAGGTAGACCCTGAGACAACTGGTTAGTAATTCAATTGAAGATGAATGTGTGAAAGACAGAAAGAAGTGTAACTAAAGCAGAATTTTGGATCTACAGAAACTGGCTACACTAAGTCTGCTTAAGTGTTTGACATATGAATCATCACAATAATTTATAAAATGTAAAGGAAATGCAATTAAATTTGAAGTGGAAAAGTTTGGTATATGCTCAGTCGGTATTTACAGTCAATTAGTTTTTCTCAATGTTACAGCAATATCTCTCGAAAGCATTCAATTTGCTACTTTAGAATCACAAAGAGAAAACATTACAAGGTGATTCGGGTGATTGACTTTCCTTAGTCATTAATGAAAAACTTTGTGCTGCTCATTGCATTTCTAGGCATTGGTTAGTGACTTGCATTTTTCTGCAGAGCTCTGTTGGCTTTATCATCTTATTTTCATATCCATTGCATGCCCATTCATCTCGTTTGATTACTTCCTGAATACTATGCAAGTCTTAGATTACATTATATAAAATGATAGATCATACAAATATTGCAGCAGCAACTTTTAAAAATCTTGCAGTTTTTCTCTGTATCATCTAACAGAACACAGCCAAAGCTTTGGAGTTCATAATTACTCTCATTTATAAATAAAGTTTTGTTGTGCTTGCAAATAAATAATTCCTTGCTTCCAAAGGAAATAAAGCAAAATAAAATCCCACAGCCTCCACAACTACGTCCTTTAAAAACTCTGAGAAAACTTAAGCTCAACTGTCTCTGGCTTTTAGGAGCAAAGTGAAGCTTATGCAATCAAAACAGATAGGCATTTTATTAGTAGTCTCTTGGAAATAACAATCAGCCCTGCCTCTGGCTGTATGGAGACACACAGAATTAACTTTTTAACTGCTTTTCACACTGATGCCAGCTATTGCAGCTCTGTGTGGATGCCAAAAAGCAGCCAAAATACAGAATACTAATAAATTTACTCTCTTTTTTGCAGTAATATAAATCACAAGCTTAACACGTACACGATGAGCATTTATTGTGTTCTCTCATCTTTTACTGCTGTATGTGAGCTTTTCATTACTTCCATAAATTAATAGACTGTTATCTGTTATTAATAGACTCTTGACTATTCAGAAAATACAGGTGAACTATTTAAGATCTGAACACAAAAACAGGCTCTCATGATGAGGCCAGTGATTCTTCTAGAAAAGTATGCAGGCTCTGAGGGTAGCAGTATCTAGCTGATTCAGATTTAAAATCAAACATAGTGACAACGATGGAATACTTTTTCTGCAAGAAAAGGTACTTTGCACTGTTATTATCTAATCTGTAGGATTTAATATGTCACTATGTAGTTTTGAGATGGAAATCAAGCTAGTAAGCTTTTGTGGGTTCTGCCGCTACGACACTCATATCACGTTTAATTTATGTGGTAATGCTTATCCATTTTAGATATCTTCCACTTGGGAGGCAGTGCGATTCTTTTCCAGAAGTTGTTACATGGTCCTGCAAAATCTGCAATTCTCTCAAGTATACCTAACAGAGGGTTTATAGAAGAAGAAGATTGTTGTATGGGGAGGAGATCACTAGCTCCCATGGAGCATACTAACTAAAGAGTTAATCGCACAGCATGCTAAAGGGTTAGAACACTCAGGCCAAATCATTTCTGACTTTTAAAATAAGATATATCATCACTGACTTATTAAAGTTTTGTCTATTCCCCTGAATAGTCTTTTATTGACTCAGACAATCCTTTGTGCTTTCCCAGCATGAAATTATAATAAAAGGTTGAATCTTAGAGATGTCTAAAATGTCCTTGAAATGAAAAGGGAAAATGGCTCAGGCTGCATTTCAAAAGTGAATATGTATCACTCATCACAGAAAAATGAATTGACTTTGTATTCATTAGATGACCTGTGACTTAATCTACAATTAAACAGACAATAGATTTCAAGTTCCTACAAAGATACAACTTTAATCTCACATGGATCTTTTTTTTTTCCTTTCTTTTTTCCATATGTCAAAATTGTGTTTAGTACTCATTCCTTCAGAAAGGGTAGATAAACATAATCCCTTAGATATAGTATTTCCCATTTATGGCAATTTATACCTTTAGGACATGACCTAATGAACCTTAACAATGCATAGGTGGGGGAAGAAGCGTGACAGGATTTATATGGTTTTACTTGCCTCAAAATTTTTGAGTTGAAAGATTTCCCTTCAGCTTTTACATGTACTACAATGATTATTTGAATTATGAAAGTGCCAATGAGCTCAGCCATGAATAAGATCTTCTTTTTATTAGATACCGTGTAAATACATGAGGCCTATGTCTCAAAAAATTTGTATAATAAGGCACTGAAGGATGCTAGAGCCAGATACTGTGAGGTGGAGGGGAAAACAAAGCATGGTCTATCAACAAATACAGATCACAGCTTGAAAGCATCAGACACATTCAAAACTCACTAAAATGTGAAATGACTGCCTCATGGGATAAGATGTAAATGATTTTGCAGGAGGGGACATTAAACTACTGAGTGTTCAATAGGTAGAACTAAAGCCAAAAGATGTTTGCTTTGATAAAGTGGAGCTGCTGTTTTTCCCTAAGAGAAGAGAAGTAGAATATTTAGTGCAAAAATGGAAGAAAAATCAGGGAGTATAGCTTTTGCACAAGAAATGTGGCCCAAATTTGAGCAGTGCCCTCGAAGATATTTTAGACTGAAACAGAAATATATCTGTGAATGTAGCCCATGCTTCCTTATGCAAAGATGCTATGGAAACCTTTCCTGCTCCTCAAGTTGCCCATGCTTCTTTCCCAAAGTGTTCCGTGTGCTCTCAGTCAGAGGGAGAGGACCTCCATGCCCTGGGAGATAGGTCATTACCCCCTATTAGTAGACCAGAATGAATAGTGAACCTTAATGATACTTATATTCATGTCATGCCTCTAAGCTTATTAGCAGTACTGTGTGCACTCAGCATTTCCCTGTATCTTTATTCTGTAGTTGCTGTAGAATCGTCACTGCATTAGTACAAATAATGGCAGTGTCTAGTAGAACGGGAACTGTTTCCACTAGAAAATATCAACCCCGTGTTTCTTGTATTGCTCCCTTCTCAGCCGGTAACCATAATCTTCTCTTGTTTTTCTTCTCCAACATGGTATTTGCCCAAGAGGTTGCACTGAAACAATGACTGAAAATAAACCTCTCACCTTAATACTATGCTTTTACTCAGTCAATGTAAGGGTTTAAGGACATTGTCTGCACAGTGTGCAGATTTAATTTTTGAGACTAAGTGTTCTGATTCTGTCTGACAAATTGCAAACTGTATTTTGACTGTAAAGACAATCGCTGCTTTCCTGCAGCAGTTTAGCCCGAACCTTAACTAAAATTCATAAAGATTTCTGATCCAGGGCTAGTAGTAGTACTACTGGCTTAAAATGTATCACTGAAATGTAATTGTTCTGATAATAAGTTAACTCCTACAGGGGAGAATTGTTTTGTCACCTTGGCAATGAAGTCATTTGGAAAGGATCAGAGAACATCTTGTAGGGCTGATCAGGGATTCACCAGGCAGAGTAGCTAGAAAGTTATAAAAAGGAGAGCAAGTAAGTTGTTTGATCTGCTTTAGTCTTCTTCAGTGGCTAAGGATGAAGGAAAGCTGTATGCCCTGGGGGCATAATAAAGCAGAGAAAGCCGGAGCATAAGTAGGTTCTAAAGGGGTTCCAGGGAAGTGATGAGCCAGAATAAACGACCTCATGTTTGGAAATCATGTTGGAAAGTATGTGTTTTTCTTTAACTCTTTTTAATTTCTTTTGCTTTATTCTTTAATTAAAAACAATAGTATCCTTAGAAACTCTGTA
>NW_009648470.1:1953766-1990788 GCF_000708025.1 Charadrius vociferus | reverse complement strand
CCAGCCACATTAAATATAAATAAGGGAACTAAACAAACCACTGAAAAATAGTCTAATTAAATTGTGCAGTGAGATAGGCCCGTGGCTTTTAGTGCTTTTAATTCCCTATGGAAAAAAAAAAAAAAAAGTGTATTCTGATTTGATGAGTTACTTCCACCTCAGCCATTCTTTATCTCCCAACTAGTATTAAAAGTGTTCACTTCTGGGGCAAATATTGGAGAAAGGATGTTGAAAGTATGGGGAGACAACAGTCCCCCCAGAAAGAATATTTCGGTTTCAAAAGAAATCTTGAAAAGGAAAAGGAAAAACAAAACAAAACAAAAAATTTTAAGTGTGTCTCCTAGATATGATGGAAAAAAAGACCAAGGAGAAAAAGACACAATATAAAGCATTATGTCCCAAAAGCAGAATCCTTTTCTTGACCCCTTAGTTCAGTCTGTATTATGCTGGCATTGTATTTTTTACTCCAGAAAATAAAAACAACTCCATCAAGTATAGTTTTTGTCACTGTGGAGGCACTTTAAGTTTCTCTAAAAAACCAAAAATGCATTTTTTCTTCCTCTTTCTAACAAAGGACATGATGGGATCATTCATCTGTTTTTTAAGAAGCTTTAGATGACAAAAGTCTCGTGTCATTTGAATCAAGCATTTCCAAACCTTAGATGATTACATCAGACTTCTTCCCTTTCCTTCCAATGTTTTCATGAATGTTTTCAAGCATATTCAACCCAATTTCCACTTGGTAAAAAACGACTCAGTAATTTGTTATATTTAACAACTGAAGTCACTAATGCTGAGTCAACAGCAGCTGATTTTCTTCCATGCTGATACTGATTCTCCCAGCTAGTGCTCACCTTAGAATCACTAGTGGAGAAGAGAAAGCCAGAGATCTATTTTCCATCAGCCAGATTTCTGCTGCTTTTCAGATTGGTAAGTGCATATGTCTTCACAATTTTTTCCAGATCTGCAAATGACAGTTTAAGGAACAGGCAATGAGAATTTCAGGGTTTCTTTTTTCTCACGTCTTTACTCCATTCTAAATATTTCTATTTATATCTATCTACTTTTCCCTTTGACGGATATACTTTCATATGATTTTTCTCTTTTGACATCTTTATCAAAACACTTAGTGTAGTCATAAACTCATGTTGTTTCAAAAGCTGATTAAAAAAAAAAAACAAAAAAACAACAACAAACAAACCCAACAGTAAAGCTGTAAAATACATTTCAGAGGCAGCAATGTCCAAAACAAGCCAAAACCAAGCAGCGAGCGCTCGGTAGAATTAGGTCATACTTTTAAAGAGATTTTTTTTAAGTATCTCTCAGTTTGTTTTAAATAGTTAAAGATTTCAACATCAATCCTAAATCTTTGTGCATGTCTCAACCTTCTCAAATTATTTTCCATGGGATATACACTACATGGTCATATTAATAGTAAAAGAAATTGATGCAATTAGTAAGAGTTTCTGCAACATACTACTGGAAATATCCAAGATAATTATCCTGTACTCCTGGTTTTAATAACCTAACTTATTTTGGACATCACAGTAAGAAAATATAAGCCTTAGAAGTGATTGTACATTTACTTTAAGGAGAGGTTAGGATACCCGTCTCTTCATGTACAGCCATGGCATCTGCATTTATTTATATGAAGCACAACCAACACCTGAGCTTATCGCTATCTGAGGCAGGAGTCTGTACCTTCAAGAAACAGTAGAACTACATGGGTCACAGATGGAGAGGTATGCCACATACCGTTCATATTGTGGTTTTTGAGATCTTCACACCTCATTCATTTTCACCTTCTAATTTTTTCCCCATACTTTTATTTTCATATGAAATTATGTGTTTTTTTTCTTTTCAATTCTTCACATTTCTATACTTAGAAAGACTTTAGAACACTTTAGAAATACCAGACACATTTGAATAAAGAAGTACATAAAACCACAAATGCAAATGACACACAAGCCTTAGGATCCTTTTTGGTGTTCTCAGTGCTGTCATTTCACCCCAATTACAGGGTGACTCGTTCATCTTAATAGGTTGATATGATTTTCAGAAAACAAATTAGGTAGTACATTACCTGCATTAGTACATTTAACTGCAGTTATTTGCTTTCATTCAGGACAACTACAGACGCAAGGTTTAGCTCATGCCAAAAGCCTAGACTTAAAATACAAATTTTGTAATGCCCTGAGCAATATCTTGCAGAAGTATGGCACTATGCATGAGGTATTGTGCAAGAGAGTCCAAAGGGAGAGCGTGGAATTATGGACTGTGAACTATAGGATCAATTATCTGTCTTTGTCAGCTTTATGCCTTTTCAATTAGTTGATTAAATAAATCACTCAGAAGGACCTGGATGCTGATGCATATTTTATTCTTATTGGCAAGCTGGCTGTTGGAAATCCTCTTTTCATTCTACAGTAATTACTTTTTTTTTTTTTTTCCTACTTCAGAAGACTTCAGCCCGTAGAGGTGTACTCTTTGGCTACTGACAGGGTTGCCAAACTTTAGGAAGTGCTGAGCAACAGTCACTGTATTTTATTTTTTGATATCTACATCAATGATTTAGCTTATATACAACATAAGTATATGTTATATACTTAAGTTGATAGACTTCCTGATGAAGTCAGTGCTAGGAGTACCAAGGATTTTCTCCTTTCGGATAACTCCTCAGTTCCTCAAGTCCTTGCTCCCCTGAGTTTCATGAATGTTAGTTGCCAAGCTCTCTTTAGAGTTGAACAAACAGAGATGTAATTTTTAGAGATTGTTTACTCCAAGAATCGTTTCCTATAGGTAATATAGTTGAAAGGGTACTAGACATGGTGGTCTCTGATATACATAGTCCTCAACTACTGTGCCACCTGACTGCTCAGGATGTAATCTAAGACACTGATCTCAGTGCATGCTGTATCTCATGCCATATCTCAGCAGTTTGCTGCTGCAAAAACAACTCTCTGGTGAGCTTCAACACAGCCCCCCAATTATTTCAAGCACTTTGAATGGAAAAAGACACAAAATAATAATAATTTTGACTAAGATGACATGGCACCAGATAGAACTAGCAGGAAATCACAGCCAAGTGTATGGTGTGAGTGTGCCCAGTCCTCTACAGAGGGAACCAGCTTCTTGTTATTTGGCTTGGGGGCCAATGATCACTCCCTGCAGCACATGCTTTTTGCAGTGTAGGTGTTGCTACAGTACCAAGTACTACGTAGCAATTTTAACCAACTGTTTCAAATAAAATGTGTAAATAGATCCATGAAAATGAGCTCTCTCTCTCAAAGACCTAATGATTACACTGACAATCACAACTTCCTTGTTCAATATATCTGGCCCTTGAATGACCATTATTTTTTCTAAAAAAAAATGGAACATTTTCAACAAAAAAACCTATAAATATTTGCAAGGGCTTTGGAATGATATTGGTCTGAATTATAGCTGAGCACTTTTATAAAAAACAATACATCCATTATAAAGGAATTTAAAAAAAACAACAGCCAAAACCCAAACCATTTGTTAATGTAAGTGAAGACTGAAAAAAATGTCAAAACTGCATGGAAGAAATAGTTTCAAAATTAAATCAATTATTTTAGAAGATCTAAAAAACTGTCTTTCCATTTTTATGAAGGAAGAAGAGTCTTCTTTGTTCACTACTTCATAGAAAGTAGGTAAACTTATCTTCAGCAGTGCTACCATTCAGTGGATCCTGAGTCAATGAAAGTGTTAGACATTTATTGAAAATGTTCAAAATATTTAAGATAAACTACTTAGTGCATGCATATTTTTGGCCTAGCTTTAAGGTGCTGCACTGTAATTCTATTATAGTTCTACCTCCTCCTTTTAAAAAAAAGGACCAAATGCAGTGCCATTCTGTGTTTAGTTATCTCTTGCAGGCTTATTATAGATGCATTAAGAAAATGAACACTAGATCTAACAGGTAGGATAGCTAGTGGAGAAAATTCATCTATTTGCTAAGGTCAGTTCTGAGAACAAGATGTGTATGACTTTGCTCAGCCACACTGCAATGCCAGTTCTGTATCTATAGACACAGAACTGAGATGCACACAATTTCTGAGATTCTTAGAAAGGCTAGAGATGGCCTGCGGAATCTAACTTACCTGTGTAGTAAATAGAGGGTTTCCACAAGGTTTCTCCACCTGGAAGACTATCTATTTACATTGACTTCAGAGTAACTTTATGGAGACTGGGGTCATCACATTAAAATTGTTATTTTTAAAATATTTCCTTCTATATTGTGTACTGAATGCTAAACAAGTACCTCGTACACCTAAAATTAGGAAACATTATAAGGGGATTGTTTTGGATTCTGTAAGATAATTAAATATAAAGCTCATTTTTGGCTCTGGCTGTATCTGAACTCAGCTTTTAGCATGAGCTCAGGGTTTCTGGCCCTTCAGTTGCCCAGAACGGAGTTATAGTGGAGTGCACCATGTTTCTGTCCAGCTGATAACCTCCTGTGTCATTTCTCCAGAACTAAGAGTAAGAAGAGTGATGATGTCTATGCTCTTCAGTCTTTCCTTCGTACACAGTTGTAACTCTGGAAATTGCCCCTGTGTTCTGTAATATACGCATATTCCATTTCAGATACCTGAGATATAAGAAGTATATCGACTTTGAAACCAGGAATGCAAGTTCTATCAACATTGCAGCACCTATTTAGTAAGTAACCATGATGTTTGTGCATGTTCAGTGACATATTTATTATAATTACCACAAGAGTATGCACAATGGAAACGTATCTTCCCTACGGATTTGAAATATCACAAATACTTTGGAGAAAAACCTAAAATTTCAGCCAAACTGCCAGTTTCATTTATGAGCTTACAGCATGTGAAAAAAAGAAGAAAAATATTTCCTTTCAGTCCCAAATATTTTTTTATTTACTCTTACTTTATGCTATCCAGAGGGACCTTGACAGGTTTCAGAGGTGGGCCCATGCGAACCTCATGAACTTCAACAAGGCCAATTGCAAGGTCCTGCACATGGGTCGGGGTAATCCCAAGCACAAATACAGGCTGGGCAGAGAATGAATTGAGTACAGCCCTGAGGAGAAGGACTTGGGAGTGTTGGCGGATGAGAAGCTCAACGTGAGCCGGTAATGTGTGCTTGCAGTCCAGAAAGCCAACCGTATCCTGGGCTGCATGAAAAGAAGCATGGCCAGCAGGTCAAGGGAGGTGATTGTGCCCCTCTACTGTACTCTTGTGAGACCCCTGGATGTAATATTGCATCCAGCTCTGGAGTCCTCAGCACAGGAAAGACATGGACCTGTTTGACCGGGTCCAGAGGATGTCCATGAAGATGATCAGAGGGCTGAAGCACCTCTTCTATGAAGATGGGCTGAGAGAGTTGAGGTTGTTCAGCCTGGAAAAGTCTCCAGGGAGACTTTATAGCATCCCTTCAGTACCTAAAGGGAGCCTACAGGAAAGATGGGGAGGGAATCTTCACCAGGAAGTGCAGCGACAGGAAGAAGGGTAACAGTTTTAAACAGGAAGAAGGCAGATTTAGATCATATATAAGGAAGAAATTTTTTGCTCGGGGGGTGTTGAGGTACTGGAACAAGATGCCCAGGGAAGCTGTGGAAGCTCCATCCCTGGAAGTGTTCAAGGCCAGGCTGGATGGGGCTTTGAGCAACCTGGTCTAGTGGCAGGGGCGTTGGAACTAGATGGTCTTTAAGGTCTTTTCCAAAACAAAGCATTCTATATTCTATGACTATTCTATGAAATGTAAAGGAGCAAAGAGGAGATAAAACAGTAAAAAGAACATTTTCATTTGGTATATCACAAGCAAAAAATTGTGTCACATTTTGGGAAAAATTTTGGAATCTTTTTTACAAAATGTAAGAAATACTCTTATTTTTATAATTGTGTCAAAATGTAGTGAGGTTTTCAAGGTTTTTCAAAGAGAGTTCAATGACACACAAAAAGCAGTTCCCTACAAACCAAATATCTTTAAATAAATCACATATTCATTTATTGTAAAACTGGTTTATCTGATTTTTTTTTTTTTTAATTGAAAAGACATGCTTTGTATTCTCTAAAAGTACTGAATTTGTAATTATTAGCTGTGTTGATTGCAACTGCTTAGGGAAAATATCTCAAGACACACTGAATTCATTACAGTTTGTTGGACCTGTGTAATTAGCAGGAGTTGGATGTTAGTTTATTTGTTTATGAATGTAAACCAGGTACTTGGACGTTCATTACTGATATTTCAGTTTAGAACGGATTTATGTTTTTTGTGTATTAAACCACATGGAATCTTACATAAATAGATAGAATGTAGGTTACAGCAAAATAGACAGCCAGGAGTCAGATTTTTAAATAAATCAGTAGAAACTCACAGAGTGCTGTTGAAATTAATGTTAGGGCACAATAGGTTTGCTGATATTCACAATTAAACTGTTTCCCATAATTTGCCCTGGTGGTTTATCCAGGCAATGGAATAATAGCTTGAACTTGGTGATTAATCCAAAACACACACACAAAAATAACGGTTCCTGAAAGGGCTGAAAATACAGTGGAGGAGCTGCACTCCACATTACTTCCAAGCCTTCTGCAGACAGTGAGTAAAATAAATCAGTATTTTCTTCTATGAAGATAAACTTGTTAACAGATAATCTTGCCTAAATCCATGTGAGACAGAGAAATTAGAAAAGGGACACCTCAGCTCTCTGGAAAACCAAACTCATGATGCGTTTTATACATTAGGCATACCAAGATCTTCGGAGCCCTCAGAGGGAGTTTTAATTGACAGTTAGCTTGTACATGGCAGCTACTGCAGGAAGGTGAACTTGCTTACTTATGAGGACTATGGGAACATCCAAGATTTAGAAGCTGAGATTTAGTGCCTGCTGAAGCAGGGAGTATATGACGCTACAGGTGACTCTAGCTGCATGTACCTCTTGTTGGAACTAGTTGTTAGTTCCTTTTGTTGAAGATAAACTACTTTTCAAGAAAGAATAAGAGACCTGCGGAGCTTGAAAGACACCAAAAAAAGTGGTAGTTGAGTAAATGTGTCATTTACCACAGAAAAGATCCTCCTGAGCTTTGAACCTTCCAAACTCACTTTATATTAAATAGCCACTGGCTAAAAGGCAGAAATAATCCTGGGAGCAGGGAACTGGACAATGGTTCCTCATTCTCAGTTAAATGCTATATGCAGCTAGCTAAAAGGTCTATTGTCCCCTTTTCCATCTTGTAAAAGTTTAATACTGTTTCATTTTTTTTTTCTCGTAGTGTTATGGAGAGACATATATATCTATGATGATACATAAAGACTTGTAAAATGATTTAATTTTTAGCAAAGTACCTGCAAGCTCTGCTAAGAAAGAAGTTATCTTTCAGTAGCACAAATCTTTGTTGTTTGGTTATATGAAGTGAGCAATGCCAAGAAGCTCATGTCCTTTGATCAAGGAGCAAATGTATTTGGTATTGCCATGCTTAGTCAATACCTGGTAAAATATTGAATGAAAAACTGAACAGCAAAAGCGATTTTCCAGAAATAATGTATTAAAACCATCTGAAGTATATTCCTGAAGAACTGATTACTAAAAACTGAAATAAAAGGTATAAAAGTTGCATAAAGTTTTTTTCTTTGTACCTATGCTTTTTTTTTTTTTTGCACACAGGTATATACAGACACATATACACATGTCATAACTTCTATTATTTTCTCAATAAAGCTTATAAATTTCAATTGTTTTGACCTAAGGGACACCCCTGAGTGGTTATCGAAGATAGCTTTTGATTTTCTTTCTTTTGAGAAAAATAATGAAGAACTAAAATTACATAAAAATAGTATTTTTGTTTGTTATTCAATGCTTTCCTCCTTTTTTCTTTTTGCCAACATCTATAATATTTACACAAGTATGTAACAATGACTGTGTTGGGCTCACCTAGCCTTAAAGCCTGCAGCTGATGATGAATGACTGATTTTTAGGAAAAGAGTATAAGAACAAGGCAATTTGATAGCTTCTGGCTATCTGCTGTTCAGGGACTTCCTCAGCTGGATGTTATACCTATCTTTTTCCTTCAGAATTATTCTATTCACCTTAAAATCTCACTTAAACTTTTAGTATCCACAGATTTTTGTCCAGAAATTCCACAGCTTAACTTTGTCTCATGTAGGAAACATTATATGTTGTTGGTTTTAAAGCTCTGTCTGAAATTTCACCAGCATGTCCTCTGCTCTTCACATTATGAAAACCAGTAAATAATAGCTGCTTCTTCACTTTTGCTGTATCATCAATGAATGTATGTGTATCTTCAAGGTATTTGAACCTCACTAATATTTCTTTGTACGGAAGTGGTTCGATTCCTTTGATCTTCCTTACTGCACTTCTTGATACCTTTTCTAAACTTAATCTTCTTTGCTTGAGACGGGGCAGCATCAGAAATGCACATCTTATACATGAAACAAGTGCATCCTGGATTAATACACTGACATAATGCTGTTTTGTTCTCTCTTTTCTATTACATTAGCCTTTTTACCAGTGGTAAGCATTAAGGTGATGTTTTCATCAAAAAATCTTCAGTATGTCTGAGTGGGAGTCACTAATTTAAAACCCTTTGTGTCTTTGTAGTTAGAATTTCAAGACTTACATCATCGTGGGAGAATCACAGACACTATGATTAACACCTATACTGTTTTGATCACCTGGAACATGGGGCCCTTTGGCAAGGTTCTCTTTCCAGAGAAGGCATGACATTCAAAACAGACAGGGTACTAATGTGCCTTATGGTTTTCTTCATGTCCACTACCACTGTGGGTCGTGCGCTTGAAATGGACATTTCACACAGGCTCCCAGTAGGGTTTTAGCTGAGTGTGCTTCAACTTAACCTTTACCGCAAATTGGAGAACATTAGTAGGCTGAACTGGTAAGCCTGATAACATCACTTTAGCTTCATATGCATTGCACAGTCTACCAACTGGTCTACCCAGATGGGTAGCAGAAGGACAGAGCACCTACTTTTCATTACACAGGCTGCACTGCTGGTAACGATGGGTTTTTCCCACTATCGGTGGACTATTACTGCTGAAAGTGATTAAACAAGATTAATACATTTAAAACAGAGTATCTGGTAAACAAGTAAATATTACTAGATACTGAGATAAGGTCCCAATTTTTTCACCTTTACTGGTAGGGAGATATTTTTGTGTTCAAAAACATGCATGTGAAGCTGATACAATCTAACTGTCCTTTCTCCGTATGTTTTTCAGGAATGAATGAAGATGTGTCAATAATTCTTGAAACTCACTGTCTATTGGGACGTTTGAGTTATTTATGTGCTATTACATCACTGTCTTCTGAAGTTAGCGGGGAGCTGGGTGAGGGACTTTTCTGTTCTTGCTTGCTTTCACTCTTCAATCAAATTTTGCAAAGTCTTAGAAAGCAGTACGTAGCTTTCAATCATGCTTTGGGTAGCCCCTGGAGTATGGTTGGTAAAAGGAAATACTGATGTTGTAGGGTTGGGTTTTTTTTTTTTGTTCCTTTGGTGTCAATGTAAAAAGATGGTTGTATTTGTCTTCTTTAGTGAATTAATTTTAAAGATAGAAATAGATCTTGCATGAGATGTTATTTCAACTGTTTATTTATATTCTTAAAGTCATACTGATTGCTATCTTAAGAAAATGAGACAACTCTTCACAGAGGGAAGTTTTTGATGATGTACTTTTTTTCACTCATCACATTTAAGATATTAAATGGTTTATTACTCATATTCTTAAAAGTGTGTATCATATATGTATGTAATAAGGATCAAACTGCTGATGCAAGAGCACTTGGTTGATTTGAAATAAGTATTCTAGGTATTTTAAATTAATCAAGATGAGTCAAACACCAGCTACAGTAGAGATGTTATTAATAAAAAAAATATGTTCATAATATGGATCAAAATCTTATTAACTTTATGCATTTACATAGCCATATTTACGATTTCTAAGAGTTTAATTTGAACATCTTCCCCAGACAACAATGTCAACCTTCTTCTGTCTCATGAACAGCAAGCTCAAAGCTAAGTAAGAAGGCTGGAATTGAAGATATCTCCGTCACAGCGTAAGTTTGTGTAACCTAATAGCACCTTCTCATTGTTTTAAACCTGAAATTTTGTTTAATTAAGAAGATAGTTTTTTGAATGTTATCCGTATTTACAGAGCAGTACTTGACACGGCAAAGACTTAATAGCATTTCTTGAAATATTCCACCGAGCAGATACCCAACTGAGCATAATAGGCTTTTTTTCTTTCTTTTTTTTCCCCCTGTTGGATTTCATTAACACACAATGGCTTAATTTTAAGCAGGGAATTTATTTTCTCTTAGTTGAGGATTATTTGCTAAAACATTCCTCGGGTATTCATGTTTTGAATGTACACATCCTATATAACAGTAAATAATCTAACAGCTCATTTACTTTCAGATCTACCTACGTACCTAATATTGCCTTTTTGCTTGTCTATGCAGTTAGTTTTGTTATAAGCACTCATGTCATTTTGTACTAAGGAATAAATTGTTTTCTGAAGATAGCATCTTTGGGTTTTGATTCCTACAAATGTTAGCTCTGAGTGAAGGGACAGAAAAGACAGCAAAAGGGATGTGTGGAAAAAATACTGCAGAAAAGAGACATCCCCAGGAACATAGAATAAATTAGGTAAGAAACTTCCTTGCAGAATATGCTAGTTTAATTTGATAGCTCTCTAAATCATATATGTATATATAAAACAAATTCTAATTAACACTGGTACAATTCAGCCTTTTTTTTCTGAAGCATGGAACAAACACAATTTTATACAATAATTTGCAGTGATTTGCTGATTGAAGTCCTAGATTTTTTGATTGGTTAAGTGGATTTTAAGTTATTTTTTTCCAATAAGTTTGACTGCCAGTTCTCATTTTCCATTTTGCTGTCACTCTAAAAGACAGTAATAAAATGTCATGAAGATGGAGGCTTTGATAGTTTCTTTTGCATAGCTTGAAAGACCTTTTTTTTTCCCCTTGACTTCTGTGAAATATTACGCATTC
The DNA here is from genome assembly GCF_000708025.1 of Charadrius vociferus. Classification (NCBI taxonomy): domain Eukaryota; kingdom Metazoa; phylum Chordata; class Aves; order Charadriiformes; family Charadriidae; genus Charadrius; species Charadrius vociferus. The sequence goes on along the minus strand of NW_009648470.1, from coordinate 1,979,744 downwards.
TGTAATTTTCAAACTTGAAATGTTAAATACTTCTGTGTACTATGGTGGGTTTACCTTGACTGGCTGCCAGACCCCAGCTCTTCTCTCTGTCCCCCTCTTCAACAATGCAGGGGGAGAAAATAAGATGAAAAGCTCGTGGGTCAAGCTGAAGACATGGAGGTCAGTTACCAATTACCTTTACAGGCAAAACAGACTTGACTTGGTGAAAATTAACTTAATTTCTCATCAATTAAAATAGATCTGGATGATGAAAAACAAAGACAAAGATTAAAACACTTTCCCCTCACTTCCACACCTCTTTCCAAGGATCCCCTTCACTCCTTCATTCCTGAATACCTCCCCTGACACCCACCTCCCCGAGCAGCGCAGGAGGATGGGGAATGGGGGGTTGGGGTCAGTCCATAACAGCTCCTCTCTGTCGCTTCTTCCTCCTCACATTTGTCCCTTGCCCCTGAGTGGGGTCTCCACAGGCTTCAGCTCCCTTCAGGGCACATCCACCTGCCCTGGTGTGGTTTCCTCCCCAGGCTGCAGTGCAGTTATCTGCTCCAATGTGATCCTTTCCATGGGCTGCCAGGAAATACCTGTTCCACCATGGTCTCTCCCACAGGCTGTGGGGCAATGATGTCTTCTCCAGGAGGTACCCAGAGTAACTCCACCTCCTTCCCTGACCTTGCCATCAGCAGGATTGTTTCTTGCAGGTTTGGTTTTTTTTTTCCCCTCCTTGTAGCCTTTTTTACTCTTTCTTAAACTTGTTTTCCCTGAGGCGCCTCCATCTTAGATGTGGAGCTCAGCAGTGTCCTGCGGTGGGTCGGTTGGAGCTGTCTGGAACCGGCTGTGTCCGGCACGGGGCAGCCCCGGCCTCTCCTCACAGAAGTCACCCCTGCAGGCCCCCACTGCCAACGCCGGGGCATCCACACCCGGTACATGTGCAAAAATTCATGGAAACCATTAAAATCAACAAATGGAAGAGGAAAGTAACAACTGTAGATGTTAGTTAAGCAATGCTATTCGAAGGTTTCACTGTATCACCTCAAGAGAAGGGTGTTTTGAAGTGTGTTTTTAATGGTGTTCAAGAGGTAAGTGAAATAACAATTCAAAGACTGCATAATGCTTTAAAGCATAAAATATAACATCTAATTTTCCCTAAAATCATCTATTATAGACAAGGAATCTGTATGGGCAAAATTAAAGATAAGTAGCCTACATTTTTGAGATAAACCAGCTTTGCCTTTTGGTCTATATTCTCCTCTTGCCCAGTTAGAGTCAGTAACGTGTTTTGAGAGGTATTTTTGGGAACTCCTGTGGCTATTTTTATTTTTAGCCAACTAAGAAGAAAATTCATGGCTTTTTTGGTCTCATTGCATTTTTTGAGAACTGTCTGGGATACCTTGTTAACGTCAAAGGCAACAGGACCAGATTCTCATTTTAAAAGTGAGGAAGGCCTGACAAGGTATTCTGAAATATCTGGACTCATCCTGGATATTGAAAGGTCTGGATTGTTTACAGGCAGGTACAAAGCCAACCAAAGCCAAAACATGTTAATGGAAATACATACATTTATTTAAATGAACTTAAGGAGGAGTTCTCACTGAAGGTTTTCCTGACCATGGTCACTCACTTGAATTAAATCATGAGGACATGCAGCAACAGTAAATATTTAATTCTGATATTTAAATCAATTAGGTTCAGCCACTGTGTATTTCTGTGCCAATCACAAGCTCTTTGTGGATTTAGCAACTGTGGTTTAAAGTTGTATTAAACTTAAATATAACTTACCTGTTTTGCTTGATTAAAAGAAAAAATCTTTTTTTTTTTTTTCCCCTGTGATACAAACCTTTTCTGAACATATTAGTTAGAACTGTGGCCATTTAATAGCATCTCATGCTATGTCTGTGTCAGTGAGGATAGTACAAGATTGATACATTATTTCTTCTGTGGCAGCTGAGGCCAATTTTGTGTGAATTTTTGGATACCATTTTCTGAAATATGCCTTCCTCTCCAGATTTTTTTGCTTTGATTTGAATTTCCTTCAGCTCAGAAAGAGAAATATTTTGCCCAGTGGTGACTTAGTATTATGGCCTTGTATTAATTTTTTTTTATTCGCTATGTTGTGTCTTCTCTTCAATGTTAATGCAACCTGGTGGAAAGAAAACCAGTAGGCTGTAGTGCAATATTTATTTCCTTCTTCCTTGACAGTTGCTCTTTTAATAAGATTATTGAACAAAATCTTACAGCATCATTCCTAGACCAGGGACTAGAAAAAAGTGATTCTTAATACAGCTGAACTTGTATATATCAAACAAAAATAGTCTGAGGACATATATCAGGCTATATTGAAGTGTTTACTGAGAAGTTATGCTATAATTTGGAAGCAGGTTGGGGTGGTTTTTTTGGCAAATATTAGGTCAGTTACAGATTTAGGTTCGGAGCTTTTCCAATATCCTAAATTAGATATTGCAAATATAGAAGCTATGGATGTATTAAATCTCAGGGATTCCTCTGCAGAAACAGTCATATGCCCAGTCTTGGTAATTCCTCATTTCACAGTGATCAAAATGGGCAGAATATGAGGACCTAAACACTGGAAATGTAATTGTGTTATTCTGAGTACTTAAGAATGAAAAGGCTCAACAATAATTTAACCACATTATGTAAAGCATCTGGGATATGGGAATTTCAGTTATTTAATTACAGCTATCACTACGCAAATCAGGTTATAGAGGATACATGAGCCTGGAAGACTGAGATAAGTCTTTGTGTTTAACCTTTGCTGTCTGAAAAGTTGACGTCTTGGGTGGAAGGCTAGCTGAATACTAATTGTTCCATGGTGTCCTGCAAGGCAGACGGGTTGATATTTTGGCTTTGATTTGGACGTGACTTACCTATATTATGAGACTGGCAGCCCACCTACTCTCAGTTGCGCCCATGCACTCTGGAAGAAATACTTTAATAGTTGTTCGTATTCCCAGGTGTTCACTGCTGTTTTCAGTAGAGATCCCAAACTTTTTAAACTGGTACCTTGCCAGAAATTCAAAATTCTGGACACTATTTGCATACAGTGAAGCAGATGGCAGGTGCCCTCATTGTTAATTTAGAGGTTTACTTTCAGAGGACTACAGTTCCTGGCATAAAATATTCCATCTTGATTTTAGCACTTTGAAAAAACTCCCCTTTTTGTCTATGGCCAAAAGACTGTCTGTTTTGGTACAACTCCTATATATGCAGTTTAATCATGTATAGATATAAGGAGATATAGATATATATATATATATATGGATATATGCAAAAAGCCCACATATATATCATGAAGTATTGTGCCATTCATGTTTGTATTTGTGTGCATTTATGTATATTCATAATATCTATTAATAAACAAATGAAAGTGTTATTTGTTACAAGAATTAGTAACAAAATATATGGCTACTTTCAAGGTTTGCTAGTCTTGATCTAAATGTAAATGGCTGAACAATATCTTCATTATATCTAAAAAGTACTTTTTTTTGTAGTACTGCAAATTGATTTTGAGCAGAAATGGATTCCATCTATGCCAAGTAAGCAACCGTTCATAATTTACAATTCAGGGTGGACTAAACTTTGCCTGTTGGCTGTAAGAATGAGAGCATCAGAGCAAAATAGTAACTCAGACAGAACAGAATATCTTCTGTAAAGTATAATATTTTGGAGGGGCACGATGAAATCTGTAATACATCTAGCTAATTGTACATTAAGCCATTTGAGATCAAAATACACTTCGGATTGCTGCTACACTTATCTTAAATATTTCATTTTAAATCCTAAATAAGATTATTGATTGTTTTTGTTAGCCTCATTCGTGGCATACATCATTGAAACGAAATCCCTTTTGATCCTTTTTTCTGTGTTTGGCTTTTAAATTTTAGTGCATTACAGTTGTTCATTACACAAGACATGAAGACTGCATCGTTAACAAACTCTCACAATGCAGATATTTCCAACAGTAAAACATCAAGACTATGACCTTTTGTGTACTTGCCCTCTGTAGAGTCTGGTGCTGATATTATAAAACAAAATTACCAAAACTGATGGTAAAATCAATAAATTGTCACATCATAGAGATGTGACAATTTAGCTGAAATGAAGTTCTGTTCCAGTATCAAGAATCTTTTTTCTTTGCCTGGCGAAAAAAATACAGTAGAACATAAGCTGCAGATTGAAGACTTAAAGAACACTTGTAAAATACTCTGACAAGAAATACGATGAGATAAATCACGAAATATATGAAATCTCTGGAGAATAGCTGTGATGAGATTTCAAGCTCACTACACGTTGGGCATCTCCATTTTGTGTTCAAGTCCAAAAGGGACCATGATAATTTTCTTGAACTTTCTGAATATAAAACAGATCTACTACTATGTGTAGTTCTACATCAATATTTGGATATTTTTTTTAATTGAACCATAATGGCTCACCCACCAACATTAATTAGAGGGGTTTGCACATTTCCAGTATATGTACCGAAAGTGCTTTTATCAGGAGATGACATTTTTCTTTGCTATAATTTTTAGTTACAACTTGATTCTATGTGTTTTTTTTGGTGGTGGTGGTGTTTTTTTTTTTAAGTGCTTTAATATAATTTACAAGATGCTAACATTGAAGGACACTGTACATTTGTACTTCATTAGTTATCCCTAAGAGCACAGGCAAGTTGGATAAACATAAGAATGAAAATCCCCCAAAAACCTTTAGTTTCTACGGTACATAAATCTCCATAAACAGAAATCACTCAAGTTATGAATTTTACAATTTTATTCTTTTCAGTTAAGCAATCAAAGAAATAGCCATAAAGTCTGAAACCATGAAGACAAAAATATGTCTTGATGTAATGAGCCACACAGTATGCTAATAAAATCATCAAATACAATCATTCAGTCAATAAAAATGCAACAACATTTTGCAACACAATTCACATGAAACTGAACCTTTTTCCCAGTACATGGCAAACAGTTATAAAGGTTCAATATGACAAGGATTTACAAATATCTTGTTTTTTACTTGTTATTACATCCGAAGATAGTATATACAAAAACCTCTACACCAATAAATATGAGATTATAATTATTCTCCATTTATTCACTTCCTTAAAATTTGCCACTTTCAATAGCTTTTCCCAACTGACCCTCCTTTATTTGGAGAGGGATTCACTTCAGATGTTGCATGAGATCCAGTCATCTCCATCCTTTCAAAAGACAACAGTCAGAGATATGCACACCCAAAGACTATCAATTAGTCCCTGAGACTTCTACTTGAAGAACAGATGAATCTTCTCCTACAGGTGCCTTCTTCATCTGTCAACTATAGATAGAAGCCTGTAAGGATATGTGTAAGGGGTATGTCTGCTCCTTTAATGGTGTCTGATAAAAGAAGCTGTAAACAAGATCATACAGAGACAAACCTGACCAACGTGTGATAAGGGTGGTCTTGTTAAGAACAAACCTGGTCAGTCACACTAATTGGTAAGGATAGGTGGAGTGTGAGGATGTTTATTTTTTCAGTTGGGAAGATAAGGAGAGGGAGGGGAACAAACACAGACATAAAACATGATCAATTAGTGTTACCAAAGATCATAACCAGAAACAAACCTGTCAGTCATGGTAACTGATGGGTTATCAAGAAACTGCAGGCAAGATAGGACTTTACAACTGGCAAGGATGCAAATCTGATGGCCCAGAACATTTGGAAGCGTGTCAGTGGGGCTATGTTAGCTGATAAGACAATGTGCAGAGGAAGGGGGTGCTGGGAGGAACAAAAAGAGGTAGACAGAAAGGGGTATAAAAGGGTCTGATTGCACGTAAAATGAGGCTGGTCAGTATGCTTGTCTGTCTGAGCCCTGCTCCTGATCACCCCATTCTGTCCTGCCTTAAATCTTTTCTTAACAACCTCTCCGCATAATCTCACTCTTTATCCTGTGTGTAAGTGCTGCAAGGGCCCACTGCCACATACCGGGGGGGAACAGGCATGAGTGAGGTGAGTGAGGAGCTCAGGGCCAGTGGCAGGAGCAGGACTGCAGGTCATAGCCCGGGTGCCAGGTACTGGGGGAGAGTGTCTGTACCTGCCCCAAACTGGGTGCGCATGTGGATTCATTGGCTAATTCCAAGCTGGATCAGCCAGAGAGTAGGAGGCCCCGGGTGTGGGCAGGGGTATCGGGCAGGTGGAGGGTCCATGCTGCTCTTCAGGGAGGACCCATGAGTGTGGGGTGTAACTTGTGGGACAAGTGTGTGAGTGCTGTGTGTGTGCAGCGAGCACTCATCTGGACCAGCGAGTGAGTTGGGTACCCGTGGGGCAGGTAAAGGGGGCCGGGATCCAGGCAGGAGTGCTGGACGAGCAGAGGCGCTTGGGGGATCCACAAACATGCAGGTGCTTCTGAACCTGGAGAGTGTGGTGTCTCTGGTGCACTAGTGACCTTCTGCTTCTGCCAGCCCAAGAGAAGGAGGGGACATGGCTGTCTGTGCCTGTGTCTGGTGTGAGTCCTGAATGCAAGTGATGCTGTAGGCACAGCCTTGTCTGTGGCTGCCTGTGTGACTGGCTGTGTCAGTGTCTGCTGTTCACCCCCACCGTGTGTGTGTGTCTGGGATCTGTGCTCAGCTTCACTACCGATTGAACCTACAAATGGGAAAGTGGTAGCTGCATCCTTCAGGCTGACCCCCGGCCTCCACGTGCCAAGCTGGGCTCCAGCAGATGGGCAGGAAAGTCCTGGTCTGGCAGTGCTAGAGGAGGCGGCTGCTTGTAACATCCTTTAGCAAAGCCTGGGTGAATTTTTCATTCTGAATTGCAAAACAAGAGAAGAAAATGAAATGCCACACCTAAGCTTCAACACACATTTGTTAACTGTACACTAAGGAAATAAAGATCAAACATGGAACCACTCTGTTACAAGTAGTCAATCTTCAGCAAGATGACCTAAAATTTTCTACTGAACTTACTGACTTTCCTTTCCCCCTCCCCTTCCCCTTCCTTTCTGCTGATTCTAGTTTACAGTTTACTGCCAATGCTTAAGATGACCTTAGAGTCTTGTTACTAGTCTTGGAGCAACTTCTGTGCCAGTAGATGTTTTTCTGCCCAAGGCTATTTTCCATGCAGTCATCCTGCGACAAGATTTGAGTTTGCAAGGAAATTAATCCAGTGTAACCATCCCCATAAGAAACTAGATATTTATCTTTGGGCTGGGAAGAGGACATCAGTTTTGGTCAACAGTGCATAGCACACTGTCTCCAAGCAGATTCAGGTTCCATTTTGCCTGTGGCTACACTGAACATGGAGGCTGACCACCAGGAGGCTTGGAGCCAGGGTGGTTTATTTTTCAGACTCCAGGGCGTGATCTGGAGTGATATATTTTCCATGGATTTCTGGGATCTTTTGGTACTTTATTTGCCCTGAGTCTGCAGCTATGAACTCATGTAGGCAACAGTTCCTTAGTCTCTGATGAGTTGTAAAGCTCCCTGAAATGTTACCTCCACTAGACATGTATTATCTTCAAAGCAAACGTGCTTTGGAGGCTTAGCAAAGCACGCCTGCATCTGTGTAAAGTGACTTCACAATGCCTCTGGTGGACTGCAGCTACGTCACAACTTAGTGCTTGACTGAGGCCAGAGGGAAGTGGACACAGTTTCCTAGGGGAGAGGGGGATTACTTGCTAAAAGCAAAGGAAAAAAAAAACCCAAACTGTGGCTCCTTTATGTAGCATTGTCATGGTAGGACATGATGGATGTGAACAAGCAGATGCATTTTGCATGCATTTTGCAGACACAAAGACACCCAGTGGTCTTCCTTGTAAGGGTGGGAGGGGAGGAAGTCTGCTGTTGAAGAGAGATTTTCAGATGGTCTGGACAGAATTTTGGAGTAAACAGAAGGAACGTACTCAGTCAGTGTAGCCTATGTAATTGAGGGTAATGAGGTGTTTGATATGATATGTTACCACTCAAAAATAAAAGATGCGAAAGAAAGCACCTTCTGAAAACATTGCTGGCTTATTACTTTGACAAATTAGAGCTTTAGCTAGCTCCCTTTTCTCCTCTTGGCAGAGAAGGAATAGGGGGGCCTTGATGGACAAAAAGTTGCCCATAAGCCAGCAATGGGACCTTGTGGCAAATAAGTCCAACAGCTTCCTGGCTGCAAGAGGAATGTTATAGCATGTCGAGAGAGGGGATCCTTCCTCTCTCTTCAGTACTGCTGAGACAAATCTGAAGTACTGGGTCCAGTTCTGGGCTCACCAGTACAACAGACACATGAACTTACTGGAATGTGGCCCCATTGGAAAACCATGAAAATCACTAAAGTTTTGGAGCATCTGTCATACAAGGAGAGGCTGAGAGAGAGAGCTGGGGCTGTTCAGCCCAGAGAAGAGAATGGTCGGGGGGGTCTTATCAATGTGCATAAATAACTGCTGAGGGTGGGAGTAAAGAAGGTGGAGACAGTCTCTTCTCACTATCATCCAGTGAAAGCACAACAGGCAATTGGCACAAACTGATATACAGGAAATTCCCTTTAAACATTACACACAAAAAAAAAGAAAAAAGAAACCCAAACTTTTTTACTGTGGAGACAGTTGAATACTAAGAGATATGCAGTCTCCGTCCTTGGAGACATTCAAAACCCAGATGGACAGAGCTCTGAGAAATTTGCTCTAGATGATCCTGCTTTGAGCAGGCAGACTGGACTAGATGATCTCCGGGTGTGCCCTCCAACTTCCAATATTCAGCTGTTCTGTGAAACTGCAGTGCCTGCATGACAGCTCTCATTGCGATGGAGACTTTTTTTGGTAATCAGTAATTCATTTCAGAGGGTGATACTTAGCTTCTTGGGAAGAAGTGAGTGAAGCCTAACTTTTTTGCCCAACTATTGGTTTCTAAGACTATGTACTGATCTCTCCAGCCCAAAAATTCATGCTGAACCAAGTGTAGGCTAGAGTAGGTTGCAGCTGGAGAGGTTTTTACACAATACTCCGTGAAATATTAATAAGTGTTTTTAACACTGTCCCCCACAGCTTTCTCATTTGGATGCTAAGGAAGTATGCACTGTTAGATGAAGTAGCATTTGGCTAGACGACAAAGCTTAAAGGCTAGTGGCCAACAACATAAGACCCGGCTGGTAGCTAACAACAGAATATCTTAGGCATCAATACTGGGAGCTGCAATTTTCAGCATCTTCACCCACCCCTGTGGATGAGGGCACAATGCATATGCACACTATGTATCCTCACAGTGAATCTGTGGGTCAGAATAAGGTAGGGAGAGTTACTGACACAGGGAGTGGTAGAGCTTCTGTTCAGAGTGAGACCAATAAGCTTGAAGATTCAGCCAACAGAAACCTCAAAAATTTCAGTGAGAAGGGCAGAGCTCTGCCTCTTGGATGGGATAACCTTACACTCTAGTGGAAGCTGAGGAGGGACAGCAGGGTAGCAGCTCGGCTGAAAATGACTGGGGGCTATGGTGGATGCCAGCCAACATCACGCTTGTTTGAAATGAAGCACACTGTGTGCTATTACTGCATCTTACAAGAGAGATGGCTAGCAAATGTATCGTCCCTCTGTAGTCAGCACTAGTGAGGTTGCATTTGGCATATTGTGTCTGGTTTTAGGTCCTCCAATCTCCAGTTGAAGAGGGATGTGAAGAAACTGGAGAGAATCCACTGGTGGGTTACCAAGATAATCAAGGTATTACATATCATATGTTGTGAAGATGCTGCTCTAAATTATTTCTAAATTATTTCTTATAGGCATGAGAAAGGTTGAAGGCAACCTTCCATTCTGCAAAATTTGCATTCCCTGTGCAGTGGAAGATAAGTCCCAACAACAGAATTTTGCCTTGCTGCCTACTTCATGTATTCTCCTGGCAAAAGGAAGAGGATTAGCCTCGCACAGGTTCCTTGCTGATGGGTCTTTCTTGGTTTGCTGAGGGCAGTGGCATAAGCAAGCAACATAGTTGTGTTCATGAGTTAGAAGTGGAGCCTGGGAGCAGGGGCAGCTGTTCACTCTTCTGTAATTGCCAAAGAGGTTTGCTTGAGACGGGTGAATTCTGAATGGTGTGCAGACCTGATGGCCTGGATTGGCAAGTGCAAAGTCACTAGCAATAGTTATTTGCTGTCACAGAATTCTACCGAAGTGCAGTTTGGATGGCAAGAACATCCTAGAAGAGACTATTTCCTCCCTGGTATAGAGGCAACTGAGACCCATATGTTCAGATAACCATGTGTTCAGATACCAAGAGAACGAAAAACAAAAGAACTTTTTTGTCTGGAAAAAAACATGAACAAAATCAAAACAAAAAACGAGTGAGGCTATTTCATTCCATAAACACTTCAAAGGTAAACAAGTAAAAAACAGATTGTTTGGGTAATCATAGCACAATTCAAACATGTAGCTAACCGTATGCTGGATATTGGAAGACAAAAGATAAGCCCTTAATTTATCATCACAATATGTAAACTAGAAATTCAGTGGAGGGTGCTTAAGTATACAGTCTTAGTTTGTTCAAATGTATTCAGTAAATCCAGCTGACTGGGTACAAATGGAGGTAATATCAAGCTCTGTCACAAAAGCCTTGTGCTTCTTTTAACGGAAAAATAAGGATGACAATGAGAAGGCAATTGTGGGACTTTGGTCACATGCAGAGATGAAAAACCTATAGCCAGAAAAGGTGAGTTTATTTTGAAGTTTGATGATCAGCTGCAACAGATGTCACATAGGTTTGTTTATTCCACTACGTACTGCTCTTTAAATTTTAGTAGACCATCGGGGAAGTGACGCTTGTCAGAACCATGCAATAGTCTGGCCAAAATTTAAAAACGTTGCTTGGGATACATTATACGTAAGCTGACACTGACCATGTCAAATGAGCTAAGAGGGCACATGATCAATGGCGAACTCTGATCTTGTTTAACTGAAACAAATGTTTTAGATGCAGCATACTCGTGGATGGAGACCACTGTAATGACACTGCTAAGTAACACCCACTAAACAGGTAGAGTCAGTTGAAGGCTCTCATCCTTCTGGATCCTCTTTCTAATAGCTAATGCTGCTGCTTATGATATAATATTATTGCACGTGAGAGAGATGACAGACATCCAGAAGAATAACCTAAAATGATTTAAATGTCCCCTAAAGGGAGAAAGACCAGGGAAACTACTCTCAGACATTTGAACCCTTCTTTTTGTATCCCATCAAGGTAATTTCTCTTCCTGGTGACATTTGGCATCTACACTACCTTTCCAGGCAAGAGTAGTAGTTACCATCTCAAGTGTTCCCTCTTCCCTTAGAGGCAGCAACAGCAAAAGTCAGTCTGAAAAGTTACATGTTAGAGCTATGTATTCAGCACTACTCCTTAAGCTGTTTTCCATTATCTCCAACAGAGGCAAGGTAGTTGTGAGAAACTTGAAAGATCCTCAGCAAAGCTACTACTCCCAGCAGTAGCCACGATAGTCAATTGCCTGGTTTGCCTGTGCCTGGAACTGGCATCTAGACTTACGAGTACTAGACAATTTTTTCTTACCCTGTACTACATTCATTTATAATACTGCAGACAGGTAGGAGGCAGTTCAAAGATGTAATACAGATTTTTCTGAACTCAAATCTGAGCAAGACAAGTGTTCCATTGGTAGGGAAACAAAAACAATTTGAGTTTTTACCTCTGGTGCAGTATTCTTTGGTTGAAGGTGCACATTCTCAACTAAACAATCTAGTTTTCTAACAGAGAAGCTGCACTGGAGTCTTTACTGCCATCACAGTGTCTGTGACTAATGCTTCCTGTCATCTCTTTCTATCTAGAAGAATCTGTCCTATCACAGCTGGCAATGGCCTGGTCTCAGTTATTCATGCTTTTGTCACCTCTAACCGAACTGCAGCAGTATAGTATATCTTGCCATGAAGCTGTTAGCATTTAGGAAACCCCAGTGTACTCAGAACACTATAGTATATCTCTCAAGCAACGATGGCTATTATATCAGACGAGTCTTCTTATCCTCTCTCTCTCTCTCTCTGTTTAATATCATATTAAATCCAAGTCTCCTTCCTTATTAGGAGGCTTACTAGGAGCTAAAAACATTGGACAAAAGTAACTGAAGAATTAAGAAATGCTCTGTTCAAAAGACCCATTGCAGTTGTGATTTTCTAATGCAAAGCATTTTTCCATGGAAAAAAATATACAGCTTGTCTGTCCTGAGGGTGCTCAGTGTCCGTCTCAGGATGATGGTGAGAACAACTCCAGAAGCTCTGGGTCACTGTTGCATACCTCCTACTTTAAACACCTTTCTAGCCTTACTGCCTATAACAAGCAACTAACAAGGTATAGGTGTTTGCAAGATTTAAAAACTCTAAAACAAGTGTTTCACTGCATATTATTCTTCTTCACAAGAAAAGTATAAGAGAACAAATGCATTGAAGATGTTTGTCACCTTATTTAACACGTTTCTCAGAAACTATGGTGATAAGTACTGTACAGCAACCTACACTGAAGAGATTTGAATAGAATTTTAATATGCCATGTAACCCTTCCTGTGGGGTCATAATCTCTTCATAGTTCCAAGTCTGGCTTTTCTAAAAGACAAAAAAAGGTTGTTGAGTGTTTTTTTCTTGGAAAAACATTGAAGAACAAGCTTTAAGATTGTTATGCAAATCAATAACTTCATAATACAACAATTTAGTAAAATGCATTTAGAACAGTATTGAATTAAATCTGTGGAAAAATTCACTGCAATAATGAAAACTGAAAGCATTTACGTATTTCTAAGTCTTTAAAGGGCATTGTTGTTCCATAGCAGAAGGTATTTGATTTGACAGAAATGACTAATAAAACCATTAACACGAGCTGATTTTTGCATCACTAAAAGGGGTTTACAAGATTTCTCCAGAAAATAGTGCTTATACTTCCTTACAATCAATCAATCTTGTTAAAATAACCACAACTTAAATAGAAGAGGTAACAATCTGTGAAATAAAAGATAGATCTCACTGCCTGCTACAAAAGAATTACATAGCGGTATTTACAAGAAAGGGTAGGAATAAAAGAACTTGCTTGGCCATATTCCTGTTTGCCAGCCTACATATGTCATTATAGATGACATTGATTCATTATGTACTAGCTGAAGTGGAGTTCACTGCTTAAATCTAAAACTAAAACAAAACCCAGTAAAATCAATGTGTACAAAATATTTAATGTAGCGTCATTTTTGGTGACTCTTCAGAAATCTGTTTTTGCTTTGATTTTTTTTCTTCTTTTTTTTCCTTCCTTTTCTCTGTGTCCGTTTCTGCCCTCCTCCAAGTCCAGAAGGACAAGCTGGTTCTGTGTCAGGATAAATTTTAGATAAGATATAGGTCCTTGAACAATTTCATGACGAGTGATCTTTAGATCAATTTGATGACAAGAGATCTCTTCAAGGGAAAGGAGACAGAGAAAGGAGAGGAAAGTCTAGAAGTATGTTAGCTTTTGATGGAGCAAATTCACTGCAATGAGGAACCTATTATAAATTGCCATAAAGCTGGATGAATTCATACCTGCAGCAGCATTGATAGTGGTCTGGGAGGAAAATTAAGAAAAATGCTTCAGCTGAAATGTTGGTTTCAAATACCTTGCAGATGCTTGTTATGATATATTGTTATAACTATTTGATATTTGGGGCAAATGATTAGTTATCAGAGGTCCTCATCACAGAAATCACCGATTATGTCCTGTCATACAACTATATTATGAAAGGTGCAATGTATAGTGTGATTCTCATTAGCCGAAAGCTAACAAAAGTATCACACAGAAAATGTGCATGCTATCTTTGAAGACAGCCTCAACTCAGCCTGAACTGATGCTGAAGAGGAATAAGCCCTGTTTCTCAAAATCTCTGGTTTTGTCATGCCTAGACTAAATTGGCTTTAGGCATAGCAAAAATAAAATTGCTGCATGGGAAAGGTGAATAGTGGAGCAATCTAAGAGCTATGTTTGTGTAGACTGTATTTTTTCATACTGAAGTCCTGTAATGTCAGGCTGGTCATGGCTGAAGTAGCAAAAGCAGCAAGCTGCATTTTCCTGAACATCCTGATTTCTTCCTTTGGTCCTTCTCATCTCTGCCCTCCTCTCTACATCTCCATTTCTGGTGGTAGGAGGGACCTGAACTGTTCTTTCTGGACCAGCAAAACTACTTTTCATGTGTTCTGCTAAGGACCTCCAGTCTGCACCCAGATACAAGACAAGGAGTCATTATGTATATAGGCTTGGCTTCATTCCCCTAAATGTGGGCACAGGGGACTCTGAGTATCTCTTGTATAATAAGACAATTTTTAAAGGCAGTGAAATCTACCAGAAGCCTTATAGCCTTCCTGCTGCCCTTTTCTGGGTGCACAGTGAGGCTGTGAAGTCTCTGGCTGTTCCTTTCCTGTGAGGACAGGCTGAGAGAGTTGAGGTTGTTTAGCCTGGAGAAGTGAAGGGTCTGGGGAGACCTTATTGTGCCCTTTCAATACTTAAAGGGGGCTTATAAGAAAGATGGAGACAAACTTTTTAACAGGGTCTGTAGTGATAGGACAAGAGGTAATGGTTTTAAACTAAAAGAATGGATATTCAGACTAGAAATAAGGAAGATTATTTTTTTTTTTTTTTTGTAATGAGGGTGCTGAAACACTGGAAGAGATTACCCAGGGAGTTGGCAGATGTTCCACCCCCAGAAACACTCATGGTCAGGTTGTATGGGACTGTAAGCAACGTGATCTGGTTGGAAATGTCCCTTCTCGTTGCAGAGGTGTTGGACTAGATGGTGTTTAAAGGTCCCTTACAACCCAAGCTGTTCTATGATTCTATGATCACTGTTCTCAGCACTGTTCCTTTGCAGAGTTCGTACTGTGTGGAGGGCTTCAGCACTCAGAACCAGATGATTCTGCTATCTGATAAACAAAACGCTTACGCATTTCCATCCTCACACTGTCATCTCTGCAGTGTATGTTAACAGCTCCTCATTTTTATTTGATCTGTATTTATCTTCCTATAATTTGTGATGGTAACTTCTACCTTACAAATAATACAGTATTCATTCAGTGCTTTGCAATACTTTGGATCATAAATGCTATACTTTGCTGGTTTATTATTAATATACTTACTTTTTATTAATTGACATAAACTAAGAAATTTGCATTGATTAAACACTTAATTGAGCACCATGCAATCCTTTGGCACCAGCTGACTGTATCCCTATTGGGTGGAATTTATGCTAATTTTATCTCAATTAAGCAATAATCATTACCATTAGATTAAATTGGTATCTTGAGAGAAGTCCCAGTAAAGTGTCCCTCCCTGTCTGAATGTATTCACATTAACTGGAATATATTTCACTATGAAAAATAATCACGGAGAGTCTGACTTTATTTTCACCATGAGAAGAAGCAAGATATTTGTGCTGGGCCAGGTGATAATGAAGCAGCATCCAAGAAACATCATGTATAAAGGTCTTCCAGAAAATCAGTCCCGTGACTCAGAGTTGCAGAGGAACATCTGTTTCTTCTCCTTTCAGGGAACAATTATGCAAAATGATAAAGGCTCTCCTAGACCATGGAAAGAAGCTATTGCTGGACAGGCTGAAACTACCTATCCTGCTGTCCTCACAGTAGAAGACTGTGTGCCTTTGGACAGGAAGGAGCAACACCAGAGAGAAACGATGCTTACTTGACACACAGGCCTCATGCTGGGGTGTTGCAGCTTTGCACTCCAACATACCAGTGAGCCGTACTGTAAAACTTGTCAGCTTAAAGTCTAGAGCAGGCCCCTTGCCTTCTTTCATCAGGGTGTGCTGGGCATGCTGTGGAAACACCTCCTTAGCTGAGCGCTGGTGTCCATAATCCAGGTCCTCTTTCTTCTCCGTATCCCAGAATGGTTCAGTGTGTGACAGCAAGGTTTATGAACTAAATTCACTTAGAAATTCCTCTTCCAGGTGTGGTAACATCCTCACTCAGGAGGTACTAGTAGGTTAATTCCTCCTTCTACTCTCTTGCTGGCCCAGAGTGCCCTGAGTTCTTTTCTGCCCATGGCCAAGGCTGTGGTATTAGGGGTTGAGAGAGTCCCAGCACACACTGTGCTTCAGGTTGGCAATTTAGGTGCTCTGCTGGCAAGCAGGAAACAAGATCTGAGCTCTTTATAGGCAGCAGAAAAAAACTAAGCTTGGGTTCCTTGCTTGTTGTGAGAGCACACTGACCTCAAGGATCCATATTCACCTCAGCCCTGTGATGTGAGCAGACCTGGAAAGGGTGAGTGAAAAAGTGTCCTTTGGAAGAAAGGACAGTGCTTTCTCAGCCCCGATGAAATAGTGGTCACACAGACTCTTTGGCCATGGTAAGTAAGAGGCAGGATTTCAGATCTGTGTTTCTCCTCAGTGTTTCAGTTAGGGAAACTCTCAGTTAAATCTACAAAGAATTCACCAAGTTTGGGTCAGCCTTCTCACAATGTTGTGGTATATTTTGACCTTTAGTGAGACCTGAACTCTTCTCAGGGACTGGTTGCAAAGCCTGGGCTCCCGCATTTCTCTCAAGGGGACAGTCCCCCAGAAGTCATCTAAGGAATTGTGTGAAATTTTAGATACAGAATTACTCTTTAAGGTCTAACATTTCATCTTAAACACACACACAAACAACAGCAAAACAACACAAAAGGTTTTATCAGATAAGTTCCAGTAATTTATGTGTTACAAGGAATGGCCAGTTTTCCCAGTAATTTTAATTTAAAATTAAAAGAACATAATTGTTACAATGAGGGAAATATTTTTTTTCTTTTCCTTTTTTGTATTTTCCTTTCCCTTTTGTATTTTCCTTTTCTATTTTAAATACTGAAGAATATTACGTAACTAGCATTAGAATGCAGTGTGACATAATTTCCCCCAAATCCCAGAGGACAGCAAGGTAGCTTAGATAACTGAGCTTTTGTATAGTTTGAGGGAATGTTTATTATAATTTATGGTGCTGGGTATACTGTCTTTTTTGAGGTAAGAGGAAATATTAAGTGGCTGAAAATTAGATTAAACAAGGTTGGCAAATTTTACTAGATTTCTTGCCTTTGCCAGCTAATTTTGAAAGATAAAGCCTTATATTATTATCAGCATTTACCTTATATTATTAACAGTATTCTGGTATGGTTTGCAGCCTCGTAACTGTCAAAAGGACGGAACTATAGTAAATATGTGGCTTATTCGTTAATGTTCTCAAAACGTAGAGCACAATAATTAAAATCCCACATCCCCACACCCTCCAAAAATGCAACAGCCAACTTTATCTGAATTTATTATGAGGGCAGTTCAAGCTATCTTTTTCTCTTGTTGTTTGGCTTTAATGAGAAATGGGTGTTATAAATAACTTTTATGAAGCATGCAGTAACCTGTAGGCATCATTTTGTTTCCTTCTCACAGGTTCACTGCAGCTGCTTGCTTCATTTTGGCAGCCTTTACTTTAATTTGTAATCAATTACACTGGTTAAATGTATTTTCACCGTTTCTCAACTAAGCCTGAAAAAAGTGTTTGATACCATATTTGTAGGAGAATTTTATTTTTCATAATACTCAATACTGTTTCAAACTTCCCGATTTATCTCACTGAAATAAGGATTGTCGTTTATGAGCAGCTTTATTTTTTGACAGCTCCCCAACTCTATTTCACAGGTGACTGCTACCATAGTCTAACATACAGTTTTGGCAATGCTCTTGAGTCCAATGGATTCTAGTCTCTGTGGCACTTGAACTCAATCAAAGATGATGTGTTCGAAGAACACAGCACAGGAAGAAGAGAGAGAGCCTCTGCTTTCATAAAGTTAGAAAAACACTTCTGTGATAATTTTCCCTTGGTCAAATATTTACTGGCACATGAATGAGTAACACACAGAAATAGAATGAGAATACGAATTACTTTCTCTAGCAATGAAGAAGCTGTATTGTTCTGAAAGCATGCTTTTCACACCTTGGGATATCCTGTGGGATAGGGTGCTGGAGGGAAGCGGGGGCTCAAGAAAGCAGGTTAGTATTTAAGGATTACCTCCTCTGAATTCAAGAGAGCTCATTCCCCATCAATAAGAAGTAAGATAAAAATATCAGGAGGCTTGTGTGGATGAACAAAGAGCTCCTATCCAAAGTCAAATACAGAAAGGAAGCATACATAGGGTAGAAGCAAAGATGGGTAACCTGAGAGGAATACAGAAACATTGTCCGAGCATCCAGAGATGAAGTTCGGAAAGCTAGAGCCCAAATGGACCCGAATATGGCCAGGGATGTCAAAGGCAACAAGAAGGGCTTACTTAAGCATATAGGTGACAAAAAAAAGGACTAGGGAAAATGTGGGCCCATTGCTCAACAGGATGAGGGACCTGGTTACATAGGACGTGGAAAAGGCTTAGGTTCTGAATGCCTTCTTTGCCTCAGTCTTTACTAGCAAGACTGGCCTTCAGAGTTCCCAGGTCTCAGAGGCAAAATGTGGAGCAGGGAAGATGGTGCTTGGAAGATCCTTCTTCATGGAAGAGGATCAGGTCAAGCGATACTTAAGAAACGGGACATATATAAGTCCATGGGCCCTGATGGGATGCACCCCCAAGTGCTGAGGGAGCTGGCAGATGTCATTGCGAGGCCACTCCCAATAGTCTTTGATCAATCATGGTGACTCGGAGAAGTGCCTGAAGATTGAAGGAGGAAAGCAAATGTAACTTCTATTCTCAAAAATGACAAGAAGGAGGACCCAGGGAACTACAGGCCAGTCAGGCACATTAAGGACAAGAAAACCATCAGGACTAGTCAGGATGGCTTCACTGAGGGGAGTCATGCTTAACCAACTTGATAAATTTCTATGAGGAAATTACTATCCTGGTAGACAAGGGGAGAGCGGTGGTTGTCATCTACCTGAACTTCAGGAAGGCCTTTGACACTGATAAAATCCTCATAGACAAGCTATGTGTAACTCTTCATGCTACACTATTTTTTTTTCTTAGGTGGTACATTTTGAGTAAATGCCACATTTACTTAGCCGTGTTTTTGCATGAAAGAATGAACAAACCACAGATATGTACAGAGCTAACTGTTACAGATGTCTTAGCTGTTTTTTCTTCAGAGCGTGCAAACTGAGGAGACCTTGAGAAAGGGTTAATGTGGGTTACGTACTGCAATGGCTGAGGGTGGACCTCAAGTAAAATTTTCATTTTTCTAGCTTAGATACTAATAAAGATAGTTTAAGCAACTAGTTCAAGAAGAAAACATGCAGTAGGACCGTGACTTTAGCTGGAAAACTACGATTTTCAAAAGTTAGAAAGAAATACAAATGGTTTTCAGATCTAGGAGAAGAATTGGAATTGGAGAAGTAGAGTGGAAATTATTATCCTCTGAAGATCCCTAGTTCCCTTCCTTTTCTATAAAGGACTCTTATGGTGATCATCCTTTGACAGGAACAGAATTCCTAGAAGAGTTAAATAAATCTTATGAGTATATCCAAAAGAGCTGTCTAGACTGCCTGTTCTCCCCTGCTTCGTGAAACCACTGTAATTTTAGTGTGATGCTCAGGTCTTATTGTAACATTTTGTGTTGAAATCATGGGCGCACAGTTATTCTCTGATGCTCTGTTGCTTACTTTCCACAGTTATCAGTATGAGAAGGATGTAATAAATGTTCCATGAATTCTTTTCTGGAAGTCGCTGGGACTAAATATCCATTTCCTTACATTTCAACACAGCTGTACATAATAATATTTTTGCTGCATATGAAGTCTTGATTGAAGAAAAAAAAGTATCTGTTTCAAGGTCTGTTGGAATCTTTTTTATTACCATTTCTGGGAAATAAAACTTCTTGGGCAAATGCTTGTGGAAGAGACCACCAGCTAATTATCAGCAACTGGATAAAAATATGAAAGCTAAAATTGCAGAGAAAGAAGCTCCTCTAAACAGTTTTGGTTTGAATGGAAGCTGAAGTGGTCTTAACTGCTGCCTTTTATTTTCCTCTCTATCCTTTGTAACAATGAAGGTGTATAGGAGGCCTAGTCTCTTACCTTAAGGTTAATTCTTAAAATGACCTTATTATAGTTAAATGTTTGGTTTGTTACTGCTAGGGTTATTTGTAGAGCAATAGGAAATAAGAAAACTGTTTTTTAAAAGAATTTTTAAAAATAAACGTAGGAAAATACTTCTCTGAAACTTGATAAACTAGTTAAAACAGCTATAAATTTGCTTTCTTCTGACACAAAACAAAGGACTTTCCTAGAATAAGCAAATAATTTTATTCTCAAAACTATTCACTTTGTTTGTTTCATTATAAAGTCTATATGTAAACCTAGTTTAGCTTTAAAGCTTTAATGAAATAGTATCCTGAGCTTTAGGGAAAACTGATCTGTGGCTTATGATCCTTGGGAAAACAGGAATGACTTATATTTTGTGACTAAAAACAGTAAAAACATGTTAACAGTGTGGTTTTAACTGAAACAAGAAAGCAAGGAAAACAATTATACCTTTATTTTTATTTCCCTGTTCAAAGATGCAAAGCAAAGAGCAGAGGGATTTTCAGATCTATGCAAATACCTAAAGAAATTAAAAGCCTTCATTCTTTGCAGTTATCTTTCTGCAACTCCAGTCTCCTAAACACCGTGTGTGCTCAGTTTACGGAAGATGAGCTTGAGGACAGAAGCAGCACGCCTAAGGTTACAGTAAGTCAATGATTCATCACAGTCACAGAAACTTGCCTCTTCAAATGGGCCTATTTCTCAGCTAAAGCTGGGTAAACAAGAAAACATACCTTCTTTTCAGTATCTTATTGCAAGGTCAAAAGAAGAAAAATAACACCAGCATGTCCATAACTGAGGTAGCATATTGAAGTATATAGAATCATACCACACACAAACACTCAGATTGGAAATATACCACTGGCATTTATTTGTGTAAAAGGGAATAATATTTGTTTCAGGTTTAGTGAAGGTTAATCCTTCTGGTCAACAATTGTTTTTGTATTTTTCATATTATTTCATTTATTTCTGCAGTTTCAGCAACTATGCTTTCTTTAGTCTATACAATAAAGCAGCCTGGAGTTTGTTCTTGGGTGGTCTTTGCATTTGGACTCAGAAATATACTACAAAACAAACATTAAGCATAATATTTGTCAGGCACATAAAATACAGTTCTTGATAAAATAAAAATCAGTGAATTACTATCATATGTTCATTAAATGTATTTCTGTCCATATAAATCCTGCATAAAAATTCTGTCTCTGCTGAAGTTGTTCAGAGTTTGATCCTAAAACTTTGAAAAAAACTGATCCTAAGCTTACGTGATCTGATCCTGACCTGTAGAGAGAGTTTGGGATGGGACATCTGGGAATGAAAGGAACAGGAAAGAAAGAAGTTCTGAGTTCTTATAGCATGTTCTTACATAGCATGTGCCCTTATGTATCACCTTCTCCTTTTCTTCATAACAAACAGTCTTTTGTTTCAGTCTTTTCCTCACCCTACTCCCACTGAATGTTTGTATAATAGAAAATATATGCCGTTCCTTGGAAACAAAATATTTCATTCCCTGCAGCTACTAACAATTTACTTTTCTCAGTGTCAGAATGCAAACATTCTACTTCTGTTTTTCTTCACCTCAGATCATCCTGACAGTGCTTTACTCTGCTGGAAGGACATTTTGAAGATAGGTGAAAACACAGCAGAGTAGCCTTGCTACAATAGCTCAGTTCTGAGCTGATCTGACTGATGTGCTTGTGTGGCTGGGACATCAGTCTTTCCGAGTCGGGCTGTTTGTCTCGTAACACTGAAAGTTATAGGCTGAAAGTAAAGGCCACTATTTTGCTCACAGAACCAGGCAACCTCTCTGTCTCCTTTATCTTTGCAAAATGCCCACAAGTACATACCTCCAATTAAATGCTTCAAACCCATTTGTGCACTCTTTTTCAGTTCAGGGTCATTTCTCATACACTAGAGCAAAAGCTGACAAATGCAAATATATTCATCTACTCTAACTAAATGATATTTCAATTAATAAAATCACACATGGATTAACTCCAGTGCCTCCTTCCAGTTCCTGTAAGAGCATCCTTATCAAATAAACACCCAATTAATAAAATATATTTTTATGTCTGAAAATCTTTTAGTGGAAATAGCTGGGGATTGTTCCAAGTCTTCAAGATCTAGTACCACATGGGAGAAGCGATTTTAAATACTTTTACAAGTTTCTGATTGAGTGAAAAAAAAAAAACAACAAACCCCAAACCTATAAAAATCTACAATACAATTAAAGAAATAAAGCGATTGGTGCGTGTATTTCAAAGGTGCTTGCGTGAAAGCATTATTAGAAAAAATGACATCAGCATATTTTTCCCATTTATTTCTTAAGAAGGATTAGAAAACATAAAGTGGCTGAATCATTTGAAAGTCATTCAGATCCTTAGAAAAGGCATGAATCACACAATTTAATTTATGAAGTCTGCAAATCCTGTCATTCTTTTACTTTATGTCAGATAATCCTATCCCCAGATACATAATTCTGCTTACAGTATGTTTTGATTAAATAATTGAGAACAGGCAGAGAAATTTAACCAACACACCAGATTCATTTACTTTCCTAATTTAATTATCTTTTACCTTTAGCCCTAGCTCAGTTTTTGCTGAAGATCAGATCAACAAAGAGGGAAAATTTAAAAATCATTGAAACTTTTAAAATGAAATAAGAAGAAAGAAACAGTTATAAACTATCTCATCATTGATTCCCAGCACATTTTTGCACAGAGATGTGTACATTACTGTAATACCTCTGTCTTAAAATTTGTTACATTTGTAGGTACCTTGGAAAACAGATAAAATTCTCTTCACATGCTGAATTTTATTACAATGAACTAATTTGTACTCAATCACCTTTGACTCATAGTATTTAATACCATAATAGTTATTTCAGTACTGTTTTTCAAGGCATCTTGTTAAATGCTTCAAGAACCTGAAATAATACATTAAAACATATTTATTAAGGAAAATAATTACAGTTATGGAATTTCTTTTAATTGCCAGAGAGAAAAACATATAGCATGACCTGTGGGTTTGGAAAAAAGCCTAGCAACCAGGCTGATTGCAAAATGCAATAGTAATTGGTAAAGCACTTTTCTGATTTATGATTATAACAATTATAAAATACTTTATTTATAATCCACTCAGCTTCTGTAGAACCCCATTTATTAATGAAGGGTGTGCTGTATTACTACAAGGTCTTCTATCCAAAGGATTTATTTGGTGGGACTACTTGTACCAACACAGTGAATGAGCAAAGAAATAGTATAGGGACTGAAAAGAGATCTAAGCAATTCTTTGAATTTGAACTCAGTGGCAGCATTATCTGAGTGAAAACCTTGGTATTTGGCCTTAGGCTTACTAAAATATGAGCAAAATAGCAGACATTTTACTTGGAGATACATTTTGCTCATGCACTTCCATTTGGCTCTCTTTCTTACTTGTTTTGATATTTTTTAGTTATTACTTTAGTTGAAGGGAGTCTGTTTAGTTGAAGCAATTCAGTTTATAAGAAGATAGTTCGCTGAACAGTTGTTTGATATTTTAGCTTTAAGAAAAGGACCTCCTGTATGGGAAAAAGGCTCTGTTTTTCCTCCTTGTCACATCCTTTTTGTATTAGAGAATTCGGATGTCTGGATCAGAGGTTATTAGACTATATTAAATGAAGAATGTTTTATGCTGTGTACAAATGAAATGTAGTTCATTTGAACATTTTGTTCTTGACTTTCATACTGAAGATTTGTGGACCACAAATTTGGCTATATTGTTAAAAATGAACTTCAATTTTTGAAAAGTTACACACTGCAATACCTAAACTTAATGAAATGGAATGCAGAATGTAATCTGGAAAAAAAGTCACATTAAAAGCCCAGGAAATGATCAAAGGGACCAGCTTGGTGAGAAATGCGTTGCCAGCACAGAAATTCATTACATTTAACTTCTGTAGTGCAATTCACTTGCTTAAACATGTTTTGTGCCATTTTTTACTTCCTAGGATTTCACACATTGGCACAGGCCTGTCCCTATAGGTGCCTTGTCACATCTGTCTTTCCTGTACACATGTCTCGGGCATATTAAAGCAAAAACATTGATATATTGGAGTCAATCCAATTGAAGGTCACCAACATGAATGGGACCTGGAGCACATTATGGAGAAGTACTGACGGTGAGGACAGGGTTTATTCTATAAGACAGAGGGTATCTTGCCTTCAACTACCCTATGGGTGGATGTGGAGAATATATAGCCAGACTCTTTTGGGATATGCAGTGACAAATGAAAGGCACAAGTACAGTTTACAAAGATGGAAATTCTGATTCTATATTAGGAAAACAGTGTTCAGCATGAGGGCAGTCAAACACTGGAATTAGTAGTCCAGAGCAGTTCTGGAGTCTCCACATGTGGAGATATTCAAAATTCAGTTCAAACTGAACAATGTGAAAAATGTTGAACCAGATAACCCCACAGGTCCCTTACAATCCAAATTACTCTATGACTCAGTGTTTGTGTACTTGAAGCGGACTTTAATTTTACAGAGTAGGCAATTGTGTGTCATGATTCATTTAACATGCTTCAGGCATCTACAATAACAATCAGTCCCTAAAAACATTAATTGTCCTGTACTGGCTATAAAGAGTCACTAGTATAGATGCAGCCTTCTAAAATTTGTTTATATTAATCCTGTTGGTAGAATCAACATGATCATTGTAAAATGACACAGAATTTGGAAATAATGGATTTCAAGGATATTCATCTGTCTTTTGGGTATCAATATCCCAGAAGCTCTTCTGTCACATCTTCTTTCCAAATGTTAGCAGGGATCCTCTTCAGTAGCAAAAGTTGATCAAAAAAGCTGAAACACTCTTGACTCACTAATTTAGTGATTGTAATTGTCATCGTGTGCATGGAAGTCTGTTGTTGCATGACTTCAGCCAGAGGAGTTTCTAACCTCTTTGAAAAATGCAGTCTGTAGGCAACAGGCGTAAAAATCCTCCCAATGAACTGATGACACCAAGGTTGCACCGTCTACTTTTTACCTTGTATAGCAGTAAGATGTGGAGATTCATTGGCTTCTCCCAATCCATGCCCAAGTTTCAAAGGGCTCCAAGAGATGCTCCAGTCTGAACAACTGCTAGATCAGTATGGTCAAGTATATCTGCCAAGCCACAGTTGATAAATTTATTTGTCCTTTCTTAATTTATAGCAGTCACACTGCTATTCACCTTGTGAATAGCCAAGTTACTAATCTACGTAGTATAGCTTAAGTATAGCGTCCACTTACTGCCAGTAATCTTTCACAAGCCACAGTGGAGATTTCAGTTATGTAGTTTCTGTCTCTGGAAATGGTTATGGACCATGAGACACAACATCAATAAATAGATTCTCATCTTCAGGTAAGAATTAAAAATATTAAATGTAAAAAAAATTTGCCAGACAGCGCAAAAGACAGCAAGTGAGAGTTTTCTTCTTTTTATCATGTGGCAAAACTCCCTGATTTTTCAGGAAATACAGTGAAAAGCAGGATGGATACCAGCTTGCTTCCTCCTGTTTTTTTTTTTTTGCCTATGCCAATTGAGCCAATATCATCTTAGGATCTCAGTATCAGTGTTTCCACACACACATAATTAACAGAGTTGTATTTGATATGTAAGAAGTCAACGTGGCCTTAAACTGTGTCAACCTGCATGATTGTAAAACACGTGCAGCAAGCTCCTTGATCTGTCCCTGATGCTTAGAAGGCTTTAATCTTACTTCTGGTCTCTGAAGATGTGATGCTGCAACAGGGCTGCAGATTGTATAATCAGGTATATAATGCCTTAAGATGCTCAGCTTGAAAATTTCAGTCTCATCTGTCACAGGAATGTAGAGTTGGAAGATACCTCCAGCATTTTCAAATCCAGTCTACTCCTTCACAGGCAATTATCTAATCCAATCCCCTTTACAAAGTTTATAAAGTAAAGTCTCTCCTCCCCTCCCCT
>NW_009648470.1:1886994-1953690 GCF_000708025.1 Charadrius vociferus | reverse complement strand
CTCTCCTCTCCTCTCCTCTCCTCTCCTCTCCTCTCCTTTCCCTTCCATCTCCTCTCTTTTCCTATTCTGTCCTTTGTATTCTCTTACACTGTCCTATTCCACACTTCCTTTCCTTATCGTTAAGGATATTTTAATGCTTCCTGCACAATACTCTGCTCTGCCTCTATTTGAAAAGAAAATGTTACCCAACTTTGTGTTGCTAGCTATGTTCACTGATCAGATTTCTTGAGCAAACATCATTAAAGACAAAATAAAAATACTAAATAAATTTATTTTTCAAAGTGCTCCATGAGATTTTGTTATAGTAACCTTCATTTTCCACCCTCCAATTCTACCTATGAATTGCTGTCTTCTCAAGTTCAATGAGTAATTTCTCCTGTGGCAACATGTCATCTGCTTCACTGAAGTCCAGACATGTTTCATCTACTACATTTCCCTTCTCAAAAAAATAGATGTCAAAGAAAGATATATAGCTTGTATGGTCTAGCCTTATTACAATCTATCCCATTTACCATTTTCCTTCATGTCTCTAATTATTCTTTCCTTCTAAATACCTTCTAAAGCTGTGCATACCTTTAAGGCATGGTCTGTTACTGTCCAGATCATCTCTTTTTATTAATTGTGCATGCTGTTCTTTGATTACCTGAAACTACCTCTAACTCAATGCATTTAATGAAAAATATTGTCATTACACTTGTAATTTCATTTGCAATTTTTTTCAGGAAGACACAATGTTTCATCCCTGACTGCATTAAGTTGCTTGATTTTACCATCATTTCAGATATGAATCTTTTCATTTTCTATTCTCATCTGTTTGATACTACATTCAATATTGTTGTCTGTATTAAAAACTAGAGTAAAGTTTTCATTTAACTTTTAGAACATTCCACAAATCCTTTAAATCTCTATTCTATCCTTCAATCTATAAAAGTCTTTTCCTTTCTTTTTCTTTTTTTCTCAGTATTCTATTTCCTGAGCAGAATTCTGGAAGTTATTATTCCTAAAACATGCTGGGTATCATTTGCATGAACTAGAAGTGGAACAGGAATAACTTTCAGAATGAGTCAGATCATATATTGAAAAATACATATGCAAAATCTGAAGTCATTTTAAAAGCCAGAAATGCTGTAAAAGAAAAGGATTATCATAGTGGGATCATTGTGTGTTGATTTCATGTTTTCTTTCTCATTTGCTAGATTAAGATCTATGAGAAAGAGTCTCAAAAAACATACTAAATTCAAGGTAGACAACAATCCCTGCTCTTCCTTCATCCGCTAAGCCAGTCATCTCATTGGAGAAGGTGGTCAGGTTCATCAAGCATGATTTCACTTCATAAAATTATGCCAACTACTCCCATCACTTTTTTCATATGTCTGAAAACGGTTTCCATGATTATTTGCTGCAACACCTTCACAGAGATCAAGGTGAGCTTGACCAGTCTGTAGCTCCCTGGATCCTCCTTCTCGCCCTTTGCTTTCTTCCAGTCCTCAGGGATGTCCTGTGATCACCATAATATTTCAAAGATGATTGAGAATGGCCTTGCAATGACATCAGCCAACTCCCACAGCACCCATGGGTGCAGCCCATCATGTCCCATGTGGTAATGGATGTTAGGAGCATGGTTCCTTCAGCAGCTCTGGCCAGCCCAGGACTGCCTCCTGCCCAGCCACTGCAGCTGCTGGATACTGCTGCCACTTTCTAGTATGCAGGTTCAACCAGCACTGAAGCTGAGTATGTATCCCAGGCACTGGATGGTCCAGCTGGGTGCTCACTGCACACATGCAGTACTCACACACTTGTCCCACAGGCACCCCACACTTGTGGTTTAACCCGAACACCAGAACAGACCCTCCATCCACCTGATACCCCTGCTCAGACCTGGCTGGTCCAGCTTGGTGTTTGCCAGAAACTCCACATGCACACACCATGCACACCCGGTTTGGGTCAGGTACAGACACTTTCCCCCACCTCCAGGCACAGAGGAGGTGACCCACAGGCTGTGACCCACAATCCTGCTCCAGCCGCTGGTGCTGAGCCCCTGACTCAAACTCACTCACGCTTGTCCCCACCCTGTAGCTGTTTTTTGGGATACACACCATTCCTGCCACATTAGCTGGAGGTTAAAGACCCCACTGGCTCCAGTAGCTGACACCACAGGCCAGGGATGGCCACCACCCCTGGTCTGACTCCAGGAGCCGGCACCCAGTCCCCTCATGCCAGTCCCCCCAGTAGATGGACTGGGCCCTTGCTGCACTGATACACATGGGATAGGGAGTGGGATTATGCAAAGAGATTGTTAAGAAAGGATTTAGTAAAACAGGACAGACTCTGGTGACTGGGCATCAGGCTCATTTTACACACAACCAGATCCTTTTATAACACTTTCTCTCCGCCCTCCTTTAGTTCCTCCCTGCTCTCCCTTTCCCTGCAAGTTCCCCTATGGGTCTGTACAGCTCTATTGATGCCTGTACCCCTCCCAGTCACAGTCTGCCCTGGCTTCCAGTCTTATCAGTTACAAAGTCCAGGTTGACCTTCCTGCAAGTGGCACCTGTAGTTTCTGGGTAGCCCATCAATGAGTGTGACTGGCGAGGTTTGTGTCTTGTCATTGTCTCCATATGTGTTTTGTCAGGTCTGTGTCTCTGTATATTTTGTTTCTACTTTCTCCCTTTTCCTTTAGTTTCCCAATTGACAAGATCCCCGATCAGATAACATCACTGGAATAAACATTCTCACACTCACACATGCCTTCATCAATTTCTGTGACTGACTAGTCATGGTTCTCAACACTGCTTCTCTCTTTGTTTGTTAAGTTTGTGTCCCTTTATATTCTTGTTTATGGTTTCCTCCTTTTCTTATCACCCCTTTTTTTTTGCAGTGAAAAAGGCTCTTGACCAGATACCCTTAAAGAAGACAACACTTTCCTTACACAATGGACTTTTTCATGTCTAATTTGTTTAAACATTCCCTAATCTGATCCTCCTCCGTCAAGGAGATTCCCAGTGGTCACAGGGGCCCAGGATTCATGAAGGATGGTCATACCAATAAAGGCTGAGGCAAGGATAGCATTGACAACCTCAGGTCTTTCTATATCCTTTGCCACCCCCCCTCCTAACTTATTCATCAGAGGATCCATATTTTACCTAGTCTCCTTTTTGCTTCTGATACATCTGCAGAGGCCCTTTTTGTTGCCCTTCACATCCCTTGCCAGATTCAACTCCAGGTGGGTTTTGGCTTTCCTATCTGCATTCCTGCATGCTTGGACAGTGTCACTATATTCCTCCCAGATCGTGTCCACCTCTTGTGTGTTTCATTTCTGAGTTTTGTCAGGATCTCCTTATCCACTCGTGCTTTACTTCCTTCTCTCTGGGATGAACCATTTTTGACCTTGGAGGAGGTGATACTTGATCATTCCAGAACCTAGGTCTCAATAACTTTGGAAACTAGAAGACTGGTCCTGTGCTAAACATTTCCTCAGCACCTATCATGGGTTGACACAGGCCACAGACCTTTCTCAAAAGGCAGTTTGCATGTGGGGTAAAAAATGTGTAACAGGTTGCAGGACATTTCATATTGCTTGGCCTCTGTGCCACTGAACTGTCCCAGGCACATTCAGTTACTGGAGTTGACATAGCAATGGCCTTTGAATCTTCTGCTTTTCAACTTTCTGGATTGTTAATTGTCTTCAGCCCTAGATTTCTGCACTGCTGCTCACTTTCCATTAATTCTTAGAAATCCATTGGTGGTTCATTTGATGGATTTCATAAACCAAAGATGTACTTTGTGCATGGACTATGACTATACTGATAATTAAAGAAAAATATGGGCTGATTAAGTTCTTTCCTCTTTAAGGGAACCTAGTGGAGACATATCTATGGTGCCTAAGGCTGACTACTCCAGCACAACAGCTGCATCCATGCTACATCGCGCTCAGCCCTCTGGGCCCCATGCTGTAGCTCCTTGGTCCTATCATATATGTAGCAGTTTCTGTGCTTTTTTAGCTGAATGTGTCTGAAACAATTCAGTGGCTGAACTTTGGCCAGCCAGAGGAGTGTTCTTATTGCACAAAATGGTTTCAAGCCCTAGAAGTTGCATGAGAGAAAACAGTGATCCTTGAGAGTGAAAAGCCCCAGGTGGTAAAGGACTGTTCAGAATGAAGGTAGCCAAACTGTGGAAATCAATTCTGGTTTTTGGGGTGGTGCCCAAAATAATCTTTCAGACCTTTGTTCAAGCCTTGTCCTAGAGAATGCTACCTGGAGTGGTGTAAACAAATAAGGCAAGTGGAGTGCCAAGGACTCGGTTTGTGAACTTGGTTCCTTTTCTCTGTTTCTCATTAGTTTCAACATACTCATGGAATTCCAGATGAATGTATGGAGGTTATTTGCCATCTATAGTCAGCTGAGTCAGTATTACACTTAAGCCTTCCTCCTAGGCATGAACTTCCTGACAATGGAAAGATGATGGGAGGAAAACATAAGATGATGCTTTAGACGAGATAAATTGTGATAGTGAGTCTTTGGTGTTGGGCACATAGAAATAGCACAGAAACACCTATCCTTTAGTTTCTTCTAATCAAGACTAGCTAAGAGGTTAGCTAGCTTCTTATCAGGAGTAGCTAAAATAGTAGATTCAGTATTCACAAGTCAGAGAGTATTATGTTTTCAATGGAAACATACAGGAGTCCTTTAAATGCAACTTGAAAGTTAGTAATGAAATTTAGGTAAGATGTAGGGTTGAGACTCCACAATTTTTATATCTTGAAACTGTGGAGGAGGTTAAACATTTTTCCCCTGAAAAGAGCAGCAGTGAAAATTAGGTACCTTGGGTATCACGTTCACCCAGATTTCTTTTCTAGTTTCTATGATTTGCTTTTATTTTTACACATATCTTCTTTATTCTTGCCTCTGTTTTACAGGACCCTCTCCATTCATGTTTTTTTCTTATTCTTTCCATAGGAAAATAAGAGCTTCCATGTGAAGAAGATCTGTGCTCCGTTCAGACCAATACTGGGTTCCCTAAAGGTGCTCTCACAAATGCTTCTGGAGATAGCACTGGAATCCAGGTAGCCAACTTTTATATGATGATCACCTGATCATGGAATAAACTGGTTCTTTATGGCTTTTTTTCTCCTAATATGTGTTTATATTATTCTATCTGTTTCTGTCTGTGCATCTAAGAAATTATTATTTCCCTTTGATAGTCATGTCCATAACACATTCTATCTACTCTTCCATTTTTTCACTTCGCTTCCTGCTTTCTTTCTATACAACACATTCCCTCATTTTTCATTTAATGGGAAAGTTTTTTGCCATCCAGCTGGGTAAACATTTTGTTTCATTGACCTGACCTATACATGTTTGACTTAAGATTAATATCAGACCATTTATTTTAAAAAAATATTCATTCTATGTATAGGAAATATACATTCTATACATTCTAATATTCCTATATTTTCAATCCCCCCATGCAAATATCAGAAATAGAATCTTTATTAAGATGTAGGTTCCTGATATATCATGCTTCACCAGTTTCAATGAGATGCAAATCTCTTAATAGAAAGCAAACTAAAACCAGATTTCTGGAGTAATATTTTTATGAGATCACTTATGAAAAAGTTGAAGAGTTATTTTTGTGATTTAAGTGGGGTTATAAATAAAGCCACAGATCTTTTTAGCTCTGTATCTTCTCCCCACAGAGAAGCTTGAGGCAAAAACAGCTTAAAAAACTCTCTATGTCTCATCTGTTTCATGTTAAATGACTCCACGCTCTGCACATTAAGAGGTGTAGTAACCTTTTCCTTTTACTGCTAATAGCTCTTAAAAGACTTCTAAATAACATTGCTTGGTCTGGGCAAATATGCATAGACTACCATCCTTGCTCATACTCAGAACTCATGCCACAACACAAACTAAACAAAAAAAAAAATAGGAAAAATCAGCACCACACCTAAGAGCTGCTGTGGAAAGGATGACTTTCATACTTTGAAGTCACTTACATTGGTGCCATCTCCAAACTTCCATTAATATTTATTTCATATAGAAACCAGGTATCTTTATTGTATCCTGATAGTCTTGTCTATCCATCCATGCTATGGGGAGTTATGCCCTGAAATATACGATTGTAATTTTTTCCTGACAATTATTTCTAGTGATTAGATCACCAGTCACAGTTTATCCATTTTTGAAATGCTTTGATATTGCTTGTTGACCTTAGCAAATGATCCCCATAGAACAAATGAATAATAAATTCACAACAAGAATGACAGTGAGAGAATGTTAAGCCCATCTGAGCACTGTATAGGCAGGGAGTGACAAATTCAATGTTTTGTGTACACCCCTAGTGCATAATAAGTGTAATCTTTAATAATGTGTATATTATAACTCTAAGCAATATCTTAGAATAGCATCTGTATTTTTCTGGTAGTGGCGTCCTGGATACCTGTGATCCTTTTTTCCCCAGTCTTCTACAATTAAAGTACGTCTAAGAATAAGTGTCTTTTAAATCAGACCTTTTATATAGCATGTTCTTTTTTTTTTGTCTATGGTACATATTTTAATAATATCACCCCTCAACTGTTCAGAAAAGCGCTCGAACACGTACAGGTTTCCTTAACTTCAGTAGAAATTAAGCAGGTGTTTCAAACTAATCACTTGCTGAAATGCTTTGTGGAATGGGATTTTAATCAGCATCTCTACTATATATTTCCTTTCTAGAAGTATAGATTTCTTTCAATCTAATTGAGAGGGTAAGCCAGTTAACTAAGCTAATTTAGTGGCATATGTCTGAGCATTGCTAGTTTTATTAGGTGCCTTTTAGAAGCTGTGTACATTAACTCCAAAACTAATAGCCTGATTCTGAATGTATTTGTTATAGAGAAGAAATACTCCCATGTTCCCACTCACGTACTACTCACCAGCGTAAATGCAGGTCTTTGTAGGTTCAAATCTTTATTTAGCCCATTGCTGCTGGCATCTCTCCACTATTGTTCTACATAGTATACTTAATCTGCAGTGCATTATTTATGCACAATTTATGGCATGCTTTTCATTACATAACTTCCAAGGACTGCTTCTTGGAGTCTCTGCAGTAGAGGTGACAATTCTCTAAGCTGTAGAAGCTGGTGATAATATCTAGTGGCTGTTAACAAGCAAGTAATACACACAATGATGATCTTCAGCCACAGTATAATTCCTCTCATCACGCCTTTAGTGCAGGTATACGGGCATTCGTGCTTAATAAGTTGGGTCTCTAGTAGGGCCTCTAACACTGGGTAATTGTACCCAGGGGAGTCAACGTTCATCAAGCATCTTCATCTGTGTCTTTCTACTTCCTTTATAATAGTTGAGATAAGAATTACCTCTACATTTTGACACCAGCACAAAAATCTAACTTACATTTTATATTTCCAAAACTGGTGGGAAACAGTTTTCGTTGAACTGTTATACTCTCTAGCTCTACGTGCATGTTACTCCGCAGATAAGTTCCTTGAAGTAGCACTTTACTGGTTTAATTTATGTTTTAGCTGGGGGGAGTAGAAGATAGAATGAAAGTATTGCATGCATTTAAAAATTGTATACTCCTGTGAAATCAGAATAAGTTTCCTAGCATTTCCTAAGGGATTTGATGAAAGATCTATTGCTTCCAAATTTCAGGGTCCAGTTTTTAATTTTTTCAGTGGCACAGCTGATAAATTATGATAAATTATTTCCCTCTTTCTTTTTTTTTTTTTTTTAATGGAAATGTGTATTTTCTTACCTGCCTGTTCTTTGCTGCCTGAAAAAAACTTAAATCAAGATAGAGTGCCTTTTTCTAAAAAGGAGACACAGTTCAATTGCCACTTTATGGAAAGCAGGAACTACTGTTTGAAATGCTATACCATATGTTATACTGGAGTTCAGACTAGATATGCACAGATCTTTCTTGATCTCTACACTTATGAAGTCTGAGGAAAAAAAATAGACAAATTGCCTTTTCTCAAAGTTGCACTGTATGTAACAGCTGTCCAAAGGATAAAAAGTTTCAGAAAGCTGCAACTCCTGAGATCAGGAATTCAGGATGAAAAAACAGTTCACAGTTCTAACCACAGTGACTACGGTGTCTAAAATAATAATTAAATACACCCTTTCTGCTTCTTTTTATTTTCAAAGCATATTATAAACATTACACAATTTTCACAAGAACCCAGTTAAGTAGATAAATACAACTAAATTAATTTAAATTTTTCTTTGTATTCATGTCGCTTTTTGATATTGTCAGGATATGGAAGGGACAAGAACTCCAGCAGTCAGCTGTGCCCTCCTGGGGTTTGACTCTAATGTTCTGTGTTCCTCTTCCACTCTCTCCTCTGCTTCTTTTCCATTTTTTCTGCCTTTGATACCTTTCTTGACATACTAGCTGGTAGTTTGTGATGAGAGATGGGAGTTGCATCTACTACAGTGAGTATTCCCAGTTAGCGTAAAGACTGAGGCTTTCCTTAACTTGTTGGTTTTTTGGTTTTTTTTTTTCTCCCTTTTGGGGAGAACTGTTTAGTCACAGCAGCTTTACTTAGTGAGCCTTATTACAATTAACATCCATGATGATTCTATTTATTGTTGACTGCAGTGAGAGGATGACTGGACCATTAATGCTTAAGGACTTTTTTGGCTCATTAACCAGAATGGTCACAAAAGATGTTATGAAACTGTTTCATTTCCACTAGGCTGGTGTCTATAAAAATGACCTTTTAATAAAAATTAATCTTTGCAGCTAGTAAGTCAAAGAAACCTACAAAACCCTTTAGTAGTCCTTGAAAGATAATGGTACTTAACAACCTATAGTGTTCTTAATTTGGATAAGACCCTTATAGGCACTTTTGTTTTGAACTGGAGTCTCTGAACTGTTCTTGAGAAGAAAAGCCAAAACCAGAACTTGGTATAAACATTTCATTTTGGCAGAAGAGTGTGGTTTGATCTAAACCCAGGCTTTTTGTCAGTCAAGACATTTATTGTTTTCTGTCACTGTGTTTGGATCATGCAAAGAAAAAAATGAACTGACGAGCAAACGCTGCTTAAATGGCTTGGCTAGCGAAGGGAACAGCTGCTGCTTCTGACTTATGATATATCCTTAGTCCACACGGCTATAAATCTGTCCTACATATTACTTCCTAGAATGGCATGCTTAGGGCTGGTTTATGTTTATGGAAACACAAGACGAATTTGTTTAAGTGTTGTAAGTTAGAGCCAAAATGCCCAAGCATTTAGCCATTTGGTTATGAGTCCTTCCAAACTCCAAATGCTCTTTAGTTCAAAAAATAAATAAACAAATAAATAAATTGCCCCCTCTTGTGAAACCATGTGAGAAACTGTACTCCTGATTACTATTAAGAATAATCTAGTCTAATCAGGTTTTACACTAGGCTTATTGTGGAATTTGAGCACTTGGAGCACCCAAAACTAAGGAAAGACTGGAAGAGAAACAAAAGATACAATAATTGTGAACTACAGGGGCTCAGTGGCATGAAGTAAATAAGTAACAGAAAAAAAATAGTTTAAAGGTCAGAAAAACATCCCATTGTTGAGGTTTATTAAACTGAGGAATTAGTTCCTTAACAACAACAACAACAAATGGTCAAATACTTGAAAATGGAATGGAAGTACATGGAACAGTATCTTGCACTTGCATTAGAATCTGAAGGATATTTCAATGCTCTGCGAAGCATGTATGGTGTAAATAAATGTATTTCTTATCTACATAGTTGCAATCACCTTGTTTCATTAAAGAGTAGGTGTTCTAAATATCCAATGCGGTTGTTACAGTTTTATTATCTTGATTGAATTAATGATTTTTCCCTATTTATATGAGCAATTCATATCCTGTACCTCTCATTTTCAAATACTACAAATCAACCACAGAACATTAGGAACAAACATACTGACTACAAATGCAGTGTAACACAAGAACAGATTTCCAACAGAGGTTAAGCAATCTCCATCTCTGAAGTTTTTTAGGGCTTAGATAAACAAATCAAAGTTTGATCTAGTGTTGGTGATAGTCCCAGTTCAAATACAAGGGTGAACTACAGAGGTCTTTTCCAGCCAGCAGTTCCATGTTTCCATGAACATGTAGGAGTTAAAATTTCTATGGGCCTCATACTCATAAAAGTTGCTCTAAATCAATGCCAGATTAAATTAGCAGTTCCCCCTGACTTGTTGGAAGGGTGCGGGTGGAGGAGGCACTTACACTGTCTGCAATTAGCATCCAACTTGAGATGCCAGAGATAATGACTGAAGTATCCAAGGATTTCTCCAAATTGAATGCAGTATGAAATGGTTCAGAACACTCTAGTGAGGCTTTGGTTCTTATTTGCCCTCTGTGAAATCAACGTCTTGCCATGGGCTCTCTCTATAGGTGGCTGATGGAGGCAGGGCTGCTAGTTTAGGCACCTAGAACAGGTTTCATTTTATTGAACAAAAATAACCTTATCTGAGCTAGTCATCCTAAGCTGTCTTTGTAGTCAATAGAGAAAGAAAATCATTTCAAGGATGTGTTTTATCTTTTCCTATTTCAACTATGAAGAGAGTGTAGGGTGACTGGTTGAGACAAAAACACCTACAGGAGAAGGACACAACGCTGACTCAATCTAAAACATATGCAGTTAAAGTTAGATGAGGTGTATCACAATCGTCTGGTTAAATGATTACAGGAGACAGTGTGAATAAACCCCATAGTTTTGATTACTGAAATTTTATCATGAAGTTAGACATGTAAGCCTAAAGATATACACTGATGTGAGGAGAGAAAAATAGATGGTGCAGGGGCTCCAGCTCTTCATTTACGATGGACATACATTTGCTGACCTAAGCTCACATCTGCACGATCTAGGTCCACCACATTTTGTTGCCTTCGTTATTGCCATGTAGATACAAAGAGAGTGCAGCCAATGTAAACCAGTTTCTTTCCATGCACCTACTGCATTATGGTCACTCTGTAATCTGATAAATGTTTACTGAGGACTTAATCTCTAATAGATCTATTCCCTAGCACACACTAAGTAGAGAAACTGGCATATGGCATGAGATGCAGATGGATCAGCTCGGCATGATCTGTAGTCTATAGCAGTTTGAGCTGTGGTTTACAGAACTTTAAGCATGCATTTACAGACAGAATTTTTTTGGTGGACTACTTAGATTTATCCTTTGGAAAAAAATTAATATCAGAATGTAAACAATAATCACTTATCGAAAGGTTCAACCCTACAGCCATAGGTATGCCATTACCCTGTTACTTTATGCTTTTAAAAGAAGACATTTGCTTTAGTAGCTAGAATAACAAACAGAAGATGGTGGCCCATTTTGATTTTATGTATGATAAAAGCACCAATATAACATTTCAGACAGTGGTATGAGTGGAGATGAACTCTGGAGTATAATGAAAGAAAGTCTTAAAAATGAAAGAGGTGGCAGGAAGTAGATGGTTGATTCAAGAGAAAGGTGGTTATTTCACAGTTCTGTGACATGATTCTGAAAAAGAAAGTACACAAATTACACTGTGCTGCCTAGTGCCTAAAACAGGCAAAGATACTAGGAGAAAGAACTAGATGCCATGTTGAGCTGCAAAGCCTTCAGTCAACATAGTCATACAGCATAGACATGACAGTAGGAAACTAGTCAGGAAAATATGGGTCTGTGAAAGACTGATATCTAGATTTCAATAATCATTTTGAAGTATCGTTCTATGCCAAAACATTCTTATATGCCTTGGAAAGTGATCAAATAAAATAAAAGATAGCCTCTGATGGAGTGAGAATAGAAGTATCTTGTTAGAATAGCAATTTTTCTCTTTCTCATTTATCTTTCTTTTAAAGACTTTTTTACCCTCTGTGGATGGTGATAACAATAGCGACCGAAGTGCAGGTAGCCTTGAGAAGGCAAAGTTCAGCAATAGGAAAGTAGAAAGGAACATTAAAATCAGTATCTAGGTAATAGGCAGTAGTTCATTTGTAGATAGGCAGGCAGTCTTTAAAACATCTAACCTACTTATATCACTGTGTGGTTTCTGTATATTGCCAGTCTGTTCTGCTCCAGAGGATGCTGGGTGGATCTAAAAGCAAACAAAATAAAGACACAAGTTACTAAGTGGAACTTTCCTTTTCAAATCCCTTGCAAATCTGCTGCTATTTAACCTACACAAGCTGGAACGCAGGTATTTGACTGTTTTTTCCATTTATATATCCATGTGATTTGAAGCATTAACAGCATCATTTTTTTTTTCTCCTGTTCAATGCAAGAGGACAGCAAATGTATATGTTTCCAGGCCAGGCTCAGAATATGTAAAAACTAAATGCTTCCAGTCAGTCACATAATTGGAGTAGGAACAGAAATCCAGTCTCTGCTTGTCTTGGATACTTAATTTATTATACTTTAACCCCTATCTTTAACCTCTAATGACTTTTTGATCTCTAAAATCTGAAGTTATTCTCAGCCAAATATTATCTGATGTATAATCGGAAATAATCAGCTCTTCAGCTGCAGGCAATATGTGTTCTATTCAGCAAATCTGTTATATGATTTACAGTTCAGTACAAAGAAACTATTTTCTTACTTGTGAA
Source organism: Charadrius vociferus (assembly GCF_000708025.1). Taxonomy (NCBI): domain Eukaryota; kingdom Metazoa; phylum Chordata; class Aves; order Charadriiformes; family Charadriidae; genus Charadrius; species Charadrius vociferus. The sequence goes on along the minus strand of NW_009648470.1, from coordinate 1,941,107 downwards.
TACTACCTCCTCTCCAAACTTTACATTTCTTACTCAGGCAAAATTTGTATTGATCTCAATGTTAACTTGAGTGAGTGTATAAAATTAGGGTCTTCAGGCAGACTCATGAAAAAAATTAAGACCTATTATATAAACTTTTATTTAAATGATTGTTACTGTTTTGCAAAAAAAAGTAATTCTTATACAGCTTATACATGCATTCCTAGGGCTTCCATGGAATTAGAGGGCACAAGTGATGCCATCTGCTCTGAGCAGATCTTCATCCTTCTGCACTGCCATCTCATATCTCAAGTTCCATTAAAAAAAATTAGCGGACATAGACAAACACTTTCTTCAGAGAAAAAACACAGAGAAATCCCTTTTGAAAATCAGTCAAATATTCAGGAGGAGCCAGCCAGTCTGTAATTATTATTTATTTTTTTTTCAGCATGAAGGTAGAGCAAGCTTCCTTAGGAAAGATACCTATATAATGTAGTCCTTTTCCATACAGACTACTACCAACTATACTCTGCTCATGCAGAAGAATTTTAGCACTCTTCTGGAAACAGACGCTAAAATGAATGAACGAGGATGTACTGCCGAGCACATGAACTCTTTTGCTGCAAATGTTAGATGATAGGACTAGCTATAAGGAGGCTTGTGACAAAATAAACTTTTCCAGATATGGCTTCCAGAGCCGGATGAAGTAATTTTCAATAACACAACACAGACAGAGAACCATACACCAAAGCAGCTACTCTTGTGTCTCCCTGGAAAGGAAGTCAGGGTTTTTTTGACAGCTGAAAGGAATGGATTTTTCTGAATCCTACGCTCTGAATCTAGGAGCCAAGATGAATCCAGGAGAAACCAAAGCATGAGCTTTGGCATTATGATGAAAACTGATGAAGACCCCAGGTAACTTAATCTCTAATCTTGCTGATGATTAGAATTGCCTCTAGATGCTGCCCCCTCTCCCCCCAACTTGCTTTCTTAACATAATTTCTTATTTAACTAAATAAGTGTCCTTCCCCAAGAAATGAATTCCTAAGGGAAGAAAATATTCCTTTAAAAGAGTATCATCAATGTCAGAGACAGTGTTTGCATTTGCAGCCTTCTCTTTGCCATTAATTATTTTAATGTGTGTTTAGAATATAGCTTCCGTTTGAAAAAGCCAAGATGTCAAGTAGACAGCTGAATATTAGGTTTAATTTCAGCACATCTGCACAATTGAATTACATGACACTGATAAGTAGTGCCATTTGCTTAGTACTAAATAATCAATTCAATGTACTCTAATATACTTTCCCAATGTACTCTAATAGACTTTCCATAGTTAAACCCACTGTTACCACTCAGCTTGCCGTCATCATTGCATCTTGCGTATGATTCCACAGGTGAATTCTAGTGGCAGTAATATGTCACCTTATCAGCATCTGTATTTCTGCCTATCCTATTGTTCTGAATTAGTGACCCACAAACATTGCAAACTGTAAAATAATGTGATAGCATGAATTACTATAATTTTCTCAAAAAAAGAAAATAATTTCTTAGTGGACTATAACCAGTTCATGTTTTCTTATTTCTGATTGAAGAGTAAGTATCAGAATTCTTGGGCTCTGTTGACAGACTTATTACAGAATCACAGAATGGTTAGGGTTGGAAGGGACCTCTGGAGATCATCTAGTCCAACCCCCCTGCCAGAGCAGGGTCACCTACAACAGGTTGCACAGGACAGCGTCCAGGTGGGTTTTGAATGTCTCCAGAGTGGGAGACTCCACAATCTCCCTGGGCAGCCTGTTCCAGTGCTCCACTACCCTCAAGGTAAAGAAGTTCCTTCTCATGTTAAGATGGAACTTCCTATGTTCAAGCTTGTGTCCATTACCCCTAGTCCTATCACTGGGCAGCACTTAAAAAAAGACCGCTCCCATCCCCCCGGCAACCTCCCTTTAAGTATTTGTAAGTATTAATAAGATCCCCCCCCTCAATCTTCTTTTCTGTAGACTAAACAGACCCAAGTCCCGAAGCCGTCCCTCATATGAGAGGTGTTCCAATCCCCTAATCATCTTCGTTGCCCTTTGCTGGACCCTCTCCAGCAGTTCCCTGTCCTTCTTGAACTGGGGAGCCCAGAACTGGATGCAGTACTCCAGATGTGGCCTCACCAGGGCAGAGTAGAGGGGGAGGATGACCTCCCTCGACCTGCTGGCCACACTCTTCTTGATGCACCCCAGGATGCCATTCTCCTTCTTGGCCGCCAGGGCACATTGCTGGCTTATGGTCATCCTGTTGTCCACCAGGCCTCCCAGGTCCCTCTCCACAGAGCTGCTCTCCAGGAGGTCAGCCTCCAACCTGTACTGATGCATGGGGTTATTCCTCCCCAGATGCAACACCCCACACTTACCCTTGTTGAATTTCATCAGGTTTCTCTCTGCCCAACTCTCCATCCTGTCCAGGTCTCTCTGTAAAGCAGCACAGCCTTCTGGCGTGTCAGCCACTCCTCCCAGTTTTGTGTCATCAGCAAACTTGCTGATGGTACACTCTATCCCTTCATCCAGATCATCAATGAATATCTTGAACAGGACTGGGCCCAGTACTGACCCCTGAGGGACACCACTTGTTACTGACCTCCAACTAGACTCTGCACCACTAGCCACAACCCTCTGAGCTCTATCTGTCAGCCAGTTCTCAATCCACCTCACTGTCCATTCATCTAACCCATGCTTCCTAAGCTTGCCTGTGAGGATGATGTGGGAGACAGTGTCGAAAGCTTTGCCAAAGTCAAGGTAGACAACATCCACTGCCCTCCCCTCATCCACCCATCTAGTCACTTTGTCATAGAAGGCTATCAGATTAGTCAGACATGACTTCCCCTTGGTGAATCCATGTTGACTACTTCTGATAATCTTCTTTTCATCCAGGTGCTTTGAGATGATGCCCAGCACAAGCTGTTCCATCATTTTTCCAGGGATGGAGGTGAGGCTGACCAGCCTGTAGTTTCCCAGGTCATCCTTCTTGCCCTTTTTGAAGACTGGAGTGACATTGGCTATCCTCCAGTCCTCAGACACCTCACCTGTCCTCCAGGACCTTTCAAAGATGATGGAGAGCGGCCCAGCAATGACTTCCCCCAGCTCCCTCAGCACACGAGGGTGCATCCCATCAGGCCCCATGGATCTGTGTATATCCAGTTTATCTAACTGATCTCTAACGTGCTCCTCGTCAATCAAGGGATAGTCTTGCTTTGCCCAGACTTTCTCTGTTACCTGCAAAGTCTGAGTCTCCCAAGGACTGGCCCGAACAGTGAAGACAGAAGCAAAGAAGGCATTTAGCAACTCCGCCTTCTCTGCATCATCCGTCACCACAGCACCTGTCTCATTCAACAACGGGCCCACATTTTCCCTAGTTTTCCTTTTGTCTCCTATATACTTAAAGAAACCCTTCCTGTTGGCCTTGACATCCCTTGCCAGGTTCAACTCCAAGGCTGCCTTGGCTTTCCTTGTTTCCTCCCTGCATACCCTGACAGCATTCTTGCATTCCTCCCAAGCAGTCAGCCCCTTCTTCCACCTATTGTAAACTCCCTTCTTCCACCTGAGCCTTTTCAGAAGGTCCATGCTCAGCCATGCAGGTCTCCTTCTTCCCTTGCATGATTTCTTTCTCTTTGGGATGCACTGATCCTGAGCTTGGAGGAGGTGACGCTTAAATAGCAGCCAGCTCTCTTGAGCCCCCTTACCCTGTATAGCCCTTTCCCATGGGATTTGCCCAAGCAATTCTTTGAAACGATCAAATTTAGCCCTCCTGAAGTTTAGGGTTTCAACTCTACTTGTCATTTTGTCTATTCTACACTTAATCCTGAACTCTGTCTTCTCATGATCGCTGCAGCCCAGTCTGCCCCCAACCTTTACATCCTCCACCAGTCCCTCTTTGTTTGTCAGTACTAGGTCCAGTAGAGCACCTCTCCTTGTGGGCTTGTCCACCACCTGAGTCAAAAAGTTGTCATCAGTGCACTGGAGGAACCTCCTGGACTGTATATGCCCGGCTGTGTGGCCTTCCCAGCAGATATCAGGGTAGTTGAAGTCCCCCATGAGAATCAAGGCCTGTGATTGTGAGGCGATTCTCACCTGTCTGTAGAAGGCCTCATCAACTTCCCCATCCCGATCAGGTGGCCTGTAATAGACACCCACAACCGTGTCTCTCATATTACCCTGCCCCTTGATCCTTACCCACAAGCTCTCAACTTGCTCTTCATCTGTTCCCAGGGAGAGCTCGATACATTCCATTTGCTCTCTCACATAAGAGCAACTCCACTGCCTTGCCTCGCCGGCCTATCCTTCCTAAAGAGAACATAGCCCTCCATGACAGTGTTCCAGTCATGTGAGCCATCCCACCACGTCTCAGTAATTGCAATGAGATCATGGTCCTGTGACCGCACACAGATCTCTAACTCCTCCTGTTTATCCCCCATGCTATACGCGTTGGTGTACAGGCATTTCAGAAAAGCCAATGAGTGTGTAGATGGGTAAGCATTGATAGCACGATGCTTTTGTTTAATGTCTGTGAATCATGGCTACTATTTATGGTACTTTAGTGAAATATTCACACTACAAACTGAAAACATATAGAATATGCCCGAGTTTAATTATGAATTGGTGATTTGGTTTTGTATTTTTCAAGGGGAATAAGAAAACAAGCGGTGCAATGTAGTGTCCCACATACAATCTGCATTTGTGATTCCCTTACACCTTTTCAAAAATTCTGTCCTCAGATAACTTCTGACAAAACACTGGATAGAGGTCTTGGTATTTGCTGAGCTATCTAGACCAGCTGAAAAAAACCCAATCAAACAAAAAACCCCAAACTAACAGAAAACAACCAACTCAGTATCAGAGATTATTATTTATGGATTTGATGTAATTGACTATAGCACACTTTTGAATCATATGCAATTCATTTTCTTGTTTTGATGTAATACCAGGTGAAGCTTGATCACCATATTATCTGAGTTTTCACTTAAGATTTGAATTTGTATTATATGTATTTTCATCTTCTCTAGGTTTACTGAAACTACCAAGTAATTTAATTTTGGGGCTAAAATGGTTTTTGAATGAATACCTGAATAGATAAGAAGCTATCTGCAAAAGAATAAATATGCATACATATGCAAAGAAATACCCCTTTATATAACAGGAATTTGTTGTATTGGAATCTGCTTTTCCAAAAGTCTCTAAGGAAATATGATTGGATGGGGTTATGGCTAAGGCACGTGATTAAGAGATCAGTATTCATCTTCTGGCTGTGTAACACATTTTCTGTGACCTTGGACACATCACCTAGCCCTTCCACATCTCATTCTTCTGTCTTTTTTTTTTTTTTGTATTATGATGTGAATCCATTTTACTTACAAATAATGCATAGAACAATAGGACAATGTTCACAAGATTTGCTAGCCAAAGACAGGCCACTGAAGCAATTAATCAAATGAAGGAGACAAAGGTATATGACCTCACTATTCACAAAATGTGCTGTATGTATATATATATATGCAAATGCAATTACTTTTTGTAAAAGTGATGGAGAAAATTAAAGTCTGTTGTACAAAGCCAACAAATTTGCTTCCAGCAGTTTATTTATGACACTTCTATTTCTTTTCAGTCAGAAAATAATCTGGGTATTTTCAATTTAGGAATCAATTTCATAACTGAGACATTAAGAAATAGAAGCAAAATAAGTTCAATATTATCTAAAATTCCTTGGACTGATAATTTCCAGCTATCATCTTAAAAAGCTTCCACTTTTTCCTCAAGAATTTTATAAGTCGTACTGACTCAAAGAAAGTTACAGACTGAGTCGAGCTAGTACTCCAAAGATGTATTTTGGAGAGATAATACATTGTGAGAATTGACATGGTTTCACTACCATTATGGAGCTTCATTTTCAGAGGATCGTGGCCCTTAAGCTTTAAAAATAACTATATTGAAGGGCTAGAATAACCATTAAAAATAACTATATGGGTTGGAATGACCCATATATAGTTGCTTTGCTCAACATTTTAATGGTTTCTGTGGACAGATCTTCTTTAAAGCTTTGATACTTCTCTTGGCTGAACAGACTGCTGAAAACTTGCAGTTTGAAAGAGCAGAAAATTTCTTTCCTTAGCTCATGAAATTCCACAATAGGAGCGTGAACTTCCTTTGTGCCAATCCAAAAGCAGATGTATGCTACAACTGGTATAATCTTTGTGGGCCAAAGCAGCACATCTTTTACGTGAAGCCAAGACGCTATTATTAGACTAATTAAAATCTAGATTATTAAAAATGCAACAGTTATTATTATTAGTCCTGGCATAATGATAGTAACAGTTTTAGTATAAATTATTCAATTAACCCAAAAAACCCCCACATTATTAATACTGTTGACATTGTTAAACAAAAACTTTTGTATGGCACCTGTTCTAGGGTTTTTTGCTTACATAACCATTGCTTTTCTGAGGGTGTTATAGTTAGTTATAAGCATACCGCCAGCACCATCGAGAGCTGTATGATGTTGGTAGTCAGGGTTTCTTATTCCTCACTGTTGGGGACTATTTTGACACATTGAGAACACCTTGTTCTCTCCTCATTGCTCTGTAATTCCACACTATATCCACATTTACTGTATTTGGTGTGGGCTACATAATCTGAGTACCTCTTCTTTGCTCTCTTTGTTTACCCCTAAAACAAGTTATATACACCTCACAAGGTTGCATTCCTTTAATCATCATTAATTGACAGCTGCTAACTTGTTCTTAGCCCTGAGACCTTTGATATTGTTCTGTGTTCATACAATCATAGAATGGCTTAGGTTGGAAAGGACCTTTAAGATCATCAAGTTCCAAGCCCCCTGCCATAGACAGGGACAACTCCCACTAGACCAGGTTGCCCAAGGCCACATCCAGCCTGGCCTTGAACACCTCCAGGGATGGGGCCTCAACAACCTCTCTGGGCAACCTGTTCCAGTGCCTTCCCGCCCTTACAGTGAAAAACTTCTTCCTAATGTTTAATCTAAACCTGCCCTCTTCCAGTTTATAGCCATTCTCCCTCGTCCTATCACTACATGCCCTAGTAAAAAGTCCTTCCCCAGCTCTCCTGTAGGCCCCCTTTAGGTACTGGAAGGCCACAATATGAGCTCCCCAGAGCCTTATCTTCTCCAGGCTGAACAGCCCCAACTCTTCCAGCCTCTCCTCATAGAGGAGGCGCTCCACCCCTCGGATCATCGTTCTTCCAAGGTTTCTGCTATCATTCTGTGCTTTTACCCTTCTACATCCAATCATTATTTTAGGGTAACAGAATCTACACACAATACCTTTTATCAGTACTTGTTCCTTAACAGAAATGACTCAAAGTTTCTGTAACACTAGACCTCGCACCTATTATACAACATTGTACAAAGTTAACAAAACTAAAACAAAATAAGTGATACTCTCCTGGCTACTGAGCAATGGCTGTTACAGCTGAGCAAGCTGCCAGGAAAGCTGAAAATAAGCCCAGACAAAACAAATATGAAAAAAAAAAAAAAACATTCATGAGGCTTTACAGAGTTAGTACAATCTGTAGCCTCTTAAAGCAATGGCAATACGATTGTGGTGGGTTTCTCTCACAGGACGGCAGGTGCCTATGAAGCCACTCTCTCAGTCTCCCTCCTCAGCAGGAGAGGGGAGGAGAAAATAAGATGGAAAAGAAGTCATGGGTCAAGATAAAGGCAGCTTAATAAAAGTAAAAGCAAACGCTGTGGGTGGAAGCAAAGGAAAACAAAAAATCTATTCTTTACTTCCCATCAACAGGCGATGTCCAGCCACTTCCCAGGAATTTGGGCTTCAGTACATGTAGCAGTTACACCGGAAGACAAACATCATAATAAGGAATGCTCCCCCCTCCTCCTCCTTTCTCCTAGCTTTTATTGCTGAGCAGACATCATGTGATATGGAATACCCCTTTGGTCAGTTTGGGTCAGCTGTCTTGGCTGTGTCCTCTCCCAAGATCTTGCTCACCTCCAACCTACTGTCTTTTGGGTGTGAAGTGGGGCAGGGGAATGTCGGAGAGACAGCCTTGATGCTATTCGAGCACTGCTCAGTGGTAGCCAAAACACTGGTGTGATATCAGCACCTTTCTAGCTACCAATACAAAGCACAGCAGTAGGAGGGCTGCTATGTGGAATACTAACTCTGTCCCAGCCAGACCCAATACACCCATCTTTGCAAACCTACATAGGTACAGTCGTCTCTGTGACATCAGCCTTCAGAACTAATAAAGATAAGCCAGTTACCTAAGAGGAATGCTGAAGGCTGGCTTACATACCTGCTGCCAACAACAGGGGGATGAGAGTGACAGCTGAGCCGGTCAGCTATTTTTTCATTCAAAAAGATTCTGCACAAAAATACTATATCAAAAGAGAGGTAGTCTGTTTGCAAAGAAAACTGTGAAAAATTAAATAAAGAAAGTAGATCTATCTTTTGCATTTGAAGCTTTGACACATATTGCATATAGATTTTTATACAACGTCTAACAAAAATTGCTGTCTTCCTGGGGATCTCCCTTCCCTCTCCACATTCTTGCTCTTGAAGGCGATGATAGAAAAAAGAATTCAGATCATACAAGTAAATTTATATCTGCCATAGCCTATCTATGAAGTTTTCCATTTTCAACATGTTATTGGCATCATTTTCTGTATTTTTCCTCTGAGACCATCTCAAATTACTCCTTCATCAACTGCAATGGTTGTTTAAGTGGCAGAAAATACTCAACGAATGTACAGCAACCTCGGGTTCTCTGGAAATTTTTGAAGTTTATTTTTAGTTTTTATAAGTAGGCTTTATAAGTAGGTTAGTATAGAATAAGAAGAGGGAAATTAATGCTACTCCGAAAGAAGAAAATGAGAAGCCACTACAAAAGCAAAACACCAACACTATGTCATTAGCAGTAGTGGTGCTTAAGTCCTTGTGAGTACTTGGTCATTTCTTTTACATATTGAATGGATCTGGTCCTTATTTAATACCCCATGGACATATGTGAGGCATATGAGACCATGAAAATCTGGCCTGTACACACATTTCTTCAATGCCAATGAATATTTTTTATGTAGCTCTTACATAACCTTGCTTATAGTTTAAAAATATATGCGTTTATGAGGCTAAGGAAAGACACTCTCAATTTCATTAAATTTCGCTGACCATAGCTGTAATTTTGCCTTTCTATCAATATTTTTTGTGTGTGTTTCGTGAAGATTTGGCAGGATCCCCACCAAAGCATGATCCTATTTTTCTTCATTCCTCTCACATTCTAAGGCTGTGATGAATGAATACAAAGTATGAAGCTGAGACAAAGGAAATAACATTAATTATATTGAGGCGATCTGCTAGGAGTCAGGGCAGATGAGTTTTTTTACTATCTAGTTTCACCAGTATCAACAGTCCTGTGAGTTTCTGTGCTTGTTCCTCTGCATGGCCAAACTGCTCGGTAGGTCATTTGTCACAACGTAAAAGAATTCAGTCTTTTTGAAGTGGGGAATCCAAGCTTACGAGCCCATCAGTAATTCATACTATAATTCCATCTTTGCATAATCAGTGAGATTAGCTGCCAGCAGTCTGTTTATGTGTAAGAGCATAGCAACATCTTGGAGTTAGTTTTCCTCATAAGGCTATAAATTTTTATGAGGTTTATATATTTTGATCAGCAAAACACATTTTGAGGAGGAATAAATACATTTTTTAATTAAATATATTTCACTTTTTAGTCACTCATGGATACAGGTCTGGCATTTTCTTATGAGAGGTAGCCAAAAGCAAATGGTGCTCTCTTTTTGTGATTGGTAGACAAGGTAAAAAGCTTGAATTTGGGACTGCATTAATGCAGATGACCACTGAATGAATTTCACCTCTTTAGTGTTTGAGTCTGCTCAGCTGAAAAACAGATGTTGTAGCATAATAGATACAGTTTCCATAAACAAATCACGGACAAAAACTAGGTGAATATGCATGTAGGTATTGTAAAACAGTAGAAGGAGAAATGGATTTGTGATATTTTTTATTGGAAAACCAAACAAATGTTCAAAGAGAAATGTTGCTGTGCTTCCAACACATCTTTGTAGTGAGAGGTTAAGTAGCATGACATTACAAATTTCTTGAGGGAAAAAAAATGCTTGAAATTTGGGAGGCCTAACATAACAGTAAATCATCTAATAAAGAATGCATTTGGCAGAAATCAGTCAAAAATGACAAGGTGAAATATCAGATACCTTAGATGTTATATTGGAATTTGAAATAATCAAATAAATCCTTTATAATAAATTATTCTCATATTTATAGTCTTAATGTTATTGAATCTTTGCTGGACTTTACACCTATTTCTTATAATACATTTATTTCTGGAGGAAAGTATATCATCATTCATGTTTTTCAGACAGTGTTGTTTTTTCATCTGGTATAGGAAGAAACATAGGAACAACAGAAGGAGATAGATCTTTTCTCCCTGGAGAAGAAAAGGCTCAAGGGAGACCTCATCACACTATTCCAGTACTTAAAAGGCAGATACAAAGAGGTCAGAGACTTTTCATGAGGAGCCACATGGAGAAGACAAGGGCCAATAGGTACAAGTTGCACTGAGGGAGGTTTCACCTCTACATAAGAATGAAATTTTTTGTAGTCATAACGATCATTCACTGGAGCAACCTCCCCAGGAATGCGGTAGAGTCACCATCACTGGAGGTTTCCAAGATGCTATTGGACAGAGTGGTAGATAATCTCATGTAGGTTCCCTTTCCCACGAAAGGTTGGACCGGATGATCTTTTGAATTAATCTGAACCGTTTCCTCTTCATTGTAGAATCCAGCTGGGATCCTTTTCATGTGTTTTCTCACACACTTCTATGTCTTTTCTCTTTCTTCATTAGCCTGCAGGACCATATTACATCCAAATGTACTGTACATGGTGTCTTTAAGTATGTTAACTACTGTTGTCCTCTTTGTTACCCATAGTTTTGTCCAGCTCCAGGTCTGCACTGTTATAACTCACAGTGGGTAAGTTGTGTACAGCTGTGGGGTGTCCAGTGCCAGCCTGTGCCTGTGGCTGTGCCACATTCCTCATCATCCTGTGTTCCGCATCCCGTGTTCCCACTTCTCGAGGCTTCTGGTATCATATCAGACTCCTATTTCTGCTCACTACCTCAGTATGGTAGAGTTGTAAATATCTCATTCTATATAGAGTAAATACTTGAAGAGAGTAGAATAGACTATTTCAATTGGAATGGACCTACAACCATCATCTAGTCCAGCTGCCTGACCAATTAAGAGCTGACCAAAAGATAAGCATGTTGTTAAGGACATTGTCCTTGTCAAACACTGACATGCTTGGGGCATTGGCCACCTCACTAGGAAGCCTCTTCCCATCTTTGATGATGCTCTTGATATAGAAATGCTTCCTAATGTCCAGTCTGAAACTCCCTTGGTGCAGCTTTGAACCACTCCCACATCTCCTATCACTGGATACCAAGGGGAAGAGCTCAGCACCTTGCTCTCCATTTCCTCTCCTCAGGAAGCTGTAGAAAGCAATGAGGTCACCTCTCATCCTCCTTTCCTACAAACTAGGCAAACCCAAAGTCCTTAGCCACTCCTCACAGGACATTCCTTCCAGCCCTTTCACCAGCTTTGTTCCCTACTCTGGATGCATTTGAGTACCTTCACATCCTTCTCAAATTGTGGGGCCCAGAACTGCACACAGTACTCAAGGTGAGGCTGCACCAATGATGAAGGGAGGAGGATAATTATCTTTTTTGACTGGCTGGTGATACTGTGTTTGATGCACCCTAAGATGCGGTTTGCCCTCTTGGCTGCCAGGGCACACAGCTCACTCCTATTGAGCCTGCTGTTGACCAGCACCCCCAGACCTGTTTCTGCAGGGCTGACTCCAACCTCTCCTCTCCCAGTTTATACTTGTGCCCAGCATTACTCCATCCTAAGTGCAGAATCCAGCATTTTGACTTGTTATATTTCATCCCATTAATGACTGCTCAATGCTCCAATCTATCTAGATCCTTCTGCAAGGCCTCCTGTCCCTCAAAAGAGTCAACAGCACATTTCAGTTTGGTATCATCAGCAAACTTGTTAATTCAACTCCTGCATCCGGGTTTTTGATAAATATATTGAACAGAACTGGCCCCAGAACCGAACCCTGAGGAACACTGCTGGAGACCAATCTCCAGCCAGATGTAGCCCTATTCACTACTATCCTTTAAGCCTTGCCCTTCAGCCAGTTCTTGACACAGTGCAACATGAACCTGCTCATCCCACAGTGGGACCATCTGTCCAGAAGGATGCAGTGAGGGACAGTATCAAAAAACTACATCCACCACCTTCTCTTCATGCTCTAGGCAGGTGACATTGTCATAGAAGGATATCAAATTAGTTAAACAGGACTTTCCCTTTGTGAACCCATGTTGATTATGCCTGATGATTGCATTGTCCTTGAAATGCCTTTTAATAGTACCTAGGATAATCTTCTCCATAATTTTTCCAGGAACTAAGGTTGGACTAACAGGTCTGTAGTTCCCTAGGCCTTCCCTCATGCCCTTTTTGTAGCCTGGAATAACACTGGTTAGCTTCCAGTCAGCAGGGACCTCCCCAGACTCTCAAGGCCATTGGTAGACGATCAAGAGGGGTCCTGCCATAACATCTGCTGGCTAGCTTGTAACTGCCATTTATATAGAACTATTTGTATTGTAGAAAGATAAAAACAATTAAAACAAATTATCCATCATGACCCCCTCAGTTAGAAAAGCCACTGCCACAGCTAAATGACATAAACCATAGCTGTAGGTTTGTCAAAGGAACTTCAGACAGAATAAGCCTGACAAGCCTCAGTTCTGAGGCTGTGCAAACTCAGTATAAAGCTTACGGCCTGTTACTGTTCATGACACACCTGTATTACAGAGCTACATGGTTACAGCTGTTTACTCTTGAAATGTGGGATATTTAGGAATTCAAATGATGAAGCCAAACATCCAAGCACAGGTAGGATGGTGTGATTCCAAAATCTTAATGTAGTTGCATTGATTGCTTAATATGTGTGCATACATACATTTGTGTTGGGTTTTTTTCCCCTATAAACTACTTGCCAAGCACACTTTGAGGAACTTGACCTTGTGATTCAGGCCAAGGATAAAACAGCAGCATTTCTGCCTGTGTGGAAAGCTCCTTTAGTCATACTCCTTTTTCTAAGGAAAAAAAAAAAAAAAAGATTTTTTCTTAGATATTTTCTTGTGGGACCTAGTACAAAGATTCTCTTCCATATTTGTTTTTACTCTGTGTATTTTTATTTAGAAAGTATATATATTCAAATTTAAGGCTGGTTTTCATCTATACACTGCACACAGATCAGATACTGATATGTAGATAATTCAACTGTTGGTTTGAACCTTGGAAGAAATTCTTTCTTGCAAAAACCCTGATAAAAATATGATTGAATTTATCTTGGCATTACTGTGTTCTTTATATGTAATTTTCAAAATAGTTGGATGCCTTAAAAATGCATCCTCTTCCTTTTCTAAAGTTTAGTAGATCATGACATCAGACCTCTGCAATACAGTAGAACATATGTGGTGAGATTTTGAAAGCTCAGCTATGTTTTCAGATACATTTATAATAATTACTTTTGACTAGAGATTGCAGGTCTCAATGGGTTGTTCTTCTGAAGCATTTCCAGGCAGTAATAGACATACTGCAAAAGGCACTTGAGACAGTGTTTATATGCAGTCCTATAGGTACATTGAGAAGGCTCTGTTTTTTTGAACAGATGGTGTAATTTGCTTCCCGCTGCTTTTAAGTGTTGTCTTCTTTATCCTGAGGTATTCTAGTGCACTCTGGTGACAATCCTATTTTTCCTTTACGACTGCTTTTGTTTCTTTATTTCAATTCTCCTCTGACTTATCCTTCACTTTTATTGTGTGGTAATTTTTTCAGGGGATTACTGACCTAATAAGCCTGATGCAGCCATGACGTACATGGCCCTGGATAGTTGTAATAAGTTTCCTCCCTCCCTTTTATGATTCCGAAATACCACATGAAGAAATTGTTTATCTGAAATTAAAATAAATAAAATCCTAATATTGTGTAATGGATTTGCTACAGCATGTCCCCAGAACTTTACTTTGCAAAGATCATATGAAATCATCCCATAACAAATCCTAATTTTAAAATGTCCTTTAATACAGGTATTTTTATTTTTAGAAGGCATGGCTTTTGTGCTCTGGAAATCTGCCCACTGACATCCCTGAAGGATAGAATCCTTTCCCTTAAAATCCCAAGATACTAAAGCAGAGACAGCAATTCTTGAAATCCTTCCTTTTACAGTGGTGGTACTTTTCTAAAAAAGAGAATGGCAGTCAGAGAAAACCATAGTGCCTGTTTTAGATCTGGCCCAATGGGTGGTTGTTCTCTGCTGCAGACCTTTACAACCGATGAGGGCTTCATATTAAAAACCTTCATATTGTTCCATGATCATGTCAGTGGTGATTTTCAGAGGACGATGGTTAGGAAACCCCATGAGATCAATGGATTTGTTATGCAGGTACCTTTATTTTTGCTTCAGAGTGATTACTGAACCACTGCTTTTTAATCTGAAGAAGCAAGGTCAGAGGTAGCAATGCATAAGTTAAACTGGTTTACCATATTTGTTTGCAGCTGCTAGACCTGTACTTAAGGAAATTTAAATGTGTGTTGTGTGTTGGAAGATGATGAATTCTCATGATATCCCTATTTACTTTGCCAACTAGATCCCTGGCAGAGGCACTGCATAATGAAAACATAAGTTGGTCTACTGTGTGTGACTTTGGGAATATTTGCTACAGGCTAAGTCTACCTACTTAGATGTGTCTAAATACACAGATATAGGTAGTAGTCTACTCACTCTTCCAACTCTCTGAGCTGCCCAGTCATGAGTCAGCTCCAGCCCAGGAGCCATCTAAATTTTTGAGATGCTGTGTCTCATCTAAAGCATTCCACTTTTACCTGTTTAGAGATGTACCAATAATTCCCAGTATTCCTGTAAGGTAACAAAAAAAAATATATTAATCCAGCTTTATAGATGGTGGTCTGAAGAGCAGACATATGACTTGTTTGGAGGTCACATGGAAAATCTGTGAGGTACAATACACATCTCCTATTTTCTAGGCTAACACAATGACTATTAAACAACTATTCCTCTTCTTTGCTTGAAGTTGTTGTTATACAGTTACAAGCCTAGTATTGGCATTGAAACAGTGCTGAAATTAGTTGGTGAACCTGACTCTGCCTTTAGGAAGGTAAAGGAGTTAAACACTTCTAGTTTAAGATCTTTTAAGGTGAGTAACAGCTGTGAAAATATAGAAAATGAAGGGAGTAAAATTCCTCTAGACCTCTACAGACTTGCTTAGACCCCTTTCTTAATCTTGATGGTGTGACATGTAAATAGAATTAGGGTCAGGAGCACTTGTGATCATTAAAGACTATTCAGCAGGTTATACTGATCAAATCTAATTAGGATAATTATTAACCTCCCACTCAAATGATTTCTCATTATGTAAGACAATTTAGGCTTTTTCATCCTGTATTACTGCTGTGATACATAAAGCATTTGCATAGTTTTATCTCAGATGAGCCTCTGTTTTAAAGAAATATTTCAGTATGGATAACATACAGTTATTTCTTGGCATCCTGTATGATGAAAGACAAAAACGGAAGTGTTATTATTTTCACATATGTTATTGAACTGCTGTCAGTTGTTAATGAAATTTCATCTTTAATAACGTATGCTGGAAGCTGCAGTCACCCACAATGAAACACTCAAAACCTCCCCGTTTTAGTTTCAGTAATGACTTTTCCATAAAGTAATTATTTTATATGCTCCTGTTCCATCAATGCTATTTCTAAACTAGTGGAACTTTCTTTCAAAAGTGTAGTTGTGTGGTGACCTGCAACTTTTTTTTTAAAGTGTGGCATGAAGAACAAATGTACAACTTTCTTATGAAAA
This sequence comes from Charadrius vociferus, assembly GCF_000708025.1. Lineage (NCBI taxonomy): Eukaryota > Metazoa > Chordata > Aves > Charadriiformes > Charadriidae > Charadrius > Charadrius vociferus. Next base: position 1,925,104 of record NW_009648470.1, on the reverse strand, counting down.
CTAGGAACTTAACTTCAAAAGATAAAACAAGAAGGGGAGAAGCAGCTGAAGTGATTTCACATAGTAGTACAAATATTGATAAAAGGAGTAAGTGGCAAACCAATTTAAATACAACTGAATGTAGCTAATATGACTGAATAACTCACAGAAGGATAAGTCAAGGGCATACTGTATTCATTATTAATACTTGAAGTCCAAGACTTGTAAGTGGTTTCACTTGATCATCAAACAAAATCAAAACAAAAACAAAACGAAAAAAAAGGATTAATTTTTGTAATATCAAAACGTTCCCTCAGGAAGACCAAAGCAACCTAAAAATAATATTGAAGTGTTCTAAACGTGTACCAGTTCAAACACCATGGATTATTTTAATGAAAAACACTTAAGAATTAAATATAACTTTAATGAATAAAACTACTTATTTAATTTTTACACTTCAGTGGTTTGCAAAATGCAATGTTGCCCTACTTTAGAAAAGTTTCCTTTTAAGCATATTCTATTAAACATAGCACCCACTTGGGAAGCATTTGGAACAAAAAGAAACTGATCTCAAAGACATTGAAAGGTGTTTTTTGTTTTTTTTTAAGCTTAATATAGAACTTTTAACAAAATAAAATAAAAAAAATCTGAGTTACATAACAATATGCCTTTCATACTTGCATACTATTCATTACTGTTACATGTATTGTTCTGAAGAAAACACATGGTAGTTTCTGGACATTCTTACTAAATATTCCTGGGAAAGGATGCTTGTGAAGATGATATAGATCTCTCACTTTTCCTCCTGCTCCTTGCATGTGTGAGATAATCTCATATACAAAGAAACCCTGGTGGAGCTGGGAGAGAGAGTTTCATTCAACTGGGTGCTCTGAATTGCTCTGTAAATGTCCCCATTGGTGACCTTGCCAACAAAGGGTGATTTCAATCACTTATTGAAAAGGCCTATTTCTCTCTGATAACAAGAATTGCTCAGACTTAAAAATCCAATTTTTTAATGTCTAAAAGGGGGTAGATGTAACCCTCCCTGTGTTGACTCATGGTACACTGCATGTTAGATGTGCACAAGTGAAATAGCTGTTACCTGCCCTCTTACCTGATTTTGCTCCCCCAGAAGCATGGTTGGGTTAACATGCAGAAGTTTCTCAACAGCCACTGTACCCTAGCTTGGCACATTAGAAGGAGCCGCATTTGGCTCCTGTTTACTTCATTGGACTAAATTGTAAACTGCAGCAGTTTGGGAGCTTGGAGAGGATCAGCATGGACAGGTCAGGGTGACAAATGTTTTAGCAATCCCAATTTCAACTGCTGCCTTACGTTAGTCAACATGGGAAGTTACAGGCTTGGCATACTTGGCAAGAATACTGCCTATCCATATTATCCTTCAAATCTATGCAGATTAGCCCTGTGTGAAATACAGACTTGTCTGTTAAACTATATTTTCCACTCTTCTATTGTGAGCAAAAGCATTCCTGGGTAGCTGGCTGAATCCTGACAATGTGTTAATAGCGACTGACCAGTTACCCGAGATCACATCAAGTAATATTTAGAAGTAGGTACAACAGCCTTGATTGCAGTTACCCCCAAGATGCTCACGTGAATACTATCAGTCACTGGGCGATCTTACGGATTACCTGGAAAGCTGATCTTTTGCCAGTGAAGGAGGGAAAAAACAGATCTTGTGTTAAGAACTGAAAGCTAGCACCTTCAAGCCGTTATGGATCAAGAGATGAACCAGAACATTCAGTCCTGCTTCTGTCTCTGTTTGAAAACATACAGAGCTGCACGAGAAGACAAACCATATCCTTAAAAAATAAAGTTATTTAAAGAAGGGGAGACACATCTGTGATCCAAATGGGAAACAAGTTGCACCACAGGTTGACTGACCATTACCCAGTGGTAATGAGAGAGGAGCTTTGCCACATCTTAAGAAATCCCTGCATTTATATACTTTGGTAGGGAAGAAAAGAGAAGGTGAAAGATTTGTCGTGGTCATATGGCTACCTCATGATAATAAAGAAGTGGCATATAATGTAAATTCACTGTTCTATTTTACGTATTCCCTACATGATGCATTCTTGTATACACTTTTCTATTGTACAGGTAGGCTTATTTTCTTTTACTGTTATTTTCATTCTTCATCTTTCATGCCCTCTTATTTGGACACACGTGATTTCCCACCTCTCTTCTCACTTGTGTAAGTTCAGATATCCCCTGTTAGTAAGACTGGCATCAGTATTAAGAACAATGATAAAGCTATCATCTGCTGAATCAATCTTAGTATAGCATGTCTTGGCTTTGCTGAGGAAAATAATTTAAAAGTAACAAGCATGTACTGATGGAGTGACTTTCCAGCCAGATTTCAGAGGTTAAAGGACACAGAAGACGGGGTAAGCCTTTATATGTCTGAGCTTGGTCCTATCAGCCGTGCGGGCCACTGTGGTTATTAGCAGGAATATGTGGTTTAAGTTTCCCAGAGAGGTTGGTGGGGGGATGGGGATAAATTCCTTGCTTCCTCTTTTCTTTGTCCCTGGTAAAAGCCTTCCATTATAGAAAAGTATGTAGAGAAGAGAAATGGGACACAACTTCTCACTTTTTTGGTTTTCTTTTCTTTTCTTTTCTTTTCTTTTCTTTTCTTTTCTTTTCTTTTCTTTTCTTTTCTTTTCTTTTCTTTTCTTTTCTTTTCTTTTCTTTTCTTTTCTTTTCTTTCTTTTCTTTCTTTTTTTTTTTTTTTTCCTAAGCACTGTGGTCTTGTCCAGCGATCCCAATAGTCCATGACATCTCAGCAGAGAAGTAGATGGGTGGCCTGAGAGAACGGTGCGGTGAAGTTGAGTCTTCTCTACTCCTGGTGAGAAGAGAAACGTAATTGGATAGCTGTCAAAGTTTCTGCCCCAGGATTTGTTTTTCTAAGAGAGACAGAAAACATGCACTAACAAAATAATGTTGAATACAAGGGAAGAAGTGAGTAAGAAGCGCTGAGACATCATTCATCTTGCCTAACTTGAGCTGCCTAAAAGCAAATATCTAGTCTAACCAAAAACTTCCACAGCTGACAGAGGGAAACAAGGGCACACTCCAGAGGCCGAGTCATCCCATCCAAGGGTATTAACACACAGGCATAAACTGTTCTCTGGAATTGCCTGTTTGCACTAACTAAAGAAAGAGCCTAATGAAAGCATACAAAATGCCTAGCTTTTAGATGGTTAAATTTAAGTGAGATGAATGTCTTTTTCAATATTTCTTCAGATTCTCCAACTTGTCTTTCTTCATAATTAGGTATTAAGATTAAATTACTTAGTTTTTCAGAAACTACTTAATTTGCACTACAAATTTCAACCCATATTATAATCTTGGTACAGGTGGCAAGTTTGGCAAAGTAAATCTAACCCTGACTATAAATGCAATAGGATACTTAATTGGAAATATTTGATTGAATATTCATTTACATATAACTGAGGTGACAAAAACACATTTCTTTTGACATGGTTGCAAATGTAATACCTTGAAAAGTAGGGAAGCCCTGAGATGTACTAGCTATGGTCATGAAAGACAAAACTAAAATAGAAAGACTTTTAAATAAGCATAACTTTCTGCAGAGTAGGCAAGACTATTCTGATGAATTGCCCATCACATTCAAGATACTCATAGAACTGAACAAGAGATTTATTTAGGATTTGTTTAAAGGTTAACATCAGGAGTGACCATGAAATTATCCAACCTGATCCTAGTCTACAAAATGTTCTGTAAGAGAGGCACTTTTTCATGATCTGATGTCATAAAGAGATGAAAAATCCACTACTTTAATTTCTTCCAATTGTTAATCACTCTTATTGTTAAAAAAATTGACCTAATCTCTGTTTTCTGTGTGTACAGCATCAATATCTAGCTTTTGGGTAATTTTATAATTTTTTTTCATACCAGTTTAAAGAGCCCTTCATTATTCACTGTTTTGTCTCTCCAGAAATGCTTTACTTACTATAATCAAGACACCTCTATTTTCTTTGATCAGCTAAAAAGAATTAGTTCTTTAACTTTTTCACTGTACAGAATAGTTCTCCAACTCATGAATCATTTTTAATGCTCATTTCTTCCTTCTCTCCAGCCTTGACATTTTTCTTTTTTTCCCAGATGCACTTCTTGCCTAACTTATCAGCTGAGAGCAGAGTTTTTGATTCATTCTGTCATAAGAATGCATCTCCCCAAGCATTTTCTGATGATTATTTATAAGTATTGCCATGTGAACTGCAAATCACTAAAGCGTGCATGGGTAATTAATGCCCATTTCATATGAAATATGAAGAGTAAACATCATTAATTTGCTATGCATAAAAATCTTTTAAGAGCAGGACATGTATTTAATACTTTTTCATGCAGATAGTGTTTCTCTAAGATTCTCATCTCTAAATAGTCCTTCCACTATCTTAAGAAATATGTTATTCAATACCATACATACTGTGCATAATAGGGCTATCGCATAGTAAAACAGTGACCACTCTTTGTTGTTTTTTTTTTTTCATTGTAGAAATGTATTATTCCTCTGTAATCCTAATCTGTTAAAGGAATAAACACTGCTGCTTTTCACAGAATCTGTTGATATTACACATGTTTCATTTCAGAAATAGCAAACAACACCTTCATAAAATGAAGACAGTAGGTAGAAAATAGCAGAAAAAAGCATTAACAGAAAGATGGATAAAAAGACAAAAACATGATTCCCTTCAATTTTGCGAACAAGTCAAATTTTTTTGCTGTTCAGAGGTTAATTTGAAAGACATTCCAAAAGTTTGGATGTCTGTAAAAGTGTTCTGAGGAAACTATTCCCAACAGACATACTCCTTTTATTCATATTAAAAACCATATTGAAACGTTACAAACAGAATTGACTTCTGCCATCCTTGAGGGGCTGTGGGATGGGAACTATCTTTCCTTTTTACCCGTTTACTTCTTTTAATGTTTCATCAGTACAAGCAACATCATTAAAATGGAGAAGCAATCTGATCAATTAGTCAGAATGAGTAGTACTTTTACAAAATAAGAAAGCTAGTATTTTACTTGTTTTGTCTCAGGGCTAACCAAAAGTATTTTGTGAAGAATGACCAGTTTTTCTACCTTCAGGGAGAGCTGAGACAGATCAGCTCTGCACATTTTGAAAACTGCAGATTCTTCAAGACTCTTGGCCACATTGAGTCTTTTCTCCCTACCAGGTTAAGTAGGTATACCATATGCTTGAAATGCTTGTACTTCAAGCCTTTTTAACTTGACTTTAACAAACTTTTCTGAGTGTGGTAAAGAAATCACAAAAGCATTGGACCTTGGTATTATTTTAGCTACATAGGTCTGTATTAACTGTGGACTTTCATACGGGTACTATTAAGTCGAAAGATGGTGGAAAAGGAAAATAACAACAAAGTTTAAGAAATAGCTTGAAGATGGAAAGTGTTTCCTAACCAAAAGGAATTAAAAAAAAGATGTTTTCGGTGATAGTAGCTATATTTTGCAGGAGTCTCTGCCTTTGGCTAGTTGTCAGCTACAGGCTGAGTTCACTGGAGAAGTAGATTTGGATTCTTAAGGCTACAGTATGTATATGTATTCACTTAGAACATAATTCACATAGAATGAAGTCCAAAAGTGAATATCATTCAGGGGTTTTCCGAGGTGTGATAATGCCAATCTAATTTCTATTACAGCTAGACCTGTCTCACCCTCTCTTGATATCTGCAAAGGGACTAAGTACTGAGGAAATAAATAAAACGTCATATACACACCTACATGCGCTCACTTATCATGCCTGTATTCCAGCTCATGTTAATGTAGTTATATAGGACAGGGCCTCAGTGTCATTGCTTGTCTATGGTATGCTGTTCTGCTTGTCATAAGTGGGATATGGGGATGTTTACCTTTGGAGAAAACTTAAAGGATGAGATAAATATTTTCAATATATTATAAATAGCAATAAGTAGTCTTCCACTAGATGCCCAGCTGTATTTCAGTTTCTGAGTTCTGCAGTGCTTCAGAAACCATTCAACCTTTTGACTTCTGGTTTATGAAATCTGCTGAGTTCTTTCAGTGAATTACAGCCTTGTATTCACATGGTGGTCATCTGTTATTCCAAATACGTCATTCCTATATTGCATGACGTTAAACAAAATACAGAAATAATAAACCTAAATATAGGCCATTTTAGTCTGCAATATGAAACAGCTATAAGTATTGTTCATCATTCATCTACAAATAAATTTATTGACTAATATATGTAAATGTATTTCTAATTCTGTAATATGCATAACAATTCTCTATTTATTTCATAGCTATCCTTTTCTCTTTTTTTTTTGCAGGCATGTGTAATTCCATCTTTTTTTCTCTTTTCATTTTTGGTAAACGTCTGAATATACTAACTGAACTGTGGAATTCAGTGCTGTTGACTCTGTGCCTGGAGCACAAAATAGAGCCAGTAACAGAAGAAACTACCCTATATGAAAGAGTGGATGAGTAAGAGAGTGTTTAGAATATTTATCTTATGTTTCCAAAGTCTTTTAAAGCAGATAGATTAGGAAAGGGATAAGTGGCTATCTGAAGGGTAAGATTTGTGAACAACCTACTTCAAATGATGTCACAAAGGTCATCAGTCCATCATGGTCAGGATATAACAGAACCCATCCTAGCTCCACAAAAAGCACTCTTTACTTCACCTCTTCAACTCTAATTTCACACAATTTGCTAGTGAATTATTTATTTTTTTTTAGTCTTCTGAAACATCTGGTGTTAGAAGTTGTTGGAGAAAGTATCCTGGTTTTGATAGAACTTTCATCTGTTCTGCTATGACTCATTTTATGCTCCACCTGCTCTGTCATACTGAATCACATTTGGAATCTCTTTGAAATGTTGCTTAAAAAACATCCAAAAGTTAAGCAAAATGTGTATAATGAAGGTGTTTTCCTTCCATAAAAGCAAATCTTTAAAAATGTTTTTATGCAAGATCTGGAAGCTCCTTTGTTAGAAGTGAAAGTGACACATTTTTCTCTTTCTGACATGCTTCTCTCTCTGCATCTTTTTCAAAAAAGCTGTAGCCATTCTAGTTGATGTGTGGAAACATCAATATGCTAACTTTTTTTATTCTGGAATAGGTAGAAATCAAGTGCTAAAACCAGAAAAAGAATAAAAAAGGGAAAACAAGGTTTCTGTGCAATTAACTGGCAGAATAACGCTTCCATTTATTCTGAAGAGTTACTAGCTCCTCCAGTTGTTTAAGTTGATAAATTTCTTTTCAAAGTAGACTTCTGCTAAGTCGGAATAAGCATATCAGAATTCAGCTCTCAATGTTTTGATCATTTTTGAAATGGAAGGGCATTCATTGTTGCAGGGTTATATTGAGTCATAGACTGGAAAAAAAAATGTCAGATCTGTACCTGTGTATTTATAGACATTTTTATCCAGGTTGACAGTATTTTTCATGTATACTGTCTTCCTGTAAATTCTTTCTGGTACTATTAATGTAAGTGCCTGGTATTTATTTTTGCCTCTTGCAACATCCAGTGTCATATGTCTACATTGTTCATGTTCTGCACAAAGAAAAGAAGGAATGTAAAGAATTTAAATCAAAACTGAAACAACAGACACAGAGAAGCAAAGCCAAGAAAGAATCCTTTATTGTTTCTTATTGTCGAGTAACAAATTATCACTTTGTTCTTTCACTCTCATTAGCTGGGCTAAACAGCAGTATTTTTTTGCCAACGGGTAAGTAAGAATTTAGTCTTACTTTTCCATGAAGATGAAAAGTAAAACCACTTTGCCTTGACCCAGGAGTTGCCTCAGACTGAATAAGGGATGAGATAAATAATGCAAGCCACCTAAACTAGGATTTTGTATTAACCACATTTAAATATTCTTTGATCTTGCTCTCTGACTCCTGCTGTCAGTACAATATAAGAGGCTGGCTGGGAGCAAAGCTAAAGACATCCCCCTGAACAAATAGATTGTCTTCTGTGATCATGGAATACATTAGCAAACATCCTACTAATGTGAAAGTTTGCACGTTCTTTATAGTCTCCAAGTTGCCACTGGTTATTTGAAGAGCAGGGTGAACTGTAGCAGTTGCAGTATGAAAGCTGGAGAGAAGAAAACAAAGAAGATGCAAATTGTTTTGATAAAGATTTGAGTTTCCATAAGCTGAGTAGTGATGGAATTCTCTTTGGTGAGGTGGTTGAATATTTTCCTGGTTTGCTCATTAGTACGTGATGACAAGAGCTCAGTTTCTCATGTGCTTCTTAGTGGCTGGCCCTTTGGTTCTTACTGTTAGAAGTTCTATGCCATGGATCTGCTCGCAGGTTGGGTGTTTTCTTACTTGCATCTGTAGGAACAGTAGCAGCACATAATCCAACTCTTCCAAGACCTGGGTAGCCTTATGTTCTCCTGTTCTTCTATGGAGGATGGCAGCTGATTATAATTTATTTCTCTTTTTTCTTGATCAACTGGAGAATCTAGATCTAACCCCATCTTCCAATAGCTGGCAGATGCTGTGGTAACTTCTTGAATAGAGCAAGATGTACAGAGTAGCAAGTTTCTTACCCATCCTTTTTCCCTCTAAGGCTGTCTTCTGTTTTCTGCTTCTGCCTCAGATGGGTTGAACAACCAGGTCTTTTGACCAATCCTCATTACTCAGAAAGGAAGTCAAAGGGCAGCTCCCATTACTCTGACTTGAATACCATCTGTAAATTTGTGAGTCTAGGGGGCAAGGGGGAGCAAGGGAGGTCCTCTCTGGTTCTGTAGAGTTCTCCCATAAACCATTGCTAAGTATATGGAGATGATTGTCTCAAGGAATATTTTTAGAGGATGAAATTTCATGTTCTTTTCTCATGTTACTTCCTGTTTTGTATATAATATTTACATTTAACTGGTAGACTGTTTCAGAGATTATTGCGTTGAAGTGTGAAATGACAATGACTCATATGAAAGGCTGAAATAAATGAAGTTGTCATGGTTTAAGATGTTATATCTTATGATGGATAAATAACTAGTTAAAACATAAGAAACAAAGGTAATAAAAAAAAAAAAATAAGCAGGCCCCAAATAATTTTTTCCTGGTCCTATTCGATCTATTCATAAATGATCTGGAAAAAGGGGTAAATAGTAAAGTGATAAAAATTAACAATGATACCAAATTCTTCAGGATATATTTAGCTTTTACTGGCTGTAAATTGTCTCTGAGGCATCTATAACATTGAATGGCTGGAAGATAAAATGACTAGTGACACTCAGTGTTGATAACTACAAAATAATGAATATGTGGGTAAAAAAATAATTGACTACATATACAAAAAGCTGAGACGTGAATTAGCTATTACCATTCAAGAAAGAGCTCTTGCTGTCATAGTGAATAGTTCTTTGTAAATGTTAGCTCTGTGCTCACTGACACTCAGAAAGGCATGCTAAGAATTATTATAAAAAGATTAAAGAACATAAGAGAAAACATTATATCAATGCATAATCCCATGATAAGTCCACATCTACAACTGTTTGTGAAGGTCTGTTCAGGCTTCCTCAACTTCAAAATACATGAAACTTGAAAAGGTACTTTGGCAAGGATGATAGGAGATATCAAAAGCTTCTTTATGACAAGCAATTAAACAGACAGGGAGTGTGTAGCCTGGAAAAGAGAAGACTGAACAAATTTTCATGATGAAGACTTGAAAAATCATGAATGGCATGAAATTGGTGAATAGCACAAGAACTGGGGGCAATTATTATTTCATCAAATAAAATTAACTGACAGTTTTTTGAACAAAGATCAGGGATTAATTTTCCATATAATCAATAATTACACTGTGGAAGTCATTGTCACAAGATATGGATGTCAAAACCCTCCACAGGGTTCAAAAGAAATATCAGACAAATTAATGGAAGAAAGAGCTATTACACAGAAAGAGACAAAGACACATCCATCTCAGGAAATTCCCCCTTTGCAGAAACTGACATTGTTGACAGGGGTGATATACCGGCCAAAAAAATAGCAATCTATATTTGTCCAATTCTTATGCTTTTTTCCACAGGTATCAGCTACGTTGCCACTGTGAGACAAAAGAGTAGATTTCAAGGATATTTGGTTGAATCAGTACATACATTCCTGCATTTCATGGTCTTATTTGGCATATATAAGATTCTTTCTGACATTGCCTGCATGGCAAATATGCCTCTTGGTGACTCAGTATCTTTGGAGTGGAATCTGTATATAATCATTCTCTTCACAAACGAAATGCATAGTTCTAGGGCAAGTGAAGGCTTTGTGAGGCGTACAGTGTTTCCAGGAAGAGGTTAATGCATCTCTTCTTGGCCTAGGAGAGAGCATTTCTTTTCTTATCTCCTCTACTCCCTTCCACGCCTCCTCAGTATTCTGACATGACTTTGCAATAGTTTGGCCGTCACCAATCACCTCCTTTTTATTTCCTATGTGACGTAGCATGGTTTCCAGGAGGGTCTGCTCCATAATCTTGCCGGGCACAGAGGTGAGACTGACTTGCCTGTAGTTCCCCAGGTCTACCTTTTTTTCTTTTGTAAAATGGGGATTATGTTTCCCCTTTTCCAATCAGTGGGAACTTCACTGGACTGCCACAATGTCTCAAATATGATGGATAGTGGCTTAGCAACTTTATCAACCAGTTCCCTCTGGACCCTTGGATGTATCTCATCAAGTCTCATGGACTTGTGCACCTTCAGGTTCCTGAGATGGTCTCAGACCTGGTCTTCTACAGTGGACAGTTCCTCATTCTCCCAGCCTCTGCCTTTGCCTTCTGCAACTTGGGCAGTGTGGCTAGAGCACTTGCTGGTGAAGACTCAGGCAAAAAAGTTGTTGAGTACCTCAGCCTTCTCCATATCCTGGGTAACCAAGTCTACCACTTCCTTCCAGAGAGGGACCACATTTTCCCTTGTCTTCATTTTATCACTGATGCACCTGTAGAAGCTATTCTGGTTGCTCTTGATGTCCCTGGACAGATATAACTCTATCTGGGGTTTAGCTTTCCTAATCTGATCCCTGGCTGCTCTTTTCCCTTTTCCTTCCCCTCTTCCTTCCTCCCTTTGGTATCCCTTGCCATTATGGTATTTTTTTGCAGTTTTATACTTCTGGTTTATATTTATTGGTAATCAATGTGGAAAGTATTTTTGTGAATGCTTGCAAATTTCAGTATTTTCTCAACAGAAAAAAATAAGTAGTTCAATTAACTTAATTTACCTTTTGTGTAAATAACCATATTATTATAGCTTTGACGGTGATCAGGAAAAAAAAATAAAGAAAAAGGGAAAAAGAAAAAAAAAGAGAAAAATAAGGAAAAAAAGAAGAAAGAGAGAGAAAAAAAAGAATAAACTTTTTCAATTTTAGAATATATTTGCCCAGAGCATTTTCTTTTACATAACAGGGTACATTTGAATCTTGTTTGCAAGCTGTTTTTAATAGAGCTGTTCGAGTGTCAGAAAGAGCATATTAACAATGCTACTAAATCAAGACCATAAAGACTGCAAAGTCAGAACATACGCAAGCAAAGTCAGAGAAAGGATGCATGAATTATTAAAAAGAAGAAAAACAAGAGGGAAAGTTAATTTGTATCATAACCAGGTCACGGTGTTAATCATGATTTCAATCCCATGTAACACTACCTCTTGCTTTATTTGCCTGGTAATTGTTTCTGTTCATGACATAGATAGAACAATAATGCCCATCTAGAAATGTGATCAGTCTAGAAGTGATACTAACTACTTGTTGTCCACGCAATTAAATAATTAAATGTAATTTCAGATACTCTAGTTTCCAGAACGGTTTGGTCAGAGGTAAGACAATATTAACGGGTCTGCAAAATCAGAGGAAAGGAAGGAAATTTTCCACATTGGAGCAATACTAGCCAAATTCTAGCTTGAATTCTCCTCTTCCCTTGCTGTATCTTTACCAAAAAGCCCCACTGTTCAACTATCAAATATATTATGATTGCTTTAAAAGTAATTGTGGAATTTCTTAAGAAAAGCTCTCTGGCTTTTTACATATCCGCCTAGTAGGCAGCAAATTAGACATGCATACTGTTTGGTCCTGGCATAATTTGCAAGTGTTAACAGAAAAGCTGAAGGCTGCTGGGTGCTAGAATTACCCAGTAAAATATAGTAGGGAGCATTTATCAGTCTCAAGGTGTATATGTTGTTTTCTGTTAGTGATACGAATGCAAAGTTATTGTTATTGCTGTTGCAAAAGTTTTTGATGGGACAAGTAACAACACTGTATTCATTTTCATTGCTGTCTATAAATATATAGCATGATTACTGGAAGTACACTGATGCAGATGATAATGATCATTCGATTTGAAAAGCACCTTTCTCACTGTGCTTTTCAGCACTACATAAGTAGTTATATAATTAATTAATTAACTTTACTGTCTTTGTAATAAGGGACAGGATGACACTTTGTGTGTGATGTAATATCACCTATAATTACATTGCCGCCCATCTAAATCTAAGGTCTAGTTTCACAAAAAAATGAATTTTTGGAGGTCAGTGGTGCCTGCGTTCACACTCTGTTCCTAAAATATCCTTTGAAAGACAGAATAGACTCCATATTAACATTATTTCATAATTGGTACAATTATTTTAGAGTAACGCTTTACATTTCTGCAGAGCTGTGCAGGTGAATGTGTTGCTGCTCAGAGATTCATCAGTGAATGAACCATCTCACTACCCTTCTGTGTTTCATATTATTATCTTCTTCCCTCAGACTGGGTTGGCCTAGATGATCTCCAGAGGTCCCTTCCAACCCTCAACATTCTGTGATTCTGTGATTCTGTGATAAGATATCAGTAATTTGTCCAGTACACCACAAAAAATTCTGAGCAAAACTAGGATTACAATTGTCTTTCCTCATCCTTTGTTTTTAACATTAGGCTATGTTTATTCTCATTCATTAGAAGATCTAGTTAGAAACCTAATTTTAAAATGAGTTTATGTGCATATCATGCCCAGTGTAAAATTCAATATCAACTTTAATGTTTTTAATATTGTCGTGGTTTAGGCCAAATCGGCTACTGGGGACCTGGAGGACCCCAGATGGGACCGACAGATGCTCTCCTCTACCCCTCTTCAGAGAGAGGGGCAGAGGAGGAAAAAGAGACTTACGAGTTTAGAAGGAACTAAACTACTTTAATGAAATATTAATAATAAAATAAGAAAAAAAAAATGAAATCAATACAAAACCGTATCAAGCTCCCGAGATGACAATCACGACACCGGCTGGCACTGGGGCAGTCCCAGGCTGGACTTCCTCCTCCGACGTCGGCCATTGCAGGAAGAGAGAGCTGACCTTTCGATCCCTCAGCCTTTATACTGAGCATGAGGCAGATGGGGTGGAATACCCTCGTTGGTCAGTTTTGGGTCACCTGTCCTGTTCGCTCCTCCTTGCAGGTGGGACCCCACTATGCTTTTCCGCTTCCGACCCTCCAACGGGGCAAATAACAAAGTTGGTTGGCCTTGGTTGTTATAGCAATAAGTATAAGCAAGGTCCTCTCTGCATACCATGCCTGGGCATCAGCTATAAACATTGGTCTTATCACCCTGAGAGAGTGAACATTGTCTGCACAATATGCTGTTAATTTCAGTTGTTAGAGAGGCCCAGCTAAGAAGCGAAGTTACTGACCAAAATTGGTTCTGTTTTACCTCAAACCAGGACAAATATAAAAAACATTAACCTAAGCCATGCATTCTAAACCAGAGGCAACATTTATTTCACCAAGCTCTGCTCATGAGCAAAGTATTGCTAGTACCACTGACTTCCTCATGGATTTTTCTTTCACTCTGTTTTTCCTTTTGTGTGTGTGTATGTGAAGCTAACAAGGAATCTCTGCATATAATAATCAAAATAAGTCTCAGAGATGGTGACAATAGCCACCAGGAATGTTTCAATATTGTGATTTTCTCTTCAGAAAATGCCATTTTCCTCAATCTAATCCTTTTTTCTGTGATGAATTGTTCAAATGAAATACTTTTGGAAAGGTTTCCCAGGTCTTGGATAGAATATCTGGCAAGGAAGAGAGAACAAGTGAGAACCGAGAACAATAAGTGAACAGGTAGGAAGGGTATTTAACTAGGAAGCAGAAGACCTGGATTAAATTCCTTCTGTGAGGCATTTAATACTTTCATACTTCATGTCCCTTACCACTTTAGGACTCAGAGGCTGGAGTTACAGTGCCATGTATCATGACCACTTACGAATTTTCCTAAAATTCCAAATGGTCTAGTGAAAAATTATGGAAAAATTATTTCTTACTCAGTTCTCCCTGTAAAGAATGAAGGTAAACTTTCTTACAGGATTAAAAGTCACAGTAGACCATATTCTGGATGAACTTTAAACATGGATGAACTTTAAAATTAAACCTGATTAAATTAAACTTCTGCCAAGGAACTGATCATGCAGTGTTTTGTTTTTGGTTTTTTTTTGTAAATCAAATATGTGTGTCATGGCCTCAAAAAAGAACAAGAAAAAGAAGAAACTCCAGTTTATCATGCTGTAAGTCCTAGATGAACTTTAGAATGAAAGCTGCATATTCCTGAAATCCTATGACCTGGTTGAGATATGTTGTTTTTATCAATTGAAGTATATTTAACCAAAATAAATTTGTTTTGGTTTCAGGTAGCTGCACTGCACTCCATCAGTGTAATGAGGTCACGGTTGAACTTAATTAATTTTACATGGATATACTGTTTCCTTTTTAACTTCTGCTTGTTCTGGTGAATACAAATAACATTGATGTACGATAGATACAAACTTTCCAAATGGGCCAAGCAATAAAGTTCAGTTGTAAATCAATCCTTTAAAGAGCAATTTCAGTTTTAATTCTCAGACTAGTAGTAAGTTTTACCAAAAAACCACACCCAAAATAAAAGAAAAAAACAAAACCACCTTGAATAACAACCTTAAGGTAACACATGTAAAGGTGAAGAATTTGCCCAAATTTCTGAAAAGTTTTGGACCACTGGGTAAAAGATAAAGTTCATCCTATAGAAGATCAGTGTATTGGAAATGGAAAGAATCGGTGGGTTCTAGTTCAGTACAAAGATGTCAGTTCCATACTGATTTTGTTAAAGTCAATAGGAATTTTGTTGTTAAAGGACATCTCCTTTGTTTAGGCCTTCTCTGTCATTGCACTTGCAAAACATTTAACAAGCAAAAAATAGAAATAAAATGTTGAAAATACTAATACTGAGCCTAGTTTTCCAGGTTCTCATTTTCACTTGTGAAAGAAATCTGATTTTCTTTTCCACAAATTTCAACAACTAGTGCTATGAAAGGTAAGAATTTTTGCTTTGAGTACAAGCAGACCAATATACTGTTTCATACTCAAATTCATGAGGGGCTGAGAGTTAATTTCCTGAGTGTATTAATCCTGGCTGTTTAGGCACTTAGCTTGAAATGAATGAATAGAATTGAATAGAATTCAAACTAAGATTTTTGTGCAATTGGAGATATGGGTTCCAGAACTTTGAGATAGCTGAGGGAATAGAGTATACCTTTCTCATTTCTGGGCAACTGCTTTAACTATCACGTTGCCCTTGCCTCACTTTCCCCCTTCAACCTCCCCCCAAAACTTAAGAAACCTTTTAAAACAGATTTATTTTACTGTAAAAGGACAATGACTGCCTTGTGTTGTGTTCATCACACACATGAAACTTTGAATTTGAACTTTAACCTAACTTAGGTGAGAGTGGATAGACTACAACTCACTTCACACTGTTTCTGTTTATATTCAAACATATGGAGAAAGTTTTGGTTCAAATAATTTTGACTGAATTTAAGCAATTTACGGTAGTATTGAAAAAAACAGAATCTCTGAATCATTCTTTTTTGACTTACACACCTATTTTTCACCAAAGACTTGCTATAGGTATGAAAATAACTGGGTTAATTCTTTTCCTTAGCCCCAAGCTGAGCAGTGGGTGCTATTGTAAGATCCTTTAACAGTACAGGAGGAGTGCAACATGACTCTGAAAGGCAATCTAAAAAAAAAGCCACACATGTATCTGGGGTATTCATGCTAGAGAAGAACTGAACCTTGCTCTATAGCTTCTAGAGCAAGTACCCTAGCCATTTTGTTATTACAATAGGAGGCTGTGCTAACTGCAAATCCACCGACACACCAGAAAGCAATTCTTCCTGAGTTTTATGAAGGCCTTGTTCCTGTTGGTATATAGAAATCAAGTTGAAAACACCTGTTGGTTTAGGGCCTCCACTGAGAGGTTTGTCAAAGAGTTGTCTTCATTTGTAGAGCACAGTGGGGCTTCCAGAAAAGCCAACATTTATTTTCTGGCATTTCAGAATTTCTAAATATGTAGAAAAAACAAAAGGGTTTGGGAATAGGATTCAGTCTCTCTAACTATCACTCTCGATCTGAGTTAGTGGCTCTGAATTCCCTTCAGAGCAAGTAGAAACATAGAGACAATTTGAAGGAGTGATGTGACTGACCTATTTTAGGCATCTTCTTCAGCAGATGAAGTGGACCCTACATGTCTCTTCATTTTGACTATACTGGAATTCAAAGTGCTGTAGGTGTTCACATGGTGAAATAGACTTCTTTTAGGGAGGTCTTAGGTTAGAAAGGAGCTACCTGGTTGCTTTTGGAAATGCTGTCGAAACAATCATTGAACAGAAATGTTTTAACTTGCAAGTGTGGATTTAGGGATGCAAAGGTCAAATTATCATCATGTCCCTCGGGTGAATGAAGATCCTGTTAGACTTCTGCCTAACTCAGAAGTTCTGTGTAGATGATTTGGAACTAGATTATAGCTTACCAGGACTGTATTTTTCTATCACCCTAGTTCCTGCCCAATTTTTAGATTCATTCATTTCTAATTAGTTTTAAATATTGGTTAGAGTGAATGTATTAACTGTAAGCCATCTGGCTGTTGATAGCTTACAGAAGAAAACTACAGTTAAGGGTAAACTTCAAAGATAAATTTCCTCTAAAACTGACTTTTCTAATATTTACCTCGTCATTGTAATGCCTTATCTTGCACCCTCATTTTTCTCTGTTGGATACCTGCATCTGCTGATTTAGTAATTGAAGAATGTCATTATGCTAACAATACATTGAGATAAAAGATTATTACCACAGGAAAAAAAAGTACAAAGAAAATGGGTTTTTGAATCCTTTTTTCAATCTTTCCAAGGCTGCAAATTGGCATACTTGGGAAAAAAATTCTTTTTTATTGTTCATTTCTTTTTAAAGATGAATATAGTAGTCATGAAAAATCTTAATAGTAACAGGAATAGATATTTTGCCTACCCAAATTGCCTCAGAATTTACATCTGTTCCATTCCTAAAAAATTGTGTAGTTCTCTGGTGCACTTTTAAATCATCGATAGATAATGACCTTTAGCATATATAAAATGGTAAATACAGAACTATCCAATGCTTTAGCAACTGTGAGCTATGCTGCAAATGTTGACTTGAATTATGATTAGGCGAAATATTTGGGTTCATTAAGTAAAATGGTCTATTTTTAATCCACTGAAAAGACATATGAAAGTATTGTGGTATAACTCAGATGATATACACAGCCTCTGGATGAAGAGGACACCAATGTCACAGGGCAGAGCTTAAGTAGGACCACTTAATTAGCTATAAATATAAGAAAGAAAAAAAAGGTGCTTCAAAGAAGAAACCTCACTGTTCTTCTCTTTCTCATATGAGTAACTGAAAACTGTATTTGTATCTGTAACCTCTCACTTCAATAAACCAGCATGCCACACTGCTTTTGATTCAAGTTCACTGCACGAAAGGAAGGATGAACTCATAAAAAGAGATTACTTCTGACTTTAAGACGAGATAATTATAGAAGAACAGGAAAACATTTATTTATCTTTGTGATATGCTTCACCTGCCCTCTAGTCCACAGAGCTAATTGGGAAGAAATACGGACTAAATCCACAGAAGGACAAATAAATCCACAGTTTTCATGTGGGACAACTAATTTCCTAGCCCCTCTGCTCAATACCTAGGAACTACAGCATTGATCTAGGTTTCTACAATGTACCAGAAAAAACAGGCTCTCATAAGAAGAATCCACCAAATTACAAAGAAAACATACTGTTCAAATCATTGTTTGCACCATCTCATCAGAATGGTTGCTTTTAAAAAAAAATCTCTTCTTGTCCTCATTTATCCCTGGCGTACAAGAAGGAGTTTCTGTTGAAGTACGGCCTGCATGAGCAGGCGGTGTGGTGGATTGAAAACTGGCAGAACAGCTGGGCCCTAGGGGGTTGTGATCAGTGGCACAAAGTCTATCTGGAGGCTACTAACTAACGGTGTATCTCAGGGGTCAATGCTGGGTCCAGTCCTGTTTAACATCTTTAATAATCTGGATGATCAGCAAGATTGCTGATGACACACAGCTTGGAGGGGTAGCTGATAACCCAGAGGGTTGTGCTGCCATCCAGAGGAACCTTGACAGGCTGGAGAAATGGGGTGACTGGAACCTCATGAACTTCAACAGAGGGAATTGTAAAGTCCTGCACGTGGTGAGGAACTCCATGTACCAGTACATGCCAGTGATCACACAGCTGGAAAACAGCTTGGCAGAAAAGGACCCGTCGTGGACAATGAGTCAAAAAAAGCAAATGTGAGAGAAGCGTGTTAGAGTCCATCAGTTAGATCACTCACTTTGAGATCATTGAAGATGTACTTCCCAAGCCCATTTTTTACAAATCCAGTAGAAGGATTCAAAGTGTCAAAAAATTTTGGGCAGTGAAAGAGTTTATGAGGATTTGGGGCATACATTTTGGATTTTGGTAGCTAAACAGAGAGTAAGGGAATGAAAGCTTTTAATAGGTCTATCTATCAGCTGAAGTACTGAATACACTTCATCTGGTTGACCACTTCAAAAGGACATAAGTGCAAAACCAAGCTAAACCCACTTAACACTGAAAAGGGTGATGGGGCTCAGAAATTATGGTCAGACCCTCAGTGTTTCTCCACTTATTTTTCTCCACATACACATGATTCTACAATCCCTTACGAAGAGCTCTTACATACAGAACAACAGATGAAGCACTTCACAGTACCTGCAGACAGACTTGTGGGATTGCTTCCTCCTGCCTCTTCACTTTGTGTGGGATTTACTGATTACACAAGATATTTTTACTTGCTGTGAAGGTTGTTTATTACTGTGGAGGTTATTTAGGCTTTAATTACTCATTTCCTTTTATTCCTCTCTCTTAATCTTATCCTTTTCACTAATTTTTTCATTATTTCTTCCTTTAGAAAAATCATTTAGTATTCCAGCCTATAATATAGCAACTAGAAATGTATTCCTTTATTTATCCATCCACAAAGGAAGAACATAATTCAATAAAAAAAATCAGCAGCAAATTAGAAACTTTCGCTGTCATCAAACAAAGGAATGAAGACAGACAAGCAGAGAAAGAGCCTCATGGTTATTATTCTTTCCCAGCATATAAGACATCTGAAATCTATTTAATATTTAGTAGTTTATTCGAAGTACAACAGCAGTAAAAGAGATTAAGAACATCCAGCTACACTAAATTAAGTAATAGTATTAGGGTATTTTCTTTAGATACGGGTTTTAATAACTTCATGACAAGAAGGAATGAAAATACAGGTCTCCCACAGAGATGTAGAAAAAAAACTAAATGGGATAAATAATAAAGAAGAAAGTGGTAACATCTTCACTTCTGTCAGTACTCCCTTGCCTTTGTGTTGGGATATATATGTGTCGAAACTATATTTAAAGGCTTTCTTACAGTAACAGGACATACAAAATCCTTGTTTTTGACATGGGGATGTACCCATCCAGTCCCATCCCTGCCCCAATAAGTTTCTGACAACTGACTTCTTTCAGAATAAAAAAAAGAACCTATTAAATGTTGAGCATTCTTAATGGATATACACAATTATTTTGATGGGGGGTGGGAGGATGACATGGCATGGATGGGCACTGGCTATTTGGTTGGTTGAGTTAGTTTGGTTTCATTTGTTTTGCAACAGTCCATTTCCAGTTAAGCCAAAGTAATAATAGAGTGAGCAAACCCTGCCATAATCAGGCTGATTTATAGAATGGATAGTTTTTCTTGTATATCACAGAGCAACCTGATGTCCTTCACAGACCCAAGATAAAACAAGATATTCACTTCCATTTGAAAGTGCTTAACTCCTTACTTCCTTGTGTTCTTACCACGTCTGCTAGGAAGATGAAAGTCCCACTGGTGACCTACAACACAAAGTGAAGCAAATTGTCTGTTATAGAGATCAGCCAAGAGGGTGGCACTGACTGAAATGAAAATAATTAAAAGCTGGACTTCTACAATGAGCTTATTAAATTTTAAAAGTAATTGTTATAACAGTTCAATAAAAAATAGACTTGGTTATGGTAGATGTCAATTTAGAACAATGATTTATCTGTGATGGATAATATGAGGTGAGTAGGAGCAGGATTTTATTGTGTAACTGCAGTCACTTATTTAATTTGAAACTCTTGGGGATTATAAAAATATTTCAGAGCAGCTAAAGGGACAATGATAAGGCCAGTATATAACTACTGACAGTACTGTTTGTGGGCGGAATGACAGTCTCACAAGAGTGATAGCTGGATTTTGTACCTATCACTTCTGAGTTTAATTCAGAACAGGCCAGGTCATAGTTATACAGTACTGCTTAAGTTCCTTCGTTTAATGTCCCCATTTATTGCAGTCATCTGCCCACTAATTACTGAGTATTAAGATCCCACTAGACTTTTCAGTGCTATTAAATGTCCAATTAGATGCAGCTGAGTAGAAGTTTATTTCCAACCCATCCTGCCTCAGTTGTCCATGTAATACACCAGTTTACCTCACCTACAGAGCTGAGAAAAGGGAGCCCTGTGCAGGTTGCTTCCACCTGAATGATGGGCAAGAATCCTTGCTCTGATCCTCTCTTCTCTGTATGGGGTCCTCAATGGACTCTTTGAATTTCAAAGAGTGGTTTCCCTCAGCTTAACCAACATTGTAGATGAAACTACATGGCCAGACTGTTCAGGAAAAGGAATGAAACTACTGTTCAGTAGTAGGAGGCTCAGTGGTACAAGAGACAAGGCTTTCACAGAGACCAGTGCAAGGTTGTACAACCTAATACTTTAAATGAAGAGTTGAAATGTGTGTCTCCCATTTAGGATCCATGTCGTATAGTTTTCACATGCGTCCCACATACAAATATGTATGCACACCTAAACACGCATAAATATTAATTCTCACTACACCCCTATGCTTGCACTTTTCATCGGCTAATTGCTGCAGAAGAGCAGAAAGGGATTACTTTGCCTAAAAAAAATAAATAAATTGAGAAATTCAATAATGTGTAAAATTATATTGATGCATTTGTATTCAGTTTACTACTCTAGAAGTAGTTCTACATATGGAGACTGATTATGGGCAAAGGTTATTTTACAGATTTAGAACAAACCGTGTCATTCATTCTTTTTCTATCTCATCCCAAGGCGTACTCTTGGTGAAGATGCCTCTGCTTAATATTGATTTTTATTTTTTTTTTTTTTCCTGATGGAATCTGGTTATATTAATCTGTTTCTCAAGAGTAATTGTACAAATATGCTGATGGAGAGCACTTTATTTTCAACTGTTTGAGAACCCCTCTGTGATGAGTTGACCTTGGTTGGCTGCCAGGTCCCCACTAAGTCAACCCATCGCACTGTCTATTTTTTTTTTTAATCTAAGTATTCAATTATTACAGTGATAGAGGAATGTTTAGCCAGTAAACACATTAGTGAGTGAATATATGAAAAAATGGATTTAATTTTTAAAAAACTATCCCTGTAGCTGAGACAACCATAGGTTTCATTGTGATTGCTATAGTTCAAAGTTCATACCAGACACTTTATT
The DNA here is from genome assembly GCF_000708025.1 of Charadrius vociferus. NCBI lineage: Eukaryota > Metazoa > Chordata > Aves > Charadriiformes > Charadriidae > Charadrius > Charadrius vociferus. The sequence goes on along the minus strand of NW_009648470.1, from coordinate 1,903,200 downwards.
AAAAGTGGTCTTGCTTTGTAATTCTTTATAAATATCACTTGCATTTGATTTCAGATACATTACCAGATACTTTTAGTTTGTTCATGTAAACACTCCAATAACATTGGGAGGGGAAAAGAGGAAAAGAGTTAAATAGAAGGTAAAAGAAATGAATCTATGTCATAGTTCCAAAAAAGTTTAGCACCAGATCAGTACAGATAGTCTGGCTTTTGTTCCTCATATATTATAAACCCAATATATTTAATTCAGTAGTTGTTTGTTGTGGTTTTTTTTTTTTTTTTTATCTCAGTTAATTGTTCATGGCTTTGTTTCAGCCTACCTTTCAGAATGTCATTCACATTTGATCTGGAGACACCAAAGGTTTACTCTAGAGGACCTTTTACTCTTTTATTTTTTGCTACAATGAAAACCGTATTTTGTTTAGCATTTATTTGCAATGTAATCAGTTTTTTCCTTTCTTTAAGAAGAAATGAAAAGTCTGTCTCTCCAGTTTTTCTAATTAATTAATTTTGTCTAACTTTCAAAATAAATTTGTGACTCTCTTCTGCAGTATCTCCCATTTTTCACTGACCTTTTAAAATATAACACCAAAATTGGACACAATGTTCCAGCACTGTTCTGACTGAAGCCTTATACAGATTAATATCACTTCTCTATTTCTGTTTTTACTTTTCTCTTTATACAACAAAACCAACAAAACCTAGGACTTTTTTTCTTCGATTTTTTTTGTTCTGTTTTATATCTTTTTGGCATTACATTGGCATTCAAGTTAAATTGCTTATTCATTTGGGTTTTCTTAAAAACTAAGAAGGTTAAAACTCATATCTGCAGAACCTTCTCATAAAAACCTTGATTAAATTATGTTTTCCCACTGAAGACTTTTTGTCTAACACCTGCTGTTAAGAGGTACTAACTACATGAATTTTAAAAATTACTAAAATTGCTTTATTGAAATCACAACTTTTGAAGTATATAATCTGGTTCAAAGTCAAATATCTTACATCGGTTTGGCTGTTACATCTTGACTTTACAAAACTTGTAATTTAACTAAGAACTAAATTCAGGTTTGCTGTACAAGATGAGTTTTGCACAGTGTCATTTCTACTTCCATTAATTGCTATGTATTCTTATCCTTTAATTCACTACCATCTTAGCTCCAAATAAGATTTTTCTTTATTTTGCCTAGGTTTTATGGATTATTTAACCTGTAAATATTTGCGTCATCCCATCTAGCCTTACTAAATATTGGTATAACATCTGTACTTTTCTAGTTACTCTGCAATTTCAACAAATTAACCACAAAAAAACCTAGAAAAAATGTCCATCTCTGGTATCTGTTGTTCAGTATTCTGTTTATTATGGGAAATACATTTTAATACCCATGAAATAAATAATATTTTTTCTTTCCCTCTCACTTATTACGAGATGAATAAGAATTTCTCTCTTTACTGCAGTTCAGAAGATGCAATGTATTTTTAGGGAGCGGCAGTGGTTCAAACCCCCAGACACAGAGACTATGTTCAAAGGATGCCTATAAGTGTATACACATTATTAAAAAGCTACAGGAGTACCCTGGAGTACCTCTGCGCTCTTAGATGGAAAGAAGAACCAGTTTCTTCTCTAGAAGTTTTGTGTATTTGTGCCTTAAAAAGTATTTTTCAGACTAATGTTTGACAAGTTTGAGCTGAGTTCAAGTTACCAAGTTTAAGCTAATATTTGGGCATCCAGACTAACATTTTAGAAGCTAGATTCTCAAAGGAAAATGCATCTCACTCAACACAGGAAATATCTACAGTAATATTGTTGGTTTGTTTTTACTTCATGGTTCACTGCAGTTTTATTTGTCATCCAACATTAATAATAATGGATTTAGTTCTTACAGTAGCATCTTTACTCTATCCTAGTTAAATGTCTCACCTCTGCCTATGTTAACTAACCCATCTGTTTATTTCTTTTCTCCTTGGAGTTTCAGTTCTTAAGCATATATCAAGTGTTTCGCTACAGTATATATTTATCTTTCGATCTTCAGCTATATTTATTACTTGGAAGAGGTCACAAATATCTGATTAACAAATAATGAGAGACCACATCACTATAAATCAAAGAAAATAAATTTTCTGAGAGGTCAAAGGCAGGTGAATACATCAATGAACTGATATGTAGAACACCTGGAATTAAGGTGGCATTCACTCAGGGTCATAGGTTGCAGTCCTATAAGCTAGATAAAAAAAAAAAAAATCCACATGCTTTTAAGTGTATAATTTTTGGACTTTATTTTTTTTTACTTACACCTGAACTCTTGAAAACTTTAACGTTTTCTGTTTTCCTGACTCATTTTACCAACACTTGTTCATCTGATGGGTTTTGGAACCTTCTCTATTTTAATTTATGCTGATACTCTTTACTCTTTTTGTTGTTTATTTTTTACTAGTACAGCAGCCTGTGTCATTGCTCCTAGCTGTATTTAATTCCTTGGCATTCTTTCACATTTCACATATTTTCTTTCTTTCTTTCCTTCCTTCTTTTCTTTCTTTTTTTTTCTTTCTTTCTTTTTTCTTTCTTTTTTTCTTTCTTTCTCCTCTTTCCTTCTTTTTCCTTCTCTTTTTTCTTTCTTTTTCTTCTTTCTATTTCTTTCTTTCTCTTTCTCTCTCCCTCTCTCCCTTTCTCTCTATTTCTTTTTCTCTTTCTTTCTTTCACGAGGGCGGCATATCTGGTTCAGTAAAAATTATTAATATCTTCTTAAAAACATCTTATAAAGTAAACATATGTCCAAATTTTGGTGAAATACAGCCTAATATGGTGCCAGGGGATGGGAACAGTCTTTTTTCAGTGGTACCCAGTGATAGGACAAGAGGTAATGTCCTATCAAACTTGAGGTAACTCATCAAACTTGAACATAGGAAGTTCCATCTTAACATGAGGAGGAACTTCTTTACTTTGAGAGTGGCAGAGCACTGGAACAGGCTGCCCAGAGAGGTCGTGGAGTCTCCCACTCTGGAGACATTCAAAACCTGCCTGGAAGCAGTCTTGTGCAACCTGCTGTAGGTGACTCTGCTCTGGCAGGGGGGTTGGACTAGATGATCTCCAGAGGTCCCATCCAACCCTGACCATTCTGCGATTCTGGGATTCTGGGATTCTGTGACTTGAGTTTGACACTTAGAGGATGTGGTCAAAAGGGTCTTACACTTCCTTTTATTGTCTTTAATATATTTCAGATAGTTCAAATTGTTTAATATGCTAGTATTTTTATTTTGTAGTTCCTTAAAGTTGATGGGAAGTCACCAAAACCCCATAACACTGTGTCAAAGTTTTCAGTGTTACAGTAGCTTATTGTCTACCATTATCTGAAAACAGTTTGTAAAAATTGCATGTCTTGTGAAGATAGATTTCATGTATCAAATTGTTTTTTTTTTCCACTCAGGTCATCTTGTAGAACACTCAATTCAAAAGTACTCTGAATTCAAGTAAATTATTTCTAAATAGTCTTTATCTTCAAGGTAAAAGGGCTCACCTGGTTTTGCCTCTAACTTTCTGGTTTTTGCTGAAGAGGTAATGATTCTATAAGCTGTTGTGCTCTAACTATTTGACCCGTGCAACAGTTCAAAATCTTATCAGGAATCTGTGCATTTTTATTAGGCTAGAAGGATTTTTTTTTACTCCCTTTCCGCATAATTTTACATACTGTTTTTGTCATTCCCGCAGAGCATTTCTTATCACACCTACAACTTCCATCGAAGAACTGCTTACTCAGCGCACTGCAAACTATCACCTGCAGACTTGGGAAGACAAAGTAAGGAGTCTTCTTTTATTGCCTCTATGTCTGCTATATTTCATTCTTTTTAAGATTTGTGGGTTTTCATTTTTACAAACAGCAAGTGACATGGCAAAAAGTTGAGTCAGTTCTGTCAAATGCAGCTGTCTCCATCACTTGAAAGAAGTTTGCTTCCACACTTCCAAAGATTAAAGTAAAAACCAAACACACACAAATCGTTCCATACTCGGAAAAGGAAGCTGTCTCAATGTATATAGAGGTTTTATACTCTGCAACACTTTAGGAGAGCTTCCCATGCTCTGTAACTGGGAAAGTGAAATATGAGACCTGGCTGTTTCTTGTTCTAGTACATAGTCTACATTCACTCTATTTAATTTGAGATACTGAACTGAGATACCTTTGTGAGGGTCCCGCCATAATGTCTTTCTAGAGTGAATTGTGAGCAATGTAGGCACTGCCATAAACCATCTACATTCTCAATAAGCGGCTTCTAGAGTTGTCTTGGCTAGAGAAGCAATATTAGGTGTGTGTACTCCTGACTTACACAGATGCCTGAAGTTTAGGTTGCATGAATCTGAGCTGTGAGTCACTTGTGACTTGGTATTTCTGGATGTTACTAAAACTTAAATCTCTGCCTTCAGTAGTTTTTTAATTTCATTAAATTTCGAGCCAAAATTTAAAAGTGTTTTTGGAAAAACATTATATAATAGCAAAGACTATGAAAAACATATTAAGAGAAAAAATCTTTGAAAGCTTTGCAATGCCCTTATGATGCTGTATCATAGCTGATAATAACAGGCAAAAAAAGTATTGCTTCTGAAAAACATATTTTTTTTATTTCGAAAGCTAAAATTTTGAAAAAAAATATCATGGGGATTTTGTTCCAACATTTTGTAAGCGATCAAAATGTTGTTGATTAAGCTATTTGTCCAATGCATTCTGTCAAATAAAATTACTGTTGAATAGATGTTAAAGTTTCAGTTTCAATATCAAAGGTAATAAAAAACATCATTTACAATCAATAAAAATATTTTGACCCTTTAACATTTCATTTTTGATGTCTTCAGAGCATCTGTAATGAGGATGGACAATGTTGGATAGTTTTGTTTTTGCATATTAAGCTATAGTTTAATATGAGAATTTGAACACTTTTAAACTTGATTTATATTAGTAAGTGATAAAGCTATTCACCTCCTGAAAGGTGTGCAGCAAAGGATCTAAGGATGTGTCCTAAGTACATACAGCTGAAGGTACTGAATTGTTTTCATTATGTCTGAGCATAGTGAAAAACATCCTTGAGGAACTTAATATATTTGTTGAGCTATGTTGAACTTTCAAGATGGAATTATACTCCAAAACATTTCTTTTTCCTGGATGCTTGCTTCCTTTATTGCTTTTTCAGATATTCACATATCTACCATTTAGGTGCATAAACTTATATATGACATTTTTGAAAACTAAATTCAAATTCAAAGAAAAGTCAGTTAAAGATGAGCATTCTTGTGTTTCCAGTTCAGCTAAACTTAGACTGGTAAACAGAAATAAATAAAAGAGAACACCAAGACAACCGTGTGGCCTTTGCTTTTCTCTTATGACTTATAAAGAAAAAAAAAAGACACTTTCAAAACACATAGATGACTTCTAGATAGATATGCAAAGCCCCCATTTGAAGATATTTCGACAGAAAACATCTACAGGTTCTACACTGTGTTAACACAGTGGTGTATCAGAACCCTCTTACTACTGTAATTAAATGTTTATTCTGTTTATAAATATGAAGAGGAAGGCTATCTTATCATGATGTATTTTAGGAAAGTGAGCACAGAAGCACGTCTGGTATTTGTGTATTGTCACAAAAAAGATCTCATTTCATTAACAGCATTCACTGGAAACGTGTCACAGTATCAGCTTTTATTTTGGCTGAGAAGATGTAAATGTTTCTAATAAGATCTTTTTGTCCTGAGTTAGCAAAAATGAATGCACCCAATGTAATAACACTACTGAAAATCACAATGAAAAGAGAATGATGTTATCATAATGAAACAGACACTTTAAAGATATTCTACTCAAAGCCTTTATTTCTCTGTATAACTTTGACCTGCTGACAATGAGAATCAGTTTTTAATGTATTTTGTGTTAGCACTTTGTGTCAGGAAATCCCAATGCTCTGCAACAAGCTCTCATACTTATAGGTTAAGAAAGGGGATGAGATACTGCTGAAAGGGGACTATTAACACTGCTGATAATACACAGTAAATCCAGTAGATCTGGAAAAATTCTCTATATTGTTTCTGACCACTTCTTTTTGTTTCCCACATGCAATCTTTATAAAGGGCCCTTTAATTTTGACTGCATTTATTTATTCTTGCTGTCTTCTGCTCTTTTCCACTTCAGTCTGTCCTGAAATAAAAAAACATCCTGAAAAGCAGTTCTGCTTTGTACTCTAGTTGTCAGTCAGACCCTTTATAAATACATACTTCAGAAAATAGAGCCTTAGGCAGAGGAAGACCAACTTCTACTACATAACTGTCTTGAGACTGCAATTTTAATGGATTTACAGCACGAATAGAGAGAATAGGACTGAAATTATTCTGAACTATGAGAAGGCAAATACCTCTGAAAAAGATCTATGAGGTAATTGTTTCAAAGTTTCAAATTATTTTTTTTTTCTTTTTTAAATGCCAGAAGATGCTCATCATAGAGGGAAGAGCACAGGACTGTATTTTCCCCAGAGTTCTTCCCCCTCAACCCGCACCAATTGTTTAAAGAAAAGCTTTGAAAGTGCTTGGAGCATGATTTCAATGCCAAGTATCTCCAGTTCCTTGGAATGCTCCTCTAGTAGTCACGCATGGTTGTGTCTCCTCAACCTGGGAAGATTTTGACATTTGAGTCTTTGCATTAAATACAATAGCTCAGTTTCCAAAAGAAGGCTGGAGAGTGATTTTACCAACAGAAGCCTTTTAGTAACCCCTCCAAATATACAATTGAGAACACTCTCTGAAAGATAACAAAATTTTCTCACCTCCTGAGTGCTCTGCCATCACAGAAACCAAAGGTACATCTTCTTTTACTGTGTTCTATAAGAGTGATTTGCACACAAAGCTTTGGTTTGAAGAAAAAAAAAAGAGTAAAAAGAAAAAAAGAAAGAAAAGGATAAAGCCGTGAGAACCTTCGCACAGTGAAACATAAATGGATGGAGCCTTGCAGCCTATGACAAAGGGTTTGAACTACAGGTTTAAAGTCATGTGAGTTCCAGGCACCTGCACTGACTGCAAGTGTCTTCCTCCCCAGCATGCTGGCTGTTCTGGTGCTGTCCGAGACACCAGTTTCACTCCGTGCATTATAACGCTAGTGGGAGTGCCTAGCACTGCAACCTCTAGTTCATTTCATCGCCTATTTTTTTCTTCTTTGACTGAAACACAAATCTTAGTTACCCTGAGTTATCTGTAAATATAGTGGAGAGAAGTAAACAACCCCAGTGCTTACCAAGGACCTGAATTGCCTGCAAAAAAAGATTCTTTATCTCTCTGCTCACAGCAGAGGGCACAGATGGCTCCACTAAATCACCAAAATCAGATGGGATTAATTTAGGCTTCAGAGCTTCTCCGTTAGGTATGACAGTTGTTACATTTTAGACTTGTAGGTCTTTTTTTTTTGCTTTAATGCTAAGAATCAGATGCCTCTGTAAGATCGGTGTTTTATGTTCCCATTATAGTCTGTCAAGCTCTACTCAGTGGAGCCGAGAGGTGAATATACTTTGATGCACCACCACCAGTGGGATACGCATGCCCATCCATAGTTTTCTCATGTCATCTTAGGTGGTGCTTTGCAGTATTGGCATCTAGAAAGGCACAAATCTTCCTGACAGCCCTGTGCAGAAGTTTGAGATATTCAAGGGCATTCTAGATAGCACTTGATATTAATTTCCAGAGCAGCTAAACTTTGCCCTGAATACCTACTTTAGAGCACGCTGAAGCACTCTCTAGTTCTGTTGTGTGTGTTGATGAGACTCACAGACTACAGTGGAAACTTAGACTCCTAGCTCACTAGTCAATACCTATCTGCAGACATTTCAACATATATGTGTAAATATGGAGCTGAATCACATCAAAGACTCACTTAAACACACACGGGCATTTAGTGAAACCCTCCTGAAATATCCAAAGCATCAACACTGGGTGGGCAGATACAATAGTTCATTGATGGAAAGTCTGCACTCTTCCAGACTGGCAGGTGGAGGCCAGGTGGGATACCTTAAGGCACCTCAAGTTGCTACTAGATGCTGACACATAGGCAGAGGAATCAAGCTGTCACTATCTTTGCTCCTGTTCTGCATAAAGAGGTGAGAGCTCTCACCTCAGTGACTTGCTCTGTAGATGAATATTTAACCAAAACTTTGAAGATGGAAAATAAGACAAAAAAAGTTAGGACCAAAGACTGAATTTACATTGCTAGGGCTGCAGGGAGAAGGGCAACATCCAACTTGATGCATCAAGTCCCCTCAATCTGAACACAGTTTAAATGATCCCATATAATGTATTTCTGTTAAATACTTACTACTTACTAGCAGCATTAGCTAGCAACATGAAATCCTGCAACTCGAACAGTTAAGCACATATTTGTTTTCACAAGCAGTGGAACAAATGACTGAACGCATCATAAATGATTCAATATTTCTTCATTCAGAATGTTTTCTTAGCACCTGTTCAAAGTACTCAGTCATCGGAAATATTTAGGAGTTGAAATTTGGCCTTTAAAATTCATTCCCTGATGAAACTGGAATGAAAATACAGCAGAAATCACTGAAACATTTGTATCCAGCATGTTAGAAAGAGTATGCATCCTATCAATCTGTGCTGATAAGAATGAAAGTATTTTTCTCATCCATAATGTCAAAAACAGAGCTGTTTAACTTTACATTCGTTTGTGAGCCAAAATCTTGGAATCCCTCCATCTCAGAATGCAGATGGCAGTTTTATCTTCTTATCTGCTGGTTCAGTCTGGTACAGAGACTGAAAAGGAAATAGCAACACTGCCTGCCCAGGTATTTTTGCACATGCTTTAACTCATAACACTGTAAATTATGACATGTACCAATCATTTGAAATTTCATAACTCTGAGCAACTTGTTATGAATCTGTAAGTTAGAAGCTTTCAAAGTTTCCTCAGAACATTTCCCACACTATTAAAATAAAACTAATTCCTGCAACTTTTATCTATCTGAGCTACTACTGTTCATATAAAAAGTATAGGACCATATACTCTACAGGAAGTGGGGGTGTCAAATATCTTTATTTCTGCTTAAAAATTCACAAGATATTTCCTTCAAAATCAAATTATTTTGGTAAGGAAGATTAATGTGCTTAAATCTTCAAAGCCCAGCTCTGAGGGAGAGCTGTCTAAATCAAAGTTTTGCATTTCAGCTGGCTAATATTTCATAATTAATTGTTTTGTTCTTGGGTTTTTGGTTTGTTTTTTTTTTTTTTCCATGTAAGTTACATGGGTGAGAAGGAATGTACGTAGAAACCAATGGCTGCGAGAAGCCGCTGACAAGCACAGAGGGAAGGTGGCAGCTAGTTTCCTGCATGGCTCTGATAATACACCTGAATCATGAAAAGAAACACTTTGCATACTCAGATGATGACTTCTTTGTGGCAGAGATGCTGTGTATCTCCACTCATGCTGAACTGCGAGGTATTTTTGTGGTGCTGGCCACTGCTCCCTGAGAAATCATTGCTTTGATCCTGGGGGTGAAATGCTAGTTTAGGATTACCCATCCTCTTCATATGCTTGAGTATTTCAATGAAACCTTCCCAAAATAGCAGCTGGGGGCAGAAAACTTAGAAACCCCAGCAAGGAATCAGGGGTTTGTCATTGCTTTCAGGGAGGCCAAGTCTTGCTCTGACACTGTACCTCTCATTGGCCATCCTAATCAAGATAGTTCAAGCTTTTTACATTGTCCTCAGTGGACTCTGGCACAGTTGCATGTTTGAACATTGGTACTGAAAAATGAACTTAAAAGGCCACAAGATTGTTTTCTCAGTATTGACGTAAGAAAAAGCAACGTGCTCTAATTCCCCTTCCGCAATTTCAGATCTCATCCTTTATTGATATTCGGCCAGGTGTTAGGTTAATTTTGCATCAAAACAATAACTTCAAAGAGTTCTTTTAAAAAGAATTAAATGAAACAGAAAGAGAAGACTGAGCTGATATTCTCTGTCCACTGCTACTTGGCTCGCTGCCCATTTCTTGTCTTTTATTTTTTAATTTGTTAATTCTAATGAAAAAGTGTTTGCATAGCAAGTTTAGAAGGCTTTGGCAATACAAAGCTTAGGACAATCTCATTTTTTATAAAAATGAACAAAGAGCACCCACTCACTCTAAGATTGTTCAATGGATACTGTAAATGAATGAGACGTTTATTTTTGTGCCAGCTCATCTACCAGTGTCGAGAAGATTTGCATATATTTTGGCAAGTGCACTACACAAGGTGGTAATAAAATAGGCCTTTTATATTTGAGTCTAATTTACTTTAGTTATACTCATTAAAAATGTGTTTTCACGTGAAAGGGGTCTCACTAAGGGATATTCTGAAAACAGCAACGTCACAGAAATGTTTGCTATATAGCCAGCATCAAGCATTTTTCCACTGAGAAAAAGCATTTTTTTCAGAAGAAATGCCCAGGTTCTATGAATTTAAGATTCCTGGTTTGGGTTTTCTTAATCACTGTTAGGCTTAACATCACCGGCTTAAATATCATGTTTATTACTTGCTGCTACCAGCTGTATGTTTCTTAAGCAACATGAAATACGGAATTTTGGAAAAAAAAACAACCCTTACTCTGCATATTGTGCCATCTTCAGTGACATTACCTACACAAAGCTACTCACAGGAAGGCAAAAACGTGCTTTTATTCTATGAAGTATTATTCAGGGTAAAGTCTTTTTCACAAGTGGTCATGCTGGTTTGGCTGAAAGTGTGATTTCAAACCAGTTTTCTTTATATGTGTAGAAAATTGTGTGAGTGAAATGCTTCATGGGCAGTACTTTGGCTCTAACAGGCTCATACCATTATATTTTATTACGCGTTAGGAACGTGCTTGAACTAAAAAAAAAAAAACAACCAAAAAACAAAACCAAAAAAGCAACAAGAACAGCACATTTAAACTCAGTAAGCTTAATTAAACAGGATCAAGTCTATGTATTTGTCAAACCTGAATAAAAATATCTGCCCAGTGCCACATGAAAACACAGAGAAGGATCAGGTTTATGGTTTTATTGTATTCCTTAAGTCTTGGGTTTGCTCCTGTTTAAATTGTCTTGAGAAGATATTGGACTGCTAATTCAAATAAGAGAAGAGCAATGAAAAGCTTTCTTTCAGTTACCTTGCCTCCTTACTGAAGAAAGAAATGCAGAGGTTCTAGCTTCCCCACCACAGCAATACAGAGCATTTGTAATACTGAAGCCATTTCTGAAGAATTAATGCCATTTTTCTTCAGAGATAGTAAACAATGTCTCTTTATGACAAATGCATTACAGCCATACATACCATTTTCATATTTTAATAATATGAAAATAAATGAAAAAAGGTGATTAACCACAAACCTTTGACAGGCTGAATTAATTTTTCATGACATGCAGCTATGAAACAGTGCATAAACAAAAAATATTCTAACCTAGGGAAAAAAAAAAAAAGCTATTTCTTGTAGGTAGAATGGCACAATCTGGGCATTATGCTAATACTCTTATTTAGGCTAAGCAGAACCAGTATCTATAAGAAGGTCCAACGTTTCAATAAGCTCAAGGTGAAATAATGTACCAATCACAGAAAGAAAAATAAAAAACTGCCTCGAATTGCATTCCCTACTTTTAAAACAGGTACCAGCTGCTGCCCCACTTACATCAGCTGAAATACAATTGCCTCTGCCAGTAATTTCAACAAGGACAGCATAAACTCTCATTAATGATTCTGAAATGTACTAATTTGGGGAATTATTATTACATGTCAGACAAGATACACAGCACCCAAGCAAACATGCATTTCTTATAACTAAAATAATATTCAGCTTTATAATTAAAATTACAGGAGACAGAGAGCACATAAGTTATTATGAAAATATATAGCTTTAATTTGCAGACATATAAACACTTTTGGTACATTACAGACATATGATGCCAGAAATCAAAATAATCAGTTTTAAGCATAACACTAATTTATCTTGTTCACACAGAGAAATTTTATGTAATCATCATACAAAAGATAGTTCTCAGCTCTTAAAATGAAGTGAAAGTGATACATCACCAATAAACCTGCTGCTTTGTTGCAGAGGATACAGCAAAGAATAAATTATCAAAAAAATATGCCACCAGTCTTACAAGTTAGATTTTGGATCTAATCCAAAACCAAAGCCAATGAAAAGGAGCCAGGAATGGTCGCCAAAAGTCAGAAACAAGATCTTTCACATGACATACCAATCCAGAAAGGAGCAACAGTCAGAATAAACTAAGTCCTATAATTCCTTAGAATACGAAGCGATTTTTGTTTTCATCTGGCAGATCAGATTCCAAAGTATCACATGAAAAAAAAATCTATTACACAACCAAACTGATGGAGTACTACTGACAGATTGCTCAAAGTACAAAAAATATCACCACTTCTGTGACAACTAAAGATTTAGCCATTCCCTTGCTTCCTTGCATCTGGCATGTTTACGAGGATGAGCATGGGGTTCTGTCACTATTTGCTGTAGGAAATACTAAATATAATGTTTCCTTAAAAATGACCAGCAGATTGCTGGAGCAAATGATAATGTGAGTGAAATCTGGAGCAAATGAAAGATGATATGTCACAGCAGTTCAGATTCTCATTACAATATCTTGCATTCTTGCTCAACTGGAATTGCACTTCTTGTTAATGCCTTTTCTATCCTACTGTATAAGCTTTACTTGTGAGGTAATAAACATTCTCTTTTTTCTTTTATTACTAGTGCATTTTAATGTCTTTATTCTTTTAATTAGACATACATCGGGACAGACATTTCTTTTTTTTTTTTGTGGTTAAATGTCTGTATGCCAATGTGTATTTTATATTAAACCCAAAATATTTAAAATATACTCTGTGTTTATCCCACGGACAGTACCTCGAACAGTTCCCTGCTCAGGAGCATCCGATGCCCTCTTGTGGTTAAAAAGACTTTTAAAACTTGAGTTTAAAGAATCGTCTTACCTTCCCCTTTTTTATGATCACTGATCTTATTGATTTATGAAAGCTGCAAATGATGTCCATGTCTTTATAGACGGGGTGCTAGCTGTTAGTTACTAAGGTTTCATAAAAAAGCTGTACACTGAATTTGAGTTTAAAAAACTGTAAACAGCTATTTACAATTATAATATTATTAAGTTATAAATTAGCAGTCCATCATTGCAACCTCTGTCAATACAACCAACGGCTAGGCATTTCAAAGTTGTCCAAGGCTTTTTCAGATGTTGGATTTATCCACAAAGAAATTCAAATGTTAGAAATCTCCATCGGTTTCTTCTCCAACATGTGCAGGTTAATTCTTCCATTTAATGGGATTTGTACTTCCAAGTTTTCATCTGCTCTGTGGTGCTTTTTCCCTTTTCTTAGACAGATGTAAATGCCCATCCCTGTTACTAAAGCAATTGAACCCAAGCTTATTATTGACAGAGCTACCAAGGTAGGCATGCAGGACGCTGACTCCATTTTTTTATGTGTAGGCTCTATTGATATTTGCGGCTGCTTTTCTTCTATACTGATATCAGGCTCCTTTCTTAACAAACTTTCAATGTAGCTCTCATTGCTAACAGTGTCATTGACGAAAAGGTTCACCATGACAGTGGAATGGAGAGGTTCTGGATAGCCATGATCACTAACTTTTACAAGCAGCCGATAGAGGCCATAGTCATTTTGCATCAGTGACTCTTCCAAGGTGATATTACCAGTTTTAGGGTCAATCCTAAATGATTCCGGTCGAGGGCCTCTTCTTCCTATGATGCTGTAAGCTATGACTGCATTCATGCCTGTGTCCTTATCGACAGCATAGACCTCAGTGATGGGAGAGCCAGGAAGAGTAGAAGGAAGGACCAACAAATAAGACATATTAGATTGAGGAAACAAGACCAAAGGGGGGTTGTCATTTATGTCCAGAAGAAGGATAGTTATTTTTGCAGTAGAAGACAGGGCAGGATCACCACCATCAACTGCTTCAATCCACAGAATGTAGGAGCTTTGCTGCTCCCTGTCCAGGGAGACTTTAGCTCTCAAAACTCCTTTTCCAGTATCTATGACAAAAATATCACTTCCATTCAGAACTGAAAGCGCAACCCACCCATTTTGCCCTGCATCAGCATCTGTGACACTTATAACTCCAATTTCACCAAAACCTGGAAAGTTTTCTGGCACAAAAAAGCTGAAATCCTTATTGATAAATCTTGGACTATTATCATTTTTATCCAGTACAGTGATGGTGACAGTTGCTATTGATTCTCTTGGAGGGAACCCAGAATCTACTGCTTTGACAGTGTATCTGTATTTCTCTTTTTCTTCTCTGTCCAATTGGGTGGAAACTGTAAGAACTCCTGTGGTTTTATCTAAAGAAAAATAGGAAGGGGCATCAGGCCCTAAAAAATAGGACACTTGCCCTCTTTCTCCGCTGTCAGCATCTGTGGCATGCAGTTTGGTCAAGAAAGCATTGGGAACATTGTTCTCCTCAATGGACAATTCTATCAGCTGTTGAGAGAAAACCGGTGAGTTGTCATTGTCATCCAGAACCTGTACTTTGACTATTTTGTTGACATGAAATCCTTCCGAGTTCCACGCAACTACAGAGATTTCATACAGCTGCTGTGTCTCATAGTCCAAGGGCTTTGTGGTCTCTAACAGGTATTCATTATTGTATGGCTTGTACGGTGAAAGTCTGAAAGGCCCATCACCATCCAAATAGCAATTGACTTTGTATTTTTCATCAGGATCTTTGATGGTAAAAAATGCTATCGGTGTGTTGATAGGCTCCAGTTCCTTTAAGTACACCACCCCTTCTGCTTCATTAGCTATGAAACGAGGGACAACTTCTGGTGGCCTCATCATGACTTTGATGATGGTCACTAGCACTGTGATCACGGCAGGGATACAACCAGGACCGTTGCCCAATATGATCAGCCTGTGAAGCCTTGGAGTGTCCCCATCAACTTTACTGGACAGCATGATGGCTCCTGTGCTTTCATCCAGATGGAACAAGTCTCTGGATGGCTGGGGGACCTTCTGGCTGTAAGAGTAGGTGATCTGGGCATTGGAACCAAGGTCCATATCTACTGCGTGGACAGTGGCCACGTGTGTCCCTAGACTGGAATTCCCATAAAGAGTGATGTTGAGCTGCGAGTCGCTGAACTGGGGGCAGTTGTCATTGATGTCGCTGATGCCAATAGTAAGGGTGGCACTGCCCACGAGCGGAGGAGTCCCCCCATCCTCAGCAATGATAACTGTGACATATTCATCTCGTGTCTCCCTGTCCAGAGCCCCCATGACAATCAGGTAAGGAGTCCTCTCGCCACTCTCATTCTCCTCCACATCCAGGGTGAAGACACCATAGTTATCTCTCAGGCGGTAGGTCTGGACACCATTGGTCCCCACATCAGGGTCAAGGGCGGGGTGCTCGATAGCCAGGCGGGTGTTCACAGGTGCATTCTCAGGCACCGAGAGGCAGATGTGGGGCACTGGGAAGCGGGGTGCATTGTCGTTGACATCCCGGATAGCAATTTTCACCTTCACCAGGCGGAAATACTCCTGCGGCAGCACCAGCACATCCAGCAGCAGCAGGCAGGACTCGGACGAGGCGGAGGAGGAAGAGGAGGAGGAGACAGCAGCTGCTCCCCCAAAGACGGTGGCCCCACTGCTCTCCACGCACAGAGCTTCTCGGTCGATCTCCACGGCTGAGGTGTGCAGCTCACCGGAGCGGTTGTCCAGCTGCACGTACTGTCCCCCCAAGCCACGGGAGGCCAGGGTGAAGGAGAGTGGGGGCTGGGGGGCTGCAGGGCGCTGCCCACTAGCCGTTGGCAACCGCAGGTCACGGGCCAGGCTGCCGATGAGCACTCCAGCAGGCAGCCCCTCGTTGAGGCTGTAGAAGAGCTCAGTCGCGCGGCTGTAACTGGCAAAGCAGTTGAAAGGTCCAACGAAGAGCAGGAAGAGGAGCAAGTGCTGGGGAGAGAGAGGCACAAGGATGCGGGGAGGAGATGCTGTTAGAGAAAGAAGGGGAGCCAGGAGGCAGCGCCCCCCCCCCGCTCTTTGCCCACTGCCTTCCCCACTGCCACTGCGAGCAGGGAGCTCTGCATCTGCAACATGAAGCCACCCTCCCTGTCCCCCCCATCTTCTGCCCCCAGTACAGCAGCTACTTCCAGGGCATCGCCATCTGCATCTA
>NW_009648470.1:1851071-1885656 GCF_000708025.1 Charadrius vociferus | reverse complement strand
GGTCCGCTGAGCGCATCGGCCCGTCGGCGTCGGGGGTTGTGTGTGTGTGTGTGTGTGTGTGTGTCTGTGTATGTGTGTGGGAAGCACTAGGACCAAGGGAAGAAGATTGTCCCGCTGTACTCGGCACCGGTAAGGCTGCGCCTCGAATACCGTGTTTGGTTTTGGGCGCCTCACGACAAGGAAGACATTGAGGAGGTGGAGTGTGTCCAGAGAAGGGCAACGAAGCTGGTGAGGGGTCTGGAGAACAAGTCTTGTGAGGAGTGGCTGAGGGTACTGGGGTTGTTTAGCCTGGAGAAAAAGAGACTGAGGGGAGACCTTACTGGTCTTTACAACTACCTGAAAGGAGGTTGTAGCAAGGTGGGAGTTGGTCCCTTCTCCCAAGTAGCAGGTGATAGGACAAGAAGAAATGGCCTCAGCTGCACCAGGGGAGGTTTAGGATGGATGTTCGGAAAAATTTCTTCACTGAAACGTTTATCAAACATTGGAAGAGGCTGCCCAGGGAAGTGGTTCTATCACCATCTCCGGAGGTATTTAACAGACAGGTAGCCATGGTGCTTAGGGTCATGGGTTGGTGGTGGTTTTGGCAGTGTTAGGTTAATAGTTGGACTCGATGATCTTAAAGGTCCCTTCCAGCCTTGACAATTCTATGATTCTATGACTCTAAGATACTCCCATCTGGAAAGTGTCAGACAAATAAAAATAAAAATCATGTTTTCCTTCTTCTGTGGAAAGATGTTGTGGTGTGGATGTCAGCGGGCAAAGCGAGGATTAAAAGCTGCCGTGGTTTAAGGAGCGTTGCCAAGCCCTGATGAGCAGTGAGTGGCTTGGGTCTGCGTGAAATGGCAGCAATGCTTTGAGGAGTTCACAAGTGTTTGGTTGGTGGAAGGTGCGTGTCCTGGCAAATGAGAGCACCGACTGCAATTTCCTGCTGGTTGGGAACCTGAATCCGCTGAGCGCATCGGCCCGTCGGCGTCGGGGTTTGTGTGTGTGTGTGTGTGTGTGTGTGTCTGTGTATGTGTGTGTGAAGCACTAGGACCAAGGGAAGAAGATTGTCCCGCTGTACTCGGCACCGGTAAGGCTGCGCCTCGAATACCGTGTTTGGTTTTGGGCGCCTCACGACAAGGAAGACATTGAGGAGGTGGAGTGTGTCCAGAGAAGGGCAACGAAGCTGGTGAGGGGTCTGGAGAACAAGTCTTGTGAGGAGTGGCTGAGGGTACTGGGGTTGTTTAGCCTGGAGAAAAAGAGACTGAGGGGAGACCTTACTGGTCTTTACAACTACCTGAAAGGAGGTTGTAGCAAGGTGGGAGTTGGTCCCTTCTCCCAAGTAGCAGGTGACAGGACAAGAAGAAATGGCCTCAGCTGCACCAGGGGAGGTTTAGGATGGAGTGTCGGAAAAATTTCTTCACTGAAACGTTTATCAAACATTGGAAGAGGCTGCCCAGGGAAGTGGTTCTATCACCATCTCTGGAGGTATTTAACAGACAGGTAGCCATGGTGCTTAGGGTCATGGGTTGGTGGTGGTTTTGGCAGTGTTAGGTTAATAGTTGGACTCGATGATCTTAAAGGTCCCTTCCAGCCTTGACAATTCTATGATTCTATGACTCTAAGATACTCCCATCTGGAAAGTGTCAGACAAATAAAAATAAAAATCATGTTTTCCTTCTTCTGTGGAAAGATGTTGTGGTGTGGATGTCAGCGGGCAAAGCGAGGATTAAAAGCTGCCGTGGTTTAAGGAGCGTTGCCAAGCCCTGATGAGCAGTGAGTGGCTTGGGTCTGCGTGAAATGGCAGCAATGCTTTGAGGAGTTCACAAGTGTTTGGTTGGTGGAAGGTGCGTGTCCTGGCAAATGAGAGCACCGACTGCAATTTCCTGCTGGTTGGGAACCTGAAGGTCCGCTGCTGCAGAAAATTATGTGCTCTCATTTTATAGTCACCAGTCACTGTTGGCTAGGCTGTAAGACTGCCATAGAACTAGACATGAAATTATCAGCACTCAGGAAACTTTAGATAGCACAAGACCAATTATACATTTCGTTAACATCTTGGACTATCAAAAGGATAGCTAACTTGCCCTGTGTTCCTTACACTGGCTCTCTGCAAGATTTCAAGAGGAGTTTGAGATGTCTGTCTTCAGCCTTAACACGTTTAATTGTGTGGGTCCAAGCTATTGCTGATGGTTCAGGCATTGGGACTCTGGTAGGCAGTTGCATTTGTCAAGCACAGTGGAGCTGCCCCTCACAAAGGTAAAGTTTGTACAGGGGACTGAGCTGTCTAAATCACATGGTCTGAAGACCACCTTGAACATCTCCACGCTCCATGGCGAGCACAGCGTGCAGGTATTTGATGTCAGCTTAAGTACTAAAAACATGTAGGACAGCAAAAAGTTTACCTTCAGTCAAGACAGAAAATACACTTCCCTTTTCCTTCTACAGCTCCTTGAGACAAACTTCATGACTGATCCAAAATGGAGAAACAACAAAAAAAAAAGTCATTAGAATCCCAATCCAAAAGCAGCCTTATGCCCAAGTCTTGGAACACTGCATCTTTCAAAAGCAAATCATAAGTGAAAAATACAGAACATACTGTTTAGTAACTCTTGGGATGTTCTTGGATGTTGCAAGGATCAGGGCAGTGGCATAAGCTGAATAGAATAGAATGAGAATAGAATAGAATAGAACAGAACAGAAATGAAAACTTCCAAGACTGACTTCCTCCAGGGCTGTAAACAAATCATATTAATTCCTTTGTTTCATATCCTCCATCCTCGAAATATAAATAGTGCAATACTGTTTCTCTGAATTAGAGTTTTTCCCCATTCTTGCTGAAGTCAGTGGCAGCACGATCAGGCTGTTTTATTCAGTGGATCTTATTGAAACATACTATGATTTTAATACCCATTTCATCCCCAAAATGACATTAGCACCACAATAATCATATGTGACTTAAACAGTAAAGCATTAGGGTACTAACAAAATGCCTGGCTATATTCATTATTCATTAATCTCTAGGGTTTTGAAACCACTCAGTATGTACTGGCCTTATACATTGTTTATGCCTTTACCATTCAATTCTAGCAAAAATAGAACAGGCAATACAGTATATACAGTTCAGAGCAAACATGTATAATATAAGCAAGAAATCAAACTACCCAAGTCCTTTACTAAATTCTCATCCGTGTGCACTGTTCTGCAGATTGCTCAGTGTGAAAGGTGCCTATAAACTCGATCCTGTTTAAGTCAGTTTAGCTGGACACGACAGACGCTTTTAGTTGACTCACATCTGCTCTAATTTTATTCATTTCAACAGAGAAATATTGACTCATTTGGATTTTGGTCAGATTTTGACAGTGATTTATGTGAATTTCATAGACCGATTATAAACTTAGTTTTTGTGAATCAGTAGTCTTCTTGCAAATGAATCTGAAGTCCCTACCAAATTCTATCTTTAATCCCTCCCCCTCCCCGATGTCTCAGTTTATCTGCCTGTTCTCTTATCCTCTTGAAATTACTGATCTATTACTATGCCATTCTTCTTAACCATCACAGCCACTGCATTTCCCTGAGGCCTCTGATAGGGCAGGTGATGCCTCTACTATTACAGTATTCAGGTTTTCATTACAAATGAAACAGTACACTTTATTTTATTAAACCACAGGTGTAACAGCAGGATTAAAAGTTTTCTGGAGCAGCTGGTACCTCTGTCATATTTTATTTTGTTAGACATCAGCAATATCTAATAAGTCTCAAAGGCTATTTAAAGACTAAAGTGTCCAATAAATCTCCTGTTTAAGGAGAAGTACTCCAGCTATGTATGGGATATAGGATGAGAGGTGGGAGAGAAGAAGCAGTGCAGAAGAAATTCAAAATTGGCTTATTCATTCCTGGCATTTCTGGGGGGGGAGAGACAGCTTCCAAAGTCCCAGGAAAACATTAAATGTTTTCATTATATTTCTATATTCAGTTATGTTTTCTGGGGAAAAGATGTTAGTAGTTTATAAACCCAGTCCCATTCAATCACATTTAGCTAAACATATATTTTTAACTTGCATTTTACTACGTCAGATCTTATTATCACTGAATATATCCATATATTGGAACTGCATCCAAGATTCTGGTTGCAATTAGTGAATTAAAAGGAACGAGTAGGAGCATTGCTGTGGGATTTCCGATTGCCTCAGGTAAGTGACAGAGCAGAATACTGAGAACAAGTGACAAGCCATACAAAAAGTGTCATAGTTATTTATAAATACATTAAAAGAAGTACGTTATTGCTATGGTAAAATAGGGTATTTATTTGGCTTTATTAAGGTGAACATAGCAGTATTGATACTCAATTGAAATGCCTTGGTTTTGTGGGCGATGTTCCAGAGGCAGATGGAACTGCTTCCAGATGAATCATTCAGGACCATCACTTCGGAAAGGGAATCGCAAATATCAGTTTTTTTTGGCATGGCTGGTAACCCTGACCAAGTTTTATAAAAGATGGGGCTGCACGTACGTGTTGTCTCCTCAGCCTAGCAGAGAGCTGTCCCTGTTATAGCCTGCGGTTCTGCTGAGGAAGGTTGTGGTGTGAGATTCCCCGTCAGTGAGATTCTACTGATTCAGCTGACAAATTTGGTAATACGTTACTCAGTGTGACTCTTCGAGCTGGGTGCTTTTCAGCAGGGAAGCAGTCAAACTGAGTGAGAACACTGGTGTTAGTATTGATTCCTAGTCACAGTAAAACTCAGAAAGGCACAAGACTAACAGACTGCCACTTCTCTGAAGAGTTTAAACTGCAAGAGATACAGGGCAAGTAAAGGAGATCCTTTTAACTATTAGCGATATGAACTTTTTATTGCTTTGCAGCTCAGTAAGGAAAAAGCCTTCCGTCCCGAACCTCCTGTGCAGGATAGTGGATTACAGTGTGAAGGACTCTATGAATAGGCAGTGACCTTGCCTGCAGAAGTGCTGAGCTTGTGGTGCTCGCGTTTGTACTGAAAGCTGCCATCATTCCATGTCACTAGATCAGACTTAGTGTGATCATCCTGTTCTCAGCACAGAGCAGGAGAGGGGTCTTGGCACTGCTTGCCCTTGTGACACTGAAAGACAGTAAAAAACTGTGGGTCCAGCTTGAACAAAGCAGTGGAGCTGGAAGATGGATGACTCTTCGGAGTTTATAACACTCCAACCTCCAGTCATGCTTTTAAAGGGCTGGTCCTAACAAGCTCTTGCAAGGTGAACCTGCAAGGTTCTGCTCAGCAGCCTTTCATGAACAAAACCCTGCTGCCATCCCGACAAACTTACAAGAAAGTAGCTAACACGTGAAAGTGGTTTATAAAATTAAGAAGAAGTACCCCACGAGACAAAGCGATGTTTGATAGGAAGGCTGACAATGGGGGATGAGATATTCCTATCTACTTAGTTTAGCATCTATTGAGGGCTTCTGTGTTGAAGTATCACAAATCTGAGGTGTTACAGACCGGCAGAGAAAAGAAACTCAGAAAAAAGCTTCCTCCAGTCTCTGCACCAACTGCATTTGATACATTTGACCAACTTGTCCTCACTTGCTTTTGATTTTTCATAGAAATATGGCTATGATATTTTGCATATGTCTCCATACGTTTTGCTCATGTCTCTTTTTATCTGGAAAAATGCCAAAATATTCCAGCACTGAGAAAGATTGCCTTCAATGTATTCCTAGTCTGATCAAAACTTTATTTTCAAAAGGAAAGCTGATTTAAGGCTTATTAACTAAGTATAATTTTCTAAAGGTCAGTAGGAAGGAAGGATTTAACTCAGATTATATTCCAGCACATCTTTTTTTTTTTTTTTTTTACCAGTGTTTTTTACACTGTATTACACAGTGTATTAACATTTGCTTTCACTGAGTTCTTGTGTCATGCTTAAAATAATAATGATACAACTTTTGTTTCGTACAAGCCAAAGCACAGGCTGAGGTACAGTACTAATGTGATACTGCTAAAAATTATTAATACCGTAAGTCTTTCAGCACGGTCCTTATCACATTAGTTCAGGGAGAGCATTCCAGCTTCTGCCAGCTCACTTTCTACATAATGCCTGCAAGTTATGAGAGTGTCATGAATATGTAGGTATTTTTTAATCGACTTCTCATGGACATTAAGCCATGGCTTCTGAGCTGAAGTTACAACCTCTTGATGCCAGAGATCAGCCCTGTGAGGAGCATGCTGCTCCCAGCCATGGAGCACAATGCATTGAAGGAGCCCTGTGATATGCTGGGTAGATATCAGATGCGGAGGCATGTGCCTGTTGGGCTCCATGTGGGCTACCGTGTGTGAGGTAGATCTTCTAAGCCAGCTAGCCACAGCCTGCAATCCTGTTTCATTTTCTGAGGTGGAAATGGTTAGAGAATGGATATAGTGCAGTAATGTGGACCATTATTCCTGTGACTGCTGCGGCTCCAGCTTCTCTTCTCTTAGTTTCTCTGGAATAGACATTCCTATATCTGTAACCTTGTCAGTTGAACTGCCTAGCTTTGCTCCGAAATATACACAAGATGTTGTAGTTTCACCTGAGGTCTTTGGCTACGTAGAATGAACGCTTGCTTTCTTGGCAATAAATTATTTGAAATTTTCCAAGGACCATATTCTGTCATCTTCCCTCAGTCTATATTCAGTTACGAATTCTTAATGAACACGTTAGCTCTATTTCCTTAATATTAACTTATTCCTTGCTCACCAAAAATTCTTAAAGAACCCCAAAAGCTTTTGGCTGAACACAGGATAATTGCTATGTGATCTGGGATGTGGGCCAAATTGCTTCTTTTATTAGGACAAGTGAATTGACCAACTCTCAGTGGGATTTAGAACATTTTTATGTCTGTGATGAAATGAAGATAGTGAAACCAAACAACTTAATGCGTAGTCAACTTTTTACATAATGGGAAAACATATTGGCACTATGCTTCAGAAATCTTGCAGCTGATAGTGGCTTTATTGTTCATATTGTCGCTCTGATCACTCAGCTCCCTGCCGAGATAAGAGACAATAGTGTTTTCTCTGCAGAGGCCCTGGGTTCACTCGGCAGAGCTGAACAAACGGTGGCAGCCAAACCTACTCTGAGGTTCATCCAAACGCAGATTTTCTTGAGTTTGTAAAAGCATTTGGTCACATCAAAATCATACTTCTGTCTTGTTCAACTTTCATATGTAGTAAAAAGAGAGGATTACGCATTAGAAAGGGTGGGATTTGCTTGCTCTGACTTTGATATCTGAAAATAACATACCCAGTCTAGGCTTTGTTTTTCCTTCCTGAGATATAGACATTTTCAAGGTATGTAATGAAAAGAGATAGGTGTCTAAAACAAGAGAGACAAATTGCTTTCTGGATGAGTCTGTTTGTTTCCAAACTAAAAATAGAGTGAATAGCTTGGATACAGATGTTTAAATTTTATCTGTTTAAAGGTGGATTATAGAAAACGTGCTGAATGTGTAGCCACAACAGCTACATTGCAGATGTGACTTTAAACCATACTCTTAGAATAATTAGCAATCTACTTTGAAGCCACTGTAAAATCTGAAGAGCCTTAAGACTGGACGCTAGCAGCACATTTCTCACAAATTACCAATTAAGAAATATTTACAAATGTTGCTTCACAATCATTTTAGACAATAATTATATCTGATAGGAAAAAAAAAAAGTGATTTATTCCTAACGTAGCTTCAGAAAGTCAAAAGTCATTGTATACATTATTTTTTATGGACTATTAGCTTTATTCACCAGACACCACTTTTTCGTCATACATATACAATTTAACTCAGGTAAATGAAGAAAATAAGATGATGTTTGAAATTTTTATTCACAGTAAGATAGCACTTTTATTTGACAAATTTGAGATGTTTTTTAAGCAGCATTAAAAAGTCAAGTTTAGAGTTTTACTTCTTTCCTCTTCCCAGTGCTGCACATCTCTAGGGCTCCACATAATAACCATTTAATTCAAGAAATCAGAAACTCAGCAAGCAGTTTAATAAAAGTCAAAAGGCATTTCCTACAGCATAGAATAAAATTATCTTGTGTTTTACTTCTTCATATAGTGAATTTCTTCAGGGAAAAAACAATTTTCTTTTTTTTTTTGTTAAAAAATGGAAATGCATAATTCATGGAAAAATGAGCAGCCTCTACACAAGGGTAAAACCTTTTTCTCCTTTCAGGGTAATATTGGATTGTGAATGAAATAGCAATTAATGTAAATTTCTATTTCAAACTTTATTTTAGTAATGTACCATCTAATGTGTCAGTGTTAACAGCTTAACCAAGATGTTTGTTAGTGTTTTTTGATTCCTTAGGGATATAAAAAGCTCGATTTCAATTGTCTAGCCAATGAACAACAGCATAGAACTGCTAGCTGGAATAGCTTTTACATGGTATATTGCACTTCTGGTACATCTCTTCAAAAAATGATAAATGCATAAATAGTACCTCTATGTATAGAATATGTATTGTAAGTAAAGTGACTGAGAAGATCTTGCAGCAGAGCAAAAAATAACAATCCAAGGAACCCTAAAATAGTGGAAACTGAATACATTCTGATTTGAATTGTGTGCATCATGCTACAAAGACAGAAAAAAAAAAAAAAGTCCCTGTTGTCTTTTCTGCATATGATTCAAGGTAGTTTTCCACATATGGTCATTGACATTAAAATACTTTTCTTGAGTGAATATTTCATTTGATAATAAGTAATTTGAGTAAGTTTTAGAAACGTTCAGCAATGGGAAGATCAGCACAGGGGAAGAGATACTTACTAAGTCAACTATGGAAAAGAAACTTTTTTTTTTCTTTCACTTTCTATCCAATATTAACTCAGATCTCATTCCAACCAGTCTGAAACTTTAAGGACTGCCCCTATACTTTTACTGAGTGAAAGCAGAAAGATCAACCTCTGAAAGAAATGCTTGGTAGTGTGTGAACTACAAATCTTCTTGATACTGAAACCATTTCGTGGATGTATAAAGATCCTCAAATATAAATATGTATGATATGTATGCCATATATATGTCCAGCATGTATGTTGCTAGTTGTTAGTGAGCAACTTTCCTCCTTAGACTTAGATTGCCATGCTTGACTTTCTGAAACAGCAACATCCATCTCTCACCTTTCAGCTTTACACAGCCTGATATAGCTTTTATAAACATAAACACAGTTGTTTCTACATATCACAGTGTAATGAATATTGATATTTTTGTTGTTTTTTTCAAAGACATAAAATTATCTTTGATTTTCTGCACAATTGTCTATTGATTTGTATTTAGTTACTTGACATTACATTCATTACTTTCTAGTTTTATGGTTATAGTTTTATTGTCACCAAAAGCATAAACAGATTAAAATCTGGACTTTCTGATGTAGACTGATATTTGTGTGTGTGTGTCTTGGAAAATGGAACATTAAAAAAAGTTGGAAATGTGTTATTGAGTGTTGCTAGTTCCAGTCCAGGTCAATTGTTACTATGGGTCAATGGAAACAATAATAGTTATTACAGGTCACTACACTTTGTAACATCAGTGGCTTTACACTCTTCAGAGGCTATTTTCAGAATTTATAAAAGGAGTTCGAGTTCACGAATTTTTTTTTCTTTAGCAATTTGTACCCATGGCTAGTTTCAAAGTCGAGGTAATTTTAAAAAGAAAGCTAAGCATAATGGAATTTGTTTTTTCAGACAGGGAGAAGTGTACGGCATCAAGAGCTCCCACCAACCTAGAATGAATGCTTGTTCTCCCTTTACAGTACTTGAGAAGAAGTTCATGCCACAGAGTAGAATTCAAAACAGCTTGTTGGTAGATCAGGGAGCTATTTAAAATGATCAGGGTCTCTGTGAAGTACCTAAAGCTCACTCAAGAGAAATATCACACAGTTTTAACCACCAAATATATTTTACATCTGGCCTGGTTTGCTTAAAGCTGTGGATTGTCATGACTATCCACTGGACAACATCAAAGGCTCAAAAGAGCCTTTTACTCAGCAAAGAGGCCTCAACTTTCCCTGAGGGATCAAGGAAGGTGAAACATCTTTTTTTCAGGACTCAAGTAATGCAGAGGAGCTGCCACTCCTTTTTTGTAAAATGGGCTGATGTTAGCGGCTTTGCCAAGGAAGGTACTTTCAGGAGTTCCTTCTGAGCCATCTATTCAGAGAGAATATGTTTCCATGTAGGAAGCCAACAAGGGTGCCTAAGGAGGACTGCTTAGGAGTTAGCAAGGTCTTTTTAGTTGAATTTTGCTGTTTCCACATTATATGCAGAATTTAGGTGATTCCCTTCTCAGTGCCCTTGTCAGGTTGGATTCCATTCTGAGTTTTCTAACTTTCTACTGGTAACATGCATATTCCTCACGTGTGGTCTGGGCAGGCACCTGATCATTCAATTTCTTGATCAAGACCTAAGCACCTCACATGGCTATGTATTTTGTCTCAAAGCCGTGTCTTACTGTGTTCCCAGGAAGGCCAGTGAGTGACCTTAGCACTGCACCCCCTGATCACACACACAGCTTAACTACTGGCACACCATCTTGGCTTTGCTTTGGACTACTGGTGCTAAAAAGATAAATCTGATGTCGCTGGGGCTGATTAATAAAAAGTATAAATGCATGCTTGTTGGTGCTGCATGATGGGGTATAGGACATGGATTGCTCCCCGGTCCTTCTATATTTAACAGTACAGATGGAGGCACTCAGTACACTTCCTCTTAAGAAGACTGAGGGGATGTGGAAGGTGGAAGGGTTCCAAGCTGACTCAAGACAGCATATGTGCTATTCCAGAGACTGCAGTGTATAGAGATGGAAATTTCATATGTTGGGAAACAGGCAGAGAAACTTCCCTCATAAGAAGGAAGAAGAGGCCAATTAACTTCACTCACTACACACAACTAAAAGGACTGCCATCTTTGCAAGTATTTTATGCTGTGCCTCAGAAGAATTCCTGAGAAAGAATGGGTTTTGTCATCAGGTGAGACAAAAAAAATATTACAATTTTAAAATACCTCAGTATCAATATCTCAACTCAATATCTTGCCATAGTATTGAGTTGGCGGAACCTTCAGTAGTATGTCATCCATAGAGAGAATCGTCAGTATTGGATAAATATTATCAATGGCACAGGAGTCAAACACAGACAGAAAGGCAGTAAACAACATCTTTATATTGCTGATTTCTAACCTTTGGTGCTTCTACTTTAAGAAAACAAAACAAAACAAAACAAAACAAACAAATCCAAATCCTGCAAAACCTTCCATTTTCCCAAGCTGTTACCTTTCTTTCTGAAGAGATAGCACCTTCCCTCGGCCTCCTGCTGCTTCGATTAATCTTTGGTGATTTGAAGATAACTTCATTGCATTTTCAAATAGTATTTGTTAGTATTTTGTTAGTAAGTTAAAGCAATTCCTTCCCAGGGATAATAGGAAAAAACTAAGAACAAAGCAACTCAGAAAAACACAGTTATTTTTGATCACAGCATGTGATGACAGAAGAGGCAATGTAGACAGTAGAAATAGGCTGACGGAGGGATGCGCCATATTGTCACATGCATAATTCATTTTCCAGATAACGTAAAGCCTCACATATAATGTTTCTTGAAAATAAGTATGAAGATAAGCAACATTCTTGGGTAATCCACTCATGCCGTACACGAGAAGGAGGAGAGAAATCTATTCCACTTTGCACGGAGGGAAGGGGTTCTGGCAGATAAACTTGTACTACCTGCATACGCTAATAAATTAAACTTTTTTGATAACCTTGAGTTATATGTAGGAAAATGTTGGGACTTTCAGAGGAAGATCGTGTCTTCTTGCAACATTGTTGTGTTTATTTATATGCATCCAAGACAAAAATGTCTTTGGAGATTACCGTTCAAAAATGGTTTGACTGTCAGCACTTCGCTCTGACAGCTTGGAGCAGTCAATCTGTCCATCTTAAAGCAATGTCTCTAGTTTAAAGTGGTCAGAAATGTGATAGTATCAGGTTTCAGTCATGAATGAAGTAATAGACTTTTACATTTTTGGTGTGTCTCTAGGTTTCACTTTATTTCACTTTAAAAAGGTTACAGAAATTGATCACATGACTCCTGACCTCGGATTTCACTTGTAAAAAATCTACCAAATATGACTTGTGTTTATGTGACACGACTTTGCACTGTTCTATGGTTCATTCAGGATGTTAAGGTAACAGATAATGTTTAACATCCATAGTATTTTATGTCTTTCCTTATCCGAACATGCTTGTATTCATTTTTTTTTTTATTTATTCTATGTGTTCATCAAAATGAGTAAATTTAATGTCTCACTTATTGTTGTGTTTCACAGCAGAAACTCCAACAGACAAGCTAATTTTAACTGTTGTTACTGACATGCAAAGTAAGAGTTTAACAATGTTCTCCATGTACTTTATCTATGAGATGATGAGCTCATGGCTAAGTACAGATGTTTCAACTCATCTAGCATCCCATTCTTTTTGATTCCATTGCACATCTGTTTTCTTACAGTGTTTATGCAGTGGGTATAATGCAGCTAAAAGACTAAGAGATTGATAGGTTAAAGATAAATATGCATTTTTCAATCTTTATAAAGGCAATTAATAGTATTCCACTGTTTACAGCATCTTCATGTTGGAAGAGCTTTAGTGTGTGAATTACTCCAACAATGACATAGTATTATTCTGTTTTAAGTAATGGGAACCTGTGATGCAAAACTGTATAGAGATTTTACCAAGATGTCTAACTTCCAGTGGTAGGATTCCTCTCTCAGAACTTTTCATTTCTTAAACACAGCCCATTTGACCTGCTTTAGGAATCATCTAGAAACAGACATACATCTGGGTTTGTCTGTTTCTCTGATTTGACCATAAAGATGACTTGGCTAACTCTGAACATTTGCAATGTTGGAGTCTGGACATACATATATAGACAGATAAATTAGAAGGCAAACCTTTTAATTATCAATCAGCATATTTTTCTCAACCCTTTCTTTGCATAAGTTATGCTGCTTCCCCTTACTCTGCATGTGTTTCTTCCCAGTGGCAGATTCGTAGCTGTACATTGTTATAAAGGAATCCTGCTAACTATCCTCACTCTGTGGCTGGCTTATCAGGTTACCATACTTGTGATTGTTCATTTTGCTTTTGGCTCGATTTTTTTCACTTGTTTAGACTTCCCTTTGACACATTATGGCAGCAATGGATTTCAGTGGCAGAGAAGAGCTTGTTCAAACTAAAAAGTTATTATTTATTCAAGAGAAAGTAGCAGCAATCAAAAACTAAATAATAACCTCCCTGGTACTCATGTTACCTTACCTAAAGCCTAAAATGTCCTCAAAGGTGTGACAGATTCCATACAGCCAAAGTTCTGCTTTCTTTCCTTCCTTTGGCCTGACATGCAGTCTCAGCTACTCCATTTGCCTTTTAAACTATTGCCAGTGGCTTACTTCTCAACCATTTTCAAACCCTGAAAAATGTTTAATCTAAAAAACCATGGAGATTTAAAGATTAGGACTCCCTTTCCAATTTTAGATCCCCCTGAATCTAGTCAAATTCATGATTCCATATTGGTGGAAATAAGTGATAAAAGAATTAATGCCAGTGCCATCCATTTGAACACTGAAGATTTAATGGCGTAGCTAGCAATGTGCTGACTAATCAGAGCATATACATACACAAAATTATTGGTTTATTTCCAGCATTGAATTTGAATTTAAAGAATGTACTACTGTCCCATGATGTCACTTTTCTCTTCATTAAAATTATTTATTTGTTATTTTCATTAGTACTGATCTACATGCACTTCCGAGACTATGTTTACGGCAATTAAACACGAAAACTTCATAATTATCTTGGTGTAAACAGTTATACCTCCCTCCAGTACCTATGTAAAATAGCTTTTTTTAACATGGTCTAAATTACTGAAATCAAGTTTGCCCATGTGTAGCTAAGCCTCTAGAAAACACAAAGGATTTCTTAGAACTGCTTTTACAACTTTTTTTTTTTTTTTCTTTTCCTATTTCAGGACATTGCTTTTTACTCTGTCAGCTTCTAAGGTGAATAATTTTTTCAGTTAATACAATTTGATCCTTTAACTGGATACCTAGAATTTTCTATTTTTACTTTTCTGAATATAGTCCCTTTTGAGGTTTTTTTTTAGATTATTTATAGCAAATTTGACACTTTTGTTCTTGTATTTTTATTCTCCATTTCTTAAAGATTGCTATTCTAGTTTGTGTTCTTTTCCTGCCCTGAATAATTGTATTAATGAATGCTTCCTAAAAGTTATTATTTTTTCATATCAGAGTCGGTTTAATTGAAGCAGTGGTAAAAGATGTTAAATATGAAATATCTTTATCCCCTTTGTTACGTGAACTACTCTTTTTCATCCTTTGGGAATTTTCTCTGTTGATTCGCAGCATCAATACGTCAGACTGGAGAGATCTACATGTAGATATTCTGAAAATGATGTCTTCCATGGCAGATGGTATTTACAAAGCCATGTTTAATAGTGAATAGTATAATACATAATTTAGTGGATCACACAGGACTCAAGGTAGTTTTAACCGGATCACTGCATAGCAAATGCCAGTACATAGAATACTTCAGTGACCATCTGAACTATAATGAGCCAGTTTGACAAAGACCCATGAATTAGGAAAAATGTGAATGTCGGGTGTATGTGTGGACAAAAATTTATTGTATTTATACATTTGTGTTTTGGAGAATGTTTTCTCTTATTTGATTCAGTGCACAACACCTGCTGCTGTGCAGAGAGTTTTGTATTGGCCTACATTTAACATTTTCCAATCTCTTTGTCGCTTGCAGAGCTCAATCCTTATCTTGCTATCACAGTGATTTAATAATAATTGCCTTTGGCCTTTTGTCTTTCAGTGACAAGGAGCTAGTCTTTATGCATCTTTTCCATTTCAGAGTAGTGTAATGTAGACTATCTCCTGCAGTTCACATTAAATAGCTCTTGAGCACAGGCAATCAAATGCAACTCCTCCTTTTGCCCTGGAAAACACATGATTTTTAGGCTGAGGACTCTTCTCTCAGTCAAATGCTGAATTTCAATCAATCTACATGATTTTCCATTTACTTTAAATAGATAATGTATTCTCCTTATTCTATGGTTTTAGTGTCTGCTTTTCCTACTCGAAGAAAAATGCTACTTTGACAATAGAGGACTGGATCTATAAATGGGACTTAGGCTCAATGCTGAATGCTATGGTACCCTTTAAAAGATGAGTCTCAAGCATTTAGCGACCATGTGGGTTCTACAGCTTGAGCTCTGAACTGTCCAGGCATTATAAAGGGACAGTAGACTTCTAGGGTACCACTTGCATTATCCACTGAGAAGTGCTAGGAAAATATTTGAACTTTTCTCTAGTAAAATTTCACATTTAAGTGTCTACTTAAAAGGCACCTGATTTTTTTACACACTCACAACAAAATTTGCCACTCTTCTTGGCCTCCTTTCTGCCCTTTTCTTTCAGAACATGACAAGAAAATATTTTTTTTTTCCGATGTCGGTTTCTTCTCTCTCCACCTAGTTTAAAAATCTAGTAATATGACAGAAAATAAATTTGAGAAAGATGTGTCCCATTACACCTTTTCACTGGTTTTCTGCTTCATGCAATTGAGATAGTCACTTAGAACATTGTTTGAGACTAAGATATTTTCAGTTTCTCCTTTCAAAGCAGATCCTCACTGGACAGCGTAATGATGGAAAGAAAGAAAAAGGGGGGAAAAAATGGAGAAAAAATATTCTGAAACTGAAAAGCATGAGACAGAAAAGGTAATGAAATAAAATTCCCAGTTGCTCAGCTCAATGCCCAGGCCACAGGATTATAGATCGTTTTCTGTTTGATTCCATGACCATTTGATTAGGCCATAAAAAGCCCAGCCTTACTCTGAATATCTATTGCCTTCTGGTTATAGCAGTATCCAAATTACTAGCAGCAGAATGAGAAATTTAATACATGTATCCTCCGTTCCAGGCAAGTACTCAAATCAGTGATCCTTGGATACAAGGAGGTTTTGCTTCCGTTCGTTTTTCATCTGTAGGTACTGACCTTGTAGAGTACCAAACCGGGTGCATTAGCAACAGAGAGTGAGGCACTCCGAGCCTGCAAATCCCAACAGGGCTTAGATGTGAGACTTCAATCAGGGGGTGCATGTCACTTGCTTTGAAACAGGCTTCCTGGACCTTGGAGACCTTGTTGTTGTCACAAATTTGACTTGCTCTGCTATGAAAGATATGTAAATGTTGCAGGGAACTGAGTTAAGGAGAAGGAAGAGCATTCACATTTTGGATACAGACAGCTAATGTGGCAGCTGAATCTCTTTGTGGTCTTAGCCCTTTCTCTAATTTCTTTATCAGAAGCTCCCGCTGTTTTCCGTAGCCACATTTCATTTCTCTTTTTCCTTGAGGGTGTGGACCACAGTCAACTGAGCTTATCTTCACTTAACATTTATCTACAGAGTTTCAAAGGCAAATGTTTTATTCTTTTTCTTGATTTATAAGCCTGTCCTCTGTTTTTTCAGAAAGTTGTATCATACCTGAAACAATGTGTATAATTAGATAAATGAAAAATAAAGGTAAGATCTAATGTACCTGTGAGCTATCAAGAAGCTTTGATTCTTTAATGCACATCTACTTTTGCTATTCCTATATAGTATTTTTCAAACTTTACATTAAGAACACAGATAATTCATGTGCAAAGCAGTGTAAAAATATGTAAAAACTAATCTGTCAGGCTTTGATCCAAGAGTGATTTACATTTTTCTTGGTATGAGTGATTCCTTCTTGTTTTGTTCTCTGACGAGTACTGCCTTCATCAAGATCTCCATGCTCCTGAATCCTTATTCTCGACAAATCTTTTTCACCTCACATCTTTTTCATCTATATTTGTTCTTTTCCACTTCCCACAGAATTCCTTTTGAGCTCCCCTTGATTTTCTAAGTGAACGTTCACTATACTTAACACTTCGAGTTGGAAGGAAAAAAAAAAACCAAAAACATGAAGGCTTGAACTGCTTGTGTACTTACAACAAAATTGACCACAAACAACAATACTAAGTTACATGTTTCAAGACAATGAGGGTAACACACTGCGAATAGTGATCATATCTTTTGGGAACGGAAAAAATTACATATGCCTTCCCAGACCCATGATGGACAGCCTGCAAGGTGGGGAACTATTATTTTAGGAATTTTCCAGAAAGAATCATTTGGCAATGTCTGTGGTTGCACATACTGTGAGATTCTTCAGCTCTGGATAACATCTGGACATCACAAACACCATATTGGGATTTTGGACACATGTTCTGCCCCCAGCACTTCCTCTGTGCTGTGTAATCATGAGCAAGTCATGTTGCCTCTCAGTGGCTGGGCTTCCTTTGCTGTGTCTTGAAATAACAAACACTTCAGGGCAAATTGGGTGGGAATCAATTGCCCTAACCTTAGATCACTCACAATGTCCCCTGTCATCTGCTGCTGCATCTGTTTCATATTTTCCTCATAGATATCTTGGATAGCCCAGAATACCTAGGTTTAGGTAGTTGATTACTACCGTCACTGCCTCTTACTGAACACTTTCGTATTATGTCGCCAATGAGAGTGGCAGTAGCTCCCGGACGTACATGCAGGTGAAGAATTCAGCTCCCAGACATACTTACAAGTGATACAAGCATTTCTCTATCACCTTGCTGAGGCATGAGTGTGGCTAGTGGTGTGGTTGCCCCAGGCTTAGTAAAAAGAAGGAAAACAACCTGAGCGAGGCATCCACTGCACCATGATAATATTAGTTATAATGGTATAGCCTTATTTTTCCCCATGGTTAAAGCTAGCTATATTCTGACCTACTTGGCTCTGTCTCTTCTGCTTTCCTGTCCAGCTCAGTGATCGAGGGAATGTTAGTCTGTATTCAAGCTGACTTTTGCTAGTAAAGTCCCAATGAATTCTCCTTTTCCCTGTTACCTGCAGCACATCCTTGATAAAGTGATTGCAATACAAGTCTCAATGGTTTACTGAGTAATGAACATTTAAATGATTCAATCCTTTGTAGGAGTGAAAAAAGCAGATGTTGTCTTATCATGAAAATGACACAAATTCTGTGGGCATCAAACCACCTATTTTCTGGTCTTTAATAGCTTAAATAAAATGGCACATTTAGTTTTGTCTCTGACTTCAATGAGGAATACATACTTTTTACTGCAGGCAGTAACAGTGAATTTGGAGCACTATGTCACATGTAGCTTCCATCCAAAAATTCATCTGAACACAACAGAGAAAATCTATTTGAGGTCCACTGCATAGGCCTTAAAAACAGTGCAATTTATATAAAAACACAAGTAGCTCCCGGAATCAATAATGATCATCGACACCATCATGTGCAATTCTGTAGTCCCTTTTACCTGAGATCTCAAAGAATTTTAGAAGTAACTGTAATTAAGCTTCACCAGTTCCCTGTACTGTACTGTGAGTTTTACTACTCACATACATTTTTCTTTTAAAATGGTGAGCATCACTTTTGGAATTTTAAAGCATTTTGATGCCTTAAGAAAAATATAAACAGAACATTTGGACATAAAGGATAAAGAATCAGTATTTTAAAGCTGCAGGGAATGGGTATTTATTGCTCAACAACACAGTTTATGACTAGATTTTTAATAGAGTTTTCAAAAGTGTTCCATTAATATAGAAACACAGGTCCATTTTCAGAACTGAAAATTATATTGGTCTTACAGTGTATTCTTACAGTATATTCTTATTCTCTTATACCTCTTATTCTCTTAGAAATCTCACTAACCAATCAGCCACAATTCAAGATATTTGACTAGCTTCAAAAATATGGCCCTTTGGAACCTCAGACTAATTACAATTCAATTCAACCTGGGCTTCTAATTACTTAAGTTACTTTTGAAAATTGAATCTCTAAGTCGTTAATGCCCAGATGCTTACAATTATAAAGGCCCTGAACTCCCTCTGAAGTGTCAGTTAAGAGCCCAGATATCCATCAGGCTCTGATGGTAAGTATTTTTGGTCAAAGTCACTTTGGACATACTAGTATATATGTTGGTGATGGGGCAGTTTTACAGTGCACGACTCTGAAAGAGAAATTTTATTCCTTATTGCTGCATTGTGTGAATGTGTACTCCACATCAAAGTGTATCCCTGAGATATTTTCAAACAGAAAAGTGAAAGGTACATTTTACACCATCATTATTTTTTTTTTCCCATTTCTAAAAATATCTAGACCTGCTTCAGGCCTCTATGTTGTGTGGGAAACTGTGTTATGTCTTCCAGATTTAGAAAAATGTTATATGTGGAGCCCTTGTGTATTTAACTATGCATGCAAAGAGTTAACTGGAGCCATCTGTTTCTTCAGGACAGAGTTGAGTAAGGCAGAACCGCGGCGCGCATCTTCCGCGGACGCGAGCTTTCCTGAAGCAACTTCTAATATAGGATCAGACACAGGAAGGGAGTCCTATTTTATATTTGCATCAGATGTTTTGAAACATTCAAATGCTAATACAGTTGCAGCAATGTTTAGAAGAGGAAAACATGGCAAGGAGAGGAGCAGAGAACATATGGGATTGTCTTGGAAGTTGTTTAGAAAAGATGGTTAATTCTGCATGACCTTCGGCATGATTGTTTTATGAAAAGGTGGTTAATTCTGCATGACTTTCAACATCATTGTTCTATGCACCAGAGCAAAGAAATAAATTTTTTCTTTGTTTCTAAATAAGAAGTCATATTACCGTTGAATTTAAATCACTTCATATGGTACATAATACAGTAGGGACAGGCATGTGCTTTTCACCCACTCACATATACACAGCTGTTATATATTATGTGATTGTTGATGAAGTAAAAACCCACTCATGTAACCAGCGAAGCTGATAAAAGCAGTATCAGAGAATATTTGCCTTGTCTTTTGCAGGGAATTCTGAGTCTAACTTCCAGCACTGTTGCAGCTCTGGAATGGTTGATGATGTTTATGTGTAGGTATATATATGTATATTTTTATACTCATGTAATCAGGATTTTGGTAACTACCTAATTCTGAGTTGTATGTATAATATTTATTTTTATTAATATTTTTTTTCCTAATAGGAGTTTAATTTCTATTACAATAGAAGGGATGTATGTTGGAGAATTATTTTTATTTTAAGTTTCCTGAAATAAAAAGACTTTCTTCCTCCTCAAGTGAAAGCTCATCATAGTCTAAGGAGAAATCTACTTATTATATTTGTATATAACAGGCTATCTCTCTCAGTATCCAAGAAATGTAATCGCTAAATTGCATATTCGGTATGCGGTATACAGCATATTGCATATGCGGTAAGCGGTATACAGCAATCTTAAGTGAAGGTACTGCTTGAATACAAGAGGTCTGCAGCTGTCGTCAAAGCTTGTATTGCTCATGTGGACCTTAATTCAAAGTTTTAATTACTGTGTATGACGGAACTGAAGTGATTCACAACAACAGCAGGAGGTGTTAATGGCACCTTCTATATGTGACATTTCAACACATTTCAGGAGATAGAAGATAATTGATGCTTCAGGATCTCTGTGACAAAACTGACCTAATTAGTCTTTATAACCTAAGATTTTGTTCTTCCAGGCAGGAGAATTCATACAGTTTTCATAATGATTTAAAAAAAAAAAAAAAAAAATCATCTAAGTGCAACATTGACCTGGACAGGCTGGAGAGTTGGGCAGAGAGAAACCTGATGAAATTCAACAAGGGTAAGTGTAGGGTGCTGCATCTGGGGAGGAATAACCCCATGCACCAGTACAGGTTGGGGGCTGACCTCCTGGAGAGCAGCTCTGTGGAAAGGGACCTGGGAGTCCTGGTGGACAACAGGATGACCATGAGCCAGCAATGTGCCCTGGCAGCCAAGAAGGCCAATGGCATCCTGGGGTGCATCAAGAAGAGTGTGGCCAGCAGGGCGAGGGAGGTCATCCTCCCCCTCTACTCTGCCCTGGTGAGGCCGCATCTGGCGTATTGTGTCCAGTTCTGGGCTCCCCAGTTCAAGAAAGACAGGGAACTGCTGGAGAGGGTCCAGCAAAGGGCAACGAAGATGATTAGGGGATTGGAACATCTCTCCTATGGAGAAAGGCTTAGGGACTTGGGTCTCTTTAGTCTAGAGAAAAGAAGATCGAGGGGGGATCTTATTAATACTTACAAATACTTAATGGGAGGATGCCAGGGGGATGGGAGCAGTCTTTTTTCAGTGGTGCCCAGTGATAGGACGAGGGGTAATGGGCATAAACTTGAACATAGGAAGTTCCATCTTAACATGAGAAGGAACTTCTTTACTTTGAGGGTAGTGGAGCACTGGAACAGGCTGCCCAGAGAGGTGGTGGAGTCTCCCACTCTGGAGACATTCAAAACCCGCCTGGACGCTGTCCTGTGCAACCTGCTGTAGGTGACCCTGCTTTGGCAGGGGGTTTGGACTAGATGATCTCCAGAGGTCCCTTCCAACCCTAACCATTCTGTGATTCAGTAATTAATTGAGAAGAAGATATGTGTAGCAGTTGACACCCAGAGAGTAAAGACTGAGTAACTAATGAACGAGATGCAAGAGGAAATCTTTCGATTGGTTTTATGCCCTTGATTAAGACAATCCTGAAAAGCTTACAAAACTCCCTGATCTTGCTTACAGCAGTCAGTGGCAGAGACTTTTTTTTAGTGGTGACAGTAAACATCCCATCTGTTTTTCACCCATCCAGCAAACCAAATTTGGAGTTTATTTGTGAAGGGAAAAAAAAACCCACAAAAAAACCAAACAAAAAGAAAAAAACAGAAAAAGGAAATGTTTGTTTCTGAATTTATTTAATGTTGAATAAGGTCCTTATCAAGCATAATGTTGACTGTATTAGCTCCATTTTTTTTTTTCCCTTGGGAGTAAAGTATATATATCATAGTGGTATCTGAGCATGCTACTATTTATAAGGATGCTCCTGTGATTTTCTTGTGTTTGAGTCATTGTTTTCACAGAGGAAAAGAACAAGCAAGACAAAATGTATTTATTTAAAAAGTATATAATATAAAATTCTGCTCTGAATAACAGGCATGATTCTGACTTACCACCTTTTTTGCTAGTAGGGTAGTGGAAAGAACGAGTATGACTAGGGAAACGGGGGCATGGCTAGGGAATGGGAACATACCAGTTCCTATTTAGGTTTGGGACCTTTGAATGCTAGCAGAGTGATTCCTCAAAAACATGGGATTAGAAGGGATCTAAGGGACTGTTGACTCCAATCCCCAGATACCCCAGGCAACTACATTTTATAGACTTTCTCATAAGGAGCTATGCCCCTCATATTAGGATTTTTTTTTTTTTTTTTTTTCAAAAATGTTTTCACGATCAATAAATCTTGCCATTTTCAGCTTACAGGTATAAGTGACCAGTAGAGGTGCATTAAGTCTTGGGTTGTTACTATTTTTCACTTTATGGTTCTTTCTTCTCACATTTCTCTTGAGCTGTTTGTATCAGGTGGAGATATTCCCTCTCGGCATTTTTCTTTTTTGATAGGCCAAACACATGTTTCTCTTTGTTTGTTTCTTTGTTTATAAATGAACACACAGTGGTATGGAAGAGGTTTCACTGAGGACTGAAAATGTTTGCTATCATAAAATTCACTTAAATGGACATATGATGTTGGGCTAATAACACTTTCTCCATTGTGGTATCAGTTAGTTGAAAAAACAGCCCAAATCACCAGTTTGTTTGTTTAGTGACAAGAAGGCAGCTAAATATATGGCTGTTATTGTTCTAAAGCAGCATTGGATTTGACAAAAGAACATTAGAAATAGTTTATTTTACCTAAGAGATCAACGCCTTCTATAAATGCCTGCAGATAATTTTCAAACCTGGTCTCCTCTTTCCTAAATTGGTTACCTAAGGTGCATTTACATAGATGTCCAAAAGAATTGCTTACTTTTTAGCTACAGCTCACTTCCCACAAGCCAAACAGAAAATTACTCTTTACACTTGAGGGACTGAATTTGGATGAGTTGATGGTCTGCCTGATTGACTAGGCTAGGTGGATAGCTGTAGGCTGATAAAATGCTCTCATTTCATTCTTGCTGTTGACTCCTCTTCTTTGCATCTCCTTTACCTTTTCTGTGCACGATGTTCTGTTTATTCCTCCCTGTGCTTGAGTAGTCTTTCCCAAAAAAAGCAATAGGTTCAAACATCAGACAATGCAAAGAGAGCAGCAGGCAACAGATAATTATTTCCTGGAGAACCAGACCAAGAACATGTTTTCAGTAAGGCCACTTTTTGCTAAGATATTTCCAAACCACTATTTCTAGGTTTGAAGGAAGGCTGCTCCTTGCTTCATAGACTCCTGGAGATTCAGTAGTCAGATTAAATTGTGAACTACATGCTCTGACAGTGTCACAGGTATGCAGGCATGCCCAGCCCATGAAAACACTTTCTGGCATGTGGTAGAGGAAAGACTGAAGAAGCCCACTCCTATAATTAGGGGGTACAGTTCATGTACGGACAGTTCCTTACACTGTCCACTCTTCACTATGCACAGAAACAGCTCAGATAGAGGGTACAAGACCCAAGAAACCCACCAGAAATCTCATCACAATATCCTAACCAATATCTTTATTTTATGAAAATTTTGCCTTTTAAAACTAACCACCTTTCTTCCAGATAAACTGCTAGCAAATTAAAATAGGAACAATTATGTCCACACAATCCAATTAGAAAACCCACTACCACTGACATTTTCAGGCTTGAAGAAGTCTCCCTGCAGCAGGCATCTGCTCTTGGCCAGTGCTGCTACCATAGCACTGTCTCTCTCTAGAGAAGCTACTAGTAGTAGCTTTTTTGCTCTGACAGGATTTTCCGATTTCTTCTGACCAATGATTTCCTTGGTGCTAGCTCCTTATTCCCCTGCAAGTTTTTAATTTTTCTTTATTGTCTAGTTTGATTTTTATTTATTTTTATGTAGCCGGTGGATTATTTGATCCTGCTTTTCTGTCTTCTTTCTTCCTCATTGTTATAGTCTGTTGTGACTATAGAAAATTAAATTGACTAAATGTGATCTAATGACATTTAGGAGGATTATTGTCATGGAAGCAACCTTATAAGTTACATGGTCCTGAGCCTTTCTTAGAGAATGATAGTAAGACTTTGAATTTGACTCAGGGTTCTGTGCAAATGCAGAGAACTGAGTTGAAGACTCCTGTAATTATTTGCAATAGACAGCACTGGTGATGAAAAAAGCCATTTCACTCTATTACGATGAGATACGAATTCTGATTCTGAATTCCATTCATCTAGCATGGAGGTCATTAAAGCATGAATCATCAACTGAAATGATGGGACAAAATCTTCTGGACAGCTACAGGTGAAATTTTTTTTGTTTCATTTGATTAGCTACTAGCTGAGAGAAATTTGGGAAAGCTGGCAGAAATACAAACATATTTGATGAAGTGAAGAATGTTTCTAAGACTTATTTTTGGCAGAAAATGCTTTTTGTAATCAATAGAACTTAGTAAATAAATCCATGTCTTTCCTAAGCTGTGCTTTTCTCAAATTCTTTCATTTGATGCTTTGGGCAGGGCAACCACGGTGTAGCCTATTACTCCTGCACCAATATATTAACCCTTCCTTGTGCTTTTCTCTATTTTTACTTCATTCTTTCACTGTTTTTTCTTTTTCAGAAAATAACTCACAGAAAAAAATATTAGCATAAGGCATATGTACAAGTGTCCTGGTTGGAGGTAAAACAGGGCCAATTTTGTTCAGTAACATTGCTTGTTAGCTGGGCCTCTTCTAACTGCTGAAATTAACAGCATATTGTGCAGACACTGTTCGCTCTCAGAGTGATAAGACCTATGTCTATAGTTGATGCCAAGGAACAGTATGCAGAGAAGCCCTTGCTTATACTTATGCTATAACACCCAAGGCCAACCAACTTTGTTATTTGCCACTTTGGAGGGTCGGAAATGGAAAATCGTAGAGAGGTCCCACCTGCGGCAAGGAGCGGACAGGACAGGTGACCCAAAACTGACCAACGAGGGTATTCCATCCCATCTGCCTCATGCTCAGTATAAAAGCTGAGGGATCAAAGGTTCAGCTCTCTTTCTTCAGTAGCCAACATTAGAGGAGGACTCTGTCTGCCTTTGATCCCAATCCTGAATCCAGATCTGGAATCCAGTTCCCATCCCTCACAGAGTCCAGTCTGGGACTTGCCCAGTGCCAGCTGGTGTCATGATTGTCATCCTGGGAACTTGATACAGTTTTGTGTTTATTTCATTATTTCCTTTTTATTTTATTATTAATATTTCATGAAAGTAGTTTAGTTCCTTCTAAACTCATAAGTCTCTTTTTCCCTCCTCTGCCTCACTGTTTGAAGAGGGGTAGGGGGGAGCATCTGTCAGTCCCATCTGGGGTGCCTCATGTCCCCAGAAGCCGATTTGGCCTAAACCACAAGAAGTTAAATATTATTAAAGGTCTTGTAAGACTGCTTGTGTAATAGGTATGTCAATGAAAAAAGATAATACATTTTTCTGTTGCTGTTAGATGTATTGAGAACAGACATTTAATTCATGAGAGCCATGAGTTATCTTGTTGGAGGCAAGATTTTCACAGATACATTGGAAGTATGGTAGATTACCTGAAGTTAGTAGGAAATACTGGTAGTATTCAACAAATGAGTTGAAAGAACACTTGGACAGATGAAACTGGATAATTACCAGTTGCTGGTTATTCTTAAATATTGGCTGAAATTTAGGGAAGATTTGTGAGTAACAGTTTGTGGACATCTCAAAACACAAGCAGTTTCTGGGTCCCAATAGGTGCCTTTGCTTGTTAATTTATTTTCCTTAGGACAATAAACAATTCATTACATGAAAATATTAAAAGAACAAAGGAGATTCTGATTTTGTTAAAGAGAGAATATGTCTTTCAGTGCTGCCACAGCAAGATATTATGACTAAGATACTGAATTTTTGGTGTCAATCAGGTGTTCACTTAACAGCTTGTTATAGATTACAG
This sequence comes from Charadrius vociferus, assembly GCF_000708025.1. NCBI lineage: Eukaryota > Metazoa > Chordata > Aves > Charadriiformes > Charadriidae > Charadrius > Charadrius vociferus. Next base: position 1,859,646 of record NW_009648470.1, on the reverse strand, counting down.
AGGATTGTCCTGACATGTCTCTGTGGGCTTTTAAAACAAAACTGAAAAACTCATTAGCAGATTACATGCTTCTGCTGTTCTGGCATATCTGACTACAAAGATGTATATAAACATCCACCTTTTCAAAATAATAACCTTTTTATTTCAAATTATGTATGCCAGTTTCAACATTAGAATTATCCATGAATAAAAACCAAATGGTTATACATGTGCATAGCCACACTCTATCGCCTGATTTTTATTTAGCTAAGTACAAATGTGAGTGTGATAGTGACTATGAACACTGCGTGTGGCAACAAAAAAATTCCTTGTTCTGTAAAATAAACCCACCTGCAGTCTCTTCCAGTGACTGGAAAAAGTCATATCGTTTAGTTAACTGATTTTCATCCATGCTAGTATCTTTGAGAAACTCTAGAAAAAGGGAGCTTGTAGATTTCAAGTCCTGTGAAGCAGAAGGTAATCTTTGAATAACTAACTGCTTAGTTTAAGTAAGTAACTGACATACAACCTTGAAATTTAAAATACCTCATAGGTGTCACTACAGTCACATGAATAAAAAAAAGATGAAGAGGAATAAAATAGAGCTTGTGTTAATGCTGAACATTTCAGAAACTTTCTGACATCACCCACTGACAGTGAAGAAGATAAAGACACCAGAAAATGACATTTCCTGCCTAAGATTTAGTGTTAGAAATTAAATAGATATACAGCAAAAAATTATAAATGTCTTTAAAGAAAATAGAATCTCAAATGCAAAGTGTCCCAGCAAAGAAATAGTTTAACTGCCAAAGTAGTAAAAATCCAAAATGTATGTCTAATATTTCTTTAAAGGGTAATGATTTCTTTAAATAAAATATAGAAATTATTTAATTAAAGCTTTTTCGTATTCTCAAAGCATAATGATGTCATTTATAAAATGAATAAGCACTTTTTGTTTTAAAAACTATAAAAAGTTTAACATTGGCATGACTGATTACTAGGGGGACAGCTTAGTTGAAAGATACCAGAGTTTTTAGATTAACAGAGCTATATCACATTACTTTGCCAGGGTATAAACTCCCTTAAAAGTATGATCTACATGGTTCCCTTACTATTGCAAGAGGGCAATTGTCTATATCCTTAGTAGTAAATTTATGTCATCACAGTAACTGTGATTCAATTGGTTTACGCTTCTTCTTTGAAACTGAAGACAAAGCTAGCATTGAATTAGCTGTCACAATCAAATGTTTGTGAAATGATAAAAGCACATGTTTTTAATTGCAAATAATGAACGCTGATTAGCATAAAGCAAAAAGCTTCACTGTGAAGCATTACAGACTCATTGAATAGTCAGAGTGAGGTCACCACAGTCTCAATAGAGTGGTCATCTTGTAGCAAGGCTGAAAAATAAACTTTATTATTCTTTGAGATATTTTTTATTTGAAATGGTTTTCTTATAGCCTTCATTAATATCAAAAGAACAAGTCAAACCCAAATATTTCTTGGACTGTGTTGTAATGTTAGAAAATAGAAGCTTGATGGGGGACAAATTTAACGTAGGCAATTTTTCAGAACTACTTTGCAGTGTGAATATTTAACATCCATGCAATTAGTTTTCTATAAAAAGGCACATTGGAACATTTTAAATTATAATATCTAATGTTTTCTGTCTTCCCCATTTGGTTATCAATGAATTAACTAAGGTCTTCCATTACCCAGGCACTTATATTTGGTTTCTTCTGATATAAATTATTTGATGGACTAAACATAGTAGGAATAAATGCATCATTTGCCACAGAAAGGAAAAAACCCCAGAGCTTTATATTGTATCTATAGCATATCTATAGCTTACAAGAAGATTTTGTATTGAAAGGGTAGAGATGATCAAATATGAATTAATGTCTCTTTTTTTCTTGTTGCTTCTTTCTCATGTCTGATTATTTGATTTGATATTTATATGGGCCTTCTTTAGTTATGTTTACTAAAATCAACGAGAGTTAATAATACATGTTTTTATTTGTAACACAGTGGTTAATGATAAAAAAATCCTACAAGGTTTGGCAGCTGTCTGTAATAGGTGAATCATGAACACTGAGGATGGCACAGTTCCTGCTCTGAGGAGTTAATCTGCAGTGGGTGGAAAGAGTAAGAGTGACCATGACAAAAAACAGAAGGAAGGAATTAAAAAGGTAATGTTAATTAGATAGTGCAGTCAGCTAGTTATTGCACTGCACATTGATTCCATGAACTGCCCCTTAAGATAAACTGTGATTAAACACATTGCAGGAAAGTGAAATCCTTTCCAGATGAATGATAAAATCAACTCAAAGTTACAGTAAAAGTGCTTTTGTATTTACCGGGTGGGGGTTTTGTAGTGGGTTCTTTTTTTCTTTCTATTTAGAAAATAATATATTACCCTAGAGGAGGTTTAGATTTGATTTCACTTGAAGGGTTGTTAAGCATTGGAACAGGCTGCCCAGGGACGTGGTTGCATCACCATCCCTGGAAGTATTTAAAAGACATGTAGATGAGGTGCTTAAGGACATGGTTTAGTGGTGGATTGGCAGTGGTAGGTTAATGGTTGGACTTGATGATCTTAAAGGTCTCTTCCAATCTAAATGATTCTATGATTCTATATACCCAAAGCATATATTATCTGAACTCTCTTGACACCTAATCCCACGTCTTTTTCAGGAGAAATCTGTTACTGACATTTAGAAGATCAGTATATAAAAAAAAATAATCCTAGGATGCTTGTGGTACTCTATACAGCGATGAGAAACAATACTGAAATATTTTTGCGAGAGAAACTTCACCTGTTCTCACATACATGATTTCTCCAGAAAACCATTATCATTTACTCAAATACATTTGTTGTTCAGAATAATGTTAATAATTAACATCAATAACAGCTGACCTGGCTCTGGTTCTTAAGTAATCACTTGTGGCTATCTCATGTAAAGAAATACATCGACTTTGATTACCTGGAAATCTCATGTGGTATATTCCTTTTACTTGAACAGTTCAACATAATTCATGGAAAGAAATTTCCAGACTGATGATAGGACTCACATCCATGTGGGCACCTGGATGATTCATTTTGAATGGACTCTTCTGGGTATAGCTTTCAGAAAAATCAGAGTTTAAAGTTCCTAGTAGCTGAAGCCAAACTGAAAAAAGCAGGAAATAACCAGCTAGCTATCTGGCTACATAAGAAAAATTTGTGTAAACTGGTTTCTCTCTTCACCAATCCCAAGCTATGCTGTATTACTAGGTGTTAGAACCAGAGTCTATCTTACAGAACAGAACTGCTCATTATCATTCTCCTGATTTATCCTCAGTGTTTGTCAGGGTCACGGATTTACAAGATTAGTATTCTTACATCCCTTCCTAGTGAGTTTTGTCCAGAGTATAAAACCCCAGTACACTTGAAAACTTGGCAAAAAGTGTTTCTGAAGGCACAGTGGTTTGAAAGGTACTTGAAGATAACATCTCATGGGATTTACAAATAAAACTTCCAGTCTTTGTTTAAAAGCAAAGGAACAGAAACATCAATAGAAAAGACCAACAATCTACAAGCCACTGTGGGAGAAAAAAAGTGTTTCAGTTGTAGCTCTTTTCCATTAATACTTATTTTCCTGTGCTATAGGCTTTAAGCATTTTCAGCATTTGCTCTTTGATTTACTGACCGTGTTATTGACACTTTTCAAAGGTCTTTTCCACACTGCCTCTTATTTTCAGAATCACAAAACAATTTCTCTGTGCCAATGATATTTATAAACCTCTAAGAGATTTGATATGTGCATGGCATATTCATAATGTGTCTGCACATAGCTATTCAATTCTGAGCGAAAAAGAAAATGTCCTCGTCATGTAAGAAATGTAAATTTTCTCTCTATAACTTAGACAATGGGTGGAATTAATTTTTCCTAATTTCCTAAACAACCAAAATTGTTGTTCACTTGGGAGGACAGGTGGAAATAACATACATATATATGTGTGCACATAAATAAATAATATGGTATATCCATATACACATGCATGGATTGTATGCTTCCAGAGAAGGTTAGTTTTGAAGAAATACAAAAGGTAAATGTTCAGATAAGTTACAGTTAACAGCACAATTGAATATAAACTCTAACGTGATCATCAATGGTACTCTTTATTAAAGGAAACGTTACTTAAATGTTTGCATTCATACAATAATTTTTAAACCAGCTCCAAAAGTCTAGGAAAGTTTTTTTTGTGATGCAGATGAAGAACTTTTACTAAACAGCCAACATTTTATCATATAAAGGCTCTGTACAGACTCCCAGATCTTTAGGGAGGCAGCTGAGAGGCTGAGAGAGTTGAGGTTGTTCAACCTGGAGAAGAGAAGGCTCTGGGGAGACCTTATAGCAGCCTTCCAGTACCTAAAGGGGGCCTACAGAAAAGGCAGAGAGGGACTCTTTATCAGGGAGTGTAGCAATAGGACAAGGGTTAATGGTTTAAAACTGGAAGAGGGTAGATTTAGAATAGATATTAGGAAGAAATTCTTTACTCTGAGGGTGATAAGACACTGGAACATGTTCCCCTGAGAAGTTGTGGATGCCCTATGCCTGGAGGTGTTCAAGGCCAGGTTTGATGAGTCTTTGAGTAACCTGGTCTAGTGGAAGGTGGCAGGGGGGTTGGAACTAGGTGATTTTCACGTTCCCTTCCAACTCTAACCATTCTGTGATTCCATGAACTGCTTGCTCTTTTAAATGTTACAGCTCATATTATGGAGTTATTCTACTGTGACTGAGGTGATCTGACTCCTGAAAGAATGAAAAATTACTACGAGTGGGGGTTTTTACTAATCCATTTATATATTCATAGTCTGAGAATTCGAGATCTTCTTTACGTGCCCAGACTATTATGTTACTTGGATGCCTGAGGTCAGGTAGATTGCACCTACTTTAGATGTCTACAACATAAATATCTACTTTTTAGCTAATTTTCCGTACTTCTTGTATAGTTGCTGGAGAGAAACAAGGAGTTTCATGACAGAAATTGTCTAAAGTTGATGTCTGCATTAGGTCAGGTGAATCCTATTCTAGATTTCTGGGCATACTTGCTTGCTTTCTCCCCTAAACTTCCTTCTCAGATGTGTGGTAGATGCTCCCAATTCTCGAGGTTTAGGCAGAGGATCAAGGGCTTCATAGTCAAGTAACCCATTTGAATTTAATATCTTCTCTGTCCATCAGTGCCTGACCTTTGCCAGCATTGGTATTTCTATGGTGAAGTACATCAATGCATGTTTCTTCAGAAATTATTCTGTCCATCACTGTCCTGATTACAAAAACAATTTTAACACAACCGATTACACTATCTCATACTTACTGTAAAACGATCAGAAATTTGGGCAAATTGTGGAGGATGTTTGATATAAACTGCACACTTAGATGTTGCCTGTAAAAACTGGGGGGTAAAATGGGTTTTGAAAGTGTCTTTTCAGCTTTATTGTATTACTAATGTGAGGCTATACAGTTAATACATGCAGTAATGGATCAAAGCTACTAGGAATTTCTAACCAAATAGAATTTATTCTGCACATTGTTATGTATTGATGTATATAAATGACAAATAAAAAACACAATTTCAAAAGGCAAGGAAAAGCAATTAAAAATTCAGGAAAAAATTTACTGTGTCTCCTATTACTATTCAAATGGGAAAAAGGCTTCTCTCTTGGGGAAAGCTGAGCTGTTTCTGGCTTTATTCTTTTAAAAATCATTGGTATAATTTAGGGAAAAGTGCATAACTTAAGTATATGAACAAGTTTGTCATTTATGTCATGTACCACAAACATTGCCTAGGTGCTGGTTAGAAAGCACACTTCTTATTTCAACTGAAAATAAGAATACTAACATTATACAGGTTCTTGAATCACTGGCATTTGCAGCTTACTGTCAAATCCTACCTGCAGTGTAGACAAATGTAAACAAATTATCTTCAGACGAGAATATTCAAGCAATATATAGGTGAAGTTCAGTTGTTTTTCTTTCTGGTGAATATCTCCAGATTGATTAGGGCAAGTATACCACTTGGATCCTTCATGAGTGTTAGATAATGACCAAGGGATCAAGGAATTCTTAGAAACCAGCAGGATATGGGTAATTTTCTAAACATTTTTTTCTAAATCTGTTTTCAGTAGAAAGTGGTTTTCATTCAGCAGTCGCTGGAAAAAGGAGACATGAGCAATGGCAGTAGTATTTGATTTGATAAGTTTGAACAGTTTCCCTTTTTAAGGAAAGAGAATAATAGTCCACCTTTATTTTTCAGCTGCAGGGGAAGACAACAAACTATCATATGATGGGTGAGATATGTGTGAAGCATTCCTGTCATATATTACTATTTTTGTTCAGATGTTGCAGATTACTGAGGTTCTGCCACTACTGGCTAAGGTTTACCAATCATAATATGACATGAGAAGATCAGCACAAGAAACATTTAAAACTACATTGAAGTTTCACTCTCACATCAGGCCCTGTTACATAGTTAGGATTGTAAAGCTCAGACGTAAGGGCAGAATTTACCTTTTTCTTTCTTTTTTTTTTTTTTTTTTTTTTTTTTAAATCTATCTAAAAGCAGTTTTCCAACTGAAATAATTGTCTGGAGACATGGGGACAATTAGTGGAGTGAAATAGATGTACACAGAGAGTACTTCATTCCAAGCAACTTAGAAAGGTGTCATGAAATAGGAGGAGTAGATATCTATAAAGTGCCTATTTCTGTTTCTATTATATTGCCTCCTATGTTTACTAAGGATGCAGCATATGGTGATTATCAGATTAGACAAATAATGTCTAGATGTGTAAATTTAGGAAAGACAAACACTATTGTAAGTGACCTCACATAGTTTTAAGATTTTGAGGGATAGCTGTAGCTTTTTGCTGAAACATTCTGTTTTAATATAGTCATTTTGGTTCTTGATATTTGAATCAAAGCACTTGCATTTTCTTACTAGAATTTTATATGTCTCTCTCCACTGCAGCAGCTTAAGTTTTTTTGACACTACCATTTAATACCTTACTTTTATTTTAGAAAACAGCTTAAGTAATCTGAAACTAAGGACTTCATTGTACTGTTGGATAAATTTGACAAGTGTGATTGATTGTTGTTCATTGCTTTTTATTAAACTATGGGAGGCCAAAGTAAATCTAAGCCTTGGTTCTTGCCTTCATATTAGATTTCACAGGGGAAGACTGCATGATCAGAAAGGATGACATTAAGATTTTATCATTTTTTTTACGTGAACAATTATTGCTAGTTTATTTGATTAGATTTTATGGCTGGGTTTATGATATCCATTGTAGAAGAAGGTCTTATAAAGGAATTTGAATTAGGGGTGGGCATATGCTCATTGACCACTGCCATAGGTACCATCTCCATAGGAACTTCAGGAAGAATCACAGGTGTAGTTATGGGAAGAGACAAATAAGAAACCAAGCTTTTGGGCTGGCAGAGGCAGAAGGTCACTGGTGCAGCACACCACACTCTCCAGGTTCACAAACACATGCACATTTGTGGATCCCCCTGAGGACCTCTGCCTGTCCGGCACCCCCACCCAGATTCAAGCCCCCCTTACTCACCCCATGGGTCCCTGACTCTCTGGCTGGTCCAGCTGGGTACTCCCTGCATGCATGCAGCACTCACACACTTGTCCCACAGGCACCCCACACTTGGGGACTGGGGGGACTGGTCACAAGGCTCAACCAGACAAGTGCACTGACCTGCCCCAGTTCACACATGACCACCCCTTTTATATCCTTTGTTTTTCCTCCCCAATCCCCCTCCACTAAATATTTCTTAATACATTTTGTATAGTCCTGCAGGCCCACTCTCGAATATCCCAAATCTCATGTTCCCTTTGTTGCCCCTTTTATGAAGTCCAGGCTGGCCCTTTCCAAAGCTGTGCCTGGAGTTTCCTAATGACACATCAGTTAGTGACTGGAGACTTGTGGTCTTTGTCATTATTTCCATTATCCCTTGTGTATCAGGTCAGTGTCTCTATGCTCTTGTTTGTTGCTTCCCTCTGTACTTACTGTCCCTCTTGCACTGAAAAGGTGCAGATAAGTGACAGATCAGATAACCCGAATGATGCAGGTGCTCTCACACTTTACATACCGCATAAAGGAGACTATCTAGCTCAGATATGGACATATAGCTGTTTTAGAGATCTGAAGTTAAGATTGGATGAGGGCCAAATTTTAAATGCAGGTACACTTAAAAAATGAATTTCAGGCATCTGGTTGTCCAGATCTAGAATTCAGGAGCGGCATCTTGGTACATCATATCACATAAAATATGGATGTAAATTGTAGGTACATCTGAAGTCCTGCATGCAAGCACCATTTTGTCACTTCATATTGACGTGAAAGTGAGTATCAGGGACACAGAAGCAAAGTATTCCACCACACAAATCCCCATTACCCTTGCTCAGTGTAATACCCCCAAATTCCAAGTTAATTTTCAGGGATTTTCAAGTTCCATCAGATTTGGTTTTAACTTTGTACATTCAGTCTTTTTGTCCTTTGGTGACTGTTTTCTGCTTACATCTGCATTCAGAGAAGAACCT
>NW_009648470.1:1797655-1851047 GCF_000708025.1 Charadrius vociferus | reverse complement strand
GAAAGAAAAAGGAAAAAAAAATAGCAGCAGCATCTGAGTGATATGGAATACTCAGACCATGTCTCTAGACAAATTGTATTTTAAATAAAAAGTATGCTGGTTCAGGAAGTATAAAACTGATTCCTGGTCAGAATTGTTTTAGTTGCTTCAGAAACTTTTGCATTTTCATGTAGCATTGGAAAAAACTGTAAAAACAATAGCAGAATACAGTGAGTTACTGAATGACATAATTGGGTTACTCACTCTTCCCTTGTCCCTGTGAATCTGACAGGGGGCTGCAGAAGTGGGGTTGCATGACAAGGGGAGAGACTCTGAGATTCTGAGAATTTGTCCTGTGGGGTCTGAGCATGATGGGCAGAGCCTGGGGCTGATTACAGGGCCTACAGGTAGCCCCCAATATGGCAGGTGATGAACCAGGTCCAAGCTGCAGCCATGGGATTCAGTCAAGGGCAGAAGGAGTTGGTGCCACAGTCAGGGCTGGAGACAGGTATATCTACACTGTAGCTCAGGCCAGGTTTGGGTGGCCAGGGTCCATGGACAGGGGTGGGAAGAGATCCTGGGGAGGCCGGCCAGGGCCACAAAGGTCTGGTAGTGCCCTGACTGAATCTTTGATGACTTTCTGCAGAGTTGCTTCATTTCAACAGTGGGAATGAACAATGGTATTCCAACATAGCTGAAGGTCTGATGAGTAAAGCAGTCTTTTATGATGTGGACAACATATCTTGACTTTCTTCATAATGAGAGAATTAACATGTTGCAAATTCTTAAGCTAAACTCTGCATTCAAAGTGTTTTTTGGGGGTTGGAATTTGGTATGTAGCCTAATTTGTCTACCCTTTTTCTGGGGTTGTTAGAGAAGCATTCTCTTTTCCTTCCTATGCTTGTCTCTGGTGGGTTTTCAGCCAAGTGACAACTTCTTGAGGTGTCTATTTTCCCACTACAGTGCACTGGAAGAGACAGGTGCCTCCAAAGAGGATTCAGGTTGATGAACTTAGTCACCAATCATTCTCCATTGTTTGTCAAAGCAGTTTAGGAGATTTTCCTTACTGCGGCTAGCTACTAACCTGTCATGATTTGTGACATCTGTGTTGAACAGTCAGAATCTGTTCCAAATGCTACAACTTCCTTCAGTTTCTTAGAATTATTACAAAATGAATAAAGATTGTTTGGAACGTCCTCTGACTTGTCTATACAGATATATTTTTTTCTTTTTAGAAAAATCTCTTTAGTTTCCAATAACTCACCCCTTTTCTCTGTCTCATTCCTGATCTTTCCAAACCAGTCTTATTATTTTTTCTATTATATTGCTCCACTCTATGAAAGAACATACTGTTCTTTCTCTACTTTCTCTTCTCTTCAGAAAAATGAGCTGCTAAGACAAGATATTTGTTCATAGCTGTTCCAAAACTGTCTTCATTTAAATCAACGGTAAAACTTCTGTGTAGGTTCTGTGGAGCCAGGGTGTCATCTATCATTTCATATGTCATTCAGCTTGACAAATTACACCATTTTATTTCCTACAATGTTTCTTTTCTGTTCAAAACGATTTAAGGATTTCTTTAAATATTTTGAATAAATGGAGTCCTGAAATATTGTTTTGTCAGTTATCAGAAATGCTAGGAGGAAAACTGAACGAATATTAAAACTCAGAATGGGTTGAACATGAAGGCATTTCCTCCCTGCAAATGGAAGCAAAATTTAGGGCAAAGCACACATTTTAACTACTGTTTCCCAAACAGGATAAACAACCATGATTAGACTACTCCACTATGGGGAAACACATAAACTCCAGGCTCAAAAAGCCAGAGCCTCTAGTAAGCTTTTGTTAGCACTTACCTCATGTATTGGTCAGACATCATAGAATATTAACAATTTTGTCACAAATTTTCATCAGACTGTTGCCCATGAGTATAAGTGCACAGTAGGATGGAATAGCCATCTCTGTGATGTAAGTCTGTCATGGTGAAGGAAAAATACGCTGGGTACTGTGTGGGGCTTAGCTGCCTGCTAGGGTTAACGCATGGCAGTTCTTTTTGGTGCCCAACATGGGACTTGAACGGCTCAATATAAAGACAGACTTGACTGGAGTGTGCTAGACTGAATTTATAGCTATCATAGCTATTTATCTACTAATTAGCAGGCTTCTGTACTTGCCGCAGGGCTTGCTTGCCTTACTGTATATGAGAATCTAATTAATACTTTTTTGCATTTTCTGTTTTGGTACTCTTTCTCATTTTACTGCGCTGTGCCTGCAAGCATTTTGATAACATCAATGGACACGCACCTGCGCTGGAAGATGGCCGGGGCATTGTTTCTGTTCCTGTGCTGCTGTACTGGACAGGCTGGAACTCCAGTGTGAACTTGAGTTCAAGCACCTGTGACCTGTGGATAAATCACAGATCTGTGGCCATGGATAAGTCCACACCAGAGCAGACACACCCCTGAAGGGATTGTGGCCCAAGGAAAAGTCCATGCTGGAGAAGATACACCTCAAAACACCTGTGGCTTTGGATAAGTCCAGGTACCTGCAGATATACCCTAAAGTATCAGTGGCTATAAGTTCATGACACAGCAGGGACACCCCTGAAGAGATTATGGCCCTTGGATAAGGCCACACTGGAGCAGGTACACCCCAAAGAGGTTGTGGCCTATGGATAAGGCCATGCTGGAGCTGGAGCAAGAGGAGGAGTTCATTGCAATGTTAAACCCTGTGGCCGGGCCAAAAGGGATCAGTGATGGAGATTGTAATGGAAATACCTTTAAATTGTCGTAACCCATAATTTGAGTTCCATGTTATAGGAAATACTATAGCAGGAACCCCTTTCCACTAGTCAGACTAGGGACAAGGGGATAAATTCACTACAATGTTAAAATCAAAGTGAGCAGGGGTCAAGATTGTAATGGATATACCTTTAAATTGTTGTAACTCGTGATTTGAGTTGCAAGTACTACAACATGAACCACTCAAACCAATGGAGGATGAGCATCACAAGAAGCAGTACAATTGCAGCGGTGACCTGACCTGAGCTCAGAGGGTGGTGGGTGGTTAATGAGGACGTATTGGATATCGCTTTACCTATTAAACTGTTTTTATCTCAACTCACAAGTTTTTGTACTTTCACCCTTCCGATTCTCTTCTCCATCCCACTGGTGGGAGGTGACTGAGTGGGTGTGGGGCTGAACTGCCTACCAAGATTAAACCGCGTGAACAGGGAAGAGCTGAACTCTGCTATACCTATCCTGCACTGATGAGGAGTCCACAGTGATGCAGTCAAGAACTACCCAAGAGAAGCCAGTTAGATCATTTATGCAGTTGGCCAACACCCAATTTTTGTGATCTGTGGTACTCTGATGTGGGAGATAATCTTGCCAACAAATTCCCCAACAAATATGTTGGCAGCTAAACAACAAACATTTACAGTTTCGCTAAATTCCCAGTTTGTAACTCTAACTAGTAAAAGATGAAACATACAGCCAGAGATTCAATTTGATTTTATGCAAATGTGTTAAACTACTGTTTTTAACATGGTGCTTTGCAGAATTTTTAGCAGTTGTTACTCCACGGTACTAACCAATACAATATTAAATGAGTGTGCAAAGAAAGATGAATTTGTTGTAAACTATTTATATATTCCCAGCCTTTTAAATCTACTATCAGTACACATTTTATTCACATTCATCCCTTCTAAAAGAGCCCTGAGACAATTTCTGCTCATTTGTAAAGACATATATTCACTGAGTCAACTGTTGTGACTTCTTTTGAAGTAATGGTAGCATTTCATTAGCTGCTAATTTCTTTAGACCTAGAATTAGTCAAAAGATGATTATATAAAATTCAGACTCCCTCAGGGTGTTGTTGAAAGACAGTAGGTTGCCAATTAACTCTCTAGTCCCAGGCCTCCTCTTTTATCCTGAAATGAAAACAATAAGACTATGCCCTACTTCACTAAATAACACACGTAGTGTAAAGATATTCCTGGTACTTCTATGATCCAGTAACACAAGTGGCAGCAGTGTAAACCAGAAATTCATATCACCTCACTAAATGTATAAGATATAAATACCCATTTCTAGAGATCTGTATCCTGCACTCCTTTTACAGTAATCAGTGGAAAGAAACAGGCACCGATAGAACATTTTTATACAGCCGAATTAAGGAAGTTCAAGGAGAAAGACTGATTATTAATCAGCTCTAAAATTTTAACTTGTTCGCTGTCTTTGCTTTGAACCTCTTCTTCTAACTCTCTGCTGCACAAGTCTGCTGTGTAAGGAGTGAACCCTAGGAAGTCTTGACGTGGATTGCTTGATGTCACTTAAGATCAGTACCCAGCTTTTTATTCAACAATAAAAACATAGCCATAGGCTGGAATTTATATCATCCTACAGCACATGCCTGAATAGTAGAAATATAGTACGACAGAAATATTTGCTGGGAATTCTTGCAAGAAGTATCCTTCATATCTCTTAAACTGTAGATGCTTAATGTTAACTGAAAAAAATCCCACCCACTCTCTTTAGCTCCAAAGGAAGAACTGTTTTAAATAAGCCCTCATTTAATACCAGTCTAATTCATTCAGAAGTATGCAGCTCAGCTTGCGTAGTCTTGTCTGTGAATGATAATTACGAGGATGTGAATCACTATGTTTTCAGCTGAGTCAACCACCCAAACTAATAAGGCTTTTACGACATTCTCATGAGCAGGTTTTTAATATCTGAAGACAATTAATGGATGTATAGCATTTCAGTCAGATGAGCAAAAGTATAGCTCATTATCAACGTGTTTTTGTTTCCCCCATCCACCAGAAGACAACTTTGATCATCTGTTCTAGCTGTGCTGAGTTTGTTATGAGACCAGAATGGGAAGAACAGTGTTGACTAATGGGACTTTGAAATCCTTTTAGGCTTTTTTGAACTTGTAAATACCCCAGTCAGCTATGACCTATCACGAATTAAATTAACCTCAGGTCTATCAAATAAATCCTGTCTGGTTTTTTTTTTTTTTTTTGTCCCTGGAAGACCACTCTGTGCTAGACGTTGGGAGCTGTGACATAGGAGTTTATGAACAGAGGGATTTTTTTTCTAATTCTGGGCTGTTATGTGTTAACAGAGTAGCAGAAGCAGAGCTCCGGATGAGAGCTATTAGAGCCTCACAATACAGACATTTACATCAGATAATCTTCCAGTGCAAGTAACTAGTGCCGTTGTCAAGAATATTTTAAACAGATTTCAGGAAATTAACTTCCTTTTATTCTCTGCAAAAGTGGTTTCCTTACATGAGTGGTAAAGACTTAGGCATGTGCTGCTCATGATATACTTATTTTGTGAATTCATGAAGGATTTCAGGGCTATCAATCTGTCTGTGCTCACAGGCAATAAGTTCACTATAAAAAAAAAAAAAAAAACAACAAAAAAACCCAACCAAACCCAGCTTGTCAAGTTATGCCTCAAATACACTTCTGATCTACCCATCTGCAGGAGCACCCTCGCTACCGAAGTTAGGAAAAACCTAATTTAATTTGTCTATATAGCTTGAAAGTTAATAAGAGATAAACCTGACTGATTATAAATAATGGTTCATGAGAAAAGTGTTGCAAACAGGTCATGGTTACTACAATAAGTCCTGGCCTAACTGCAAACCTGTGATTTTGTGGGAGGGAAAAAAAGGTAGCAAGCTAGGATTTATTCTATATCATAGCACAAATAGTATGTGTCTGAAAAATGTCCATGAAAAAATGATCCACATGTCCCCATTAATTGAGTAGGGCCAGCTGGTCCAGGTGGTAAGGCACTTGCTATGGATCGATACAATCCGATTTCAGGTTCTTACTCTGACTAATGTAGAGAAGGAATTTGAAACCTTTGGACATGCACTATTCAGAATAGAGTTCTGTGCAGTTTCTTCCAGGAGAGCTCCTCAGTATTGTTTATATGATTAAATAATCACTGAACCAGAAAGAAAGGGGGGGAGAGTCTGTTAAAACTTGTTGATTAGCATGTGCAATTGGAGTGTGAGGGAAGTAGAGTAGACTTTGTCTGATTTCAAATCTTCCATAGAACAAAACAGAACTGGAGTCTTCTGGGTTCCAGCTCATGTCTGTACCGTCAGAAAGTTACTGCTTTTGCTTTTCATCATGCTTCATCAAACTGAAACTTTCTGACAAACTATTTCTTAAATAAATTCCTTGCTCGTTTGACTCCAAAGCAACCTTAAGCACTCAAATGTATTAAAGTATGCTTTAACCCAGTGCTTGGGATTCTGCCAAGGAGACTGGTGTTCCAAAGATGTTTTCTATTTTTATTTATTGCTGTATAATGCATGCTTTATGATTTTGTGCTGAATGCATTGTATCTGGAGCACTTCCCCAGACATTGTGAAAGATTCTTGGGCATATTTATGAATAAATATTCACTGTGAAATGAAAATACGATAGAGATGGAGCTTGAGTAATAGACCCCTGATCCCCACACCACCTTATTGCTACCTTAGTCCTTGACTGTCTTGGATCCTTCCGATAGAGATCATTTATAGATAGGGCAAGCACTAAGCAGTGTGCCTGTGAGCCTACCTGTGTATTTCAATGGCACATGCATCAATTGTGGGCTCTCCTTTAATTAGTATAACCAAAGGTAACCCTCATGCAATGACTGTTATTAAGCAGTCTTTGAAGCACAGTCTTCTTTGAAGATGTATATTGGTTAAATTGGTGGAGATTTATGAAAACCACTTAATACTGACAGCAAGAACAATTATTAAAGATTGGATGTAAGGGGCCTAAATCCCAGAGAAAAAGCCAGAATACTCATATTTTAATATTTAATCATCTCTATTAGCATATGTTTTCATCGCTTCTCAACACAGGCTGTGTTTAGAAACTTCCCAAATTCTTTTTAAAGATCTCTTACGTGCTTTAGTTCAATAGCTCATTTTCCAGTCACTCTTTCTGTTTTTCTTTTGGGGGGATTCTCCAATTATAGAATCAGTCCTTAAATTTTTGTGATCTTTGTGAGTATGGTGAAGACATTGCTTGAATCAATTTTAGAGTTCTCTTGATCATATTAAAAGACTTCATTTAGATCACTGGTCAATGTGAGATGGATTTAGCTCTAAGTCTTCAATGATGTTTATTCAGAGGCACTTGCACACCATAGTATGTCATCTGTCAGCAAGTTCCCAATCTATCTGAACAAGAATAAAATTATTTCTTAAATTAAAGCAAAGTACATATGTAGCTATCAAGCCATGTTGTCTCAGAACCCCAAATAGATGTTACTGAGATAAGGCTTTTTTTCTGAAGTATCTGTACTGGAAAAGAAGTAAACACTTTCACACTGGAAGAGTTCTTAGAGATGGGCAATTTACTATTCACATACTACTTACCCATCACAAGGAGGTTAGAGAGTTCAGACTAGTAGTACTTGTCCTCTATGAAAGATTTAACAGAAGGCAGAGATTGCAAGCAGAAGGCTTATTTTCCCTTGGCTCAGAAGCCAAGTGTCGTCATTTTTGCTTGATCTTTCTGTGACATACTTGTAAATGTTTTAATTTGAGTCTGCTTATGAGACAGAGAACATCACAGTCCCTAATTCATCCCTGACTTTGGGCAAAACCCCAAGCTATTTGAAAATAATTAACACGCAAGCTTCAAACATACCCAAAAGATTTCTCTGAAGAATACACATCAGGGCCCTGTCAGGTTCTTCTGTGTCTTTGCGCTGCTGCAGTAGTTCCTTACCTAGTTATCTCAGAATTTCCCCTTTGTAAAAATGTTGACAATGTAAAATCAAAATATCTTTTCCTGTGCAACTCCCAGCTTTCTCTGGTCAGGAATGTTATATGAGATACTGGACATACACTTCTATACTTCTGACAAATTTCATAAAATAGGAACAATCAGAAGGTGGGGGGCTTAATTGCTAATACCAATTAAAATAACCCTAAAGCAGCTCTATTTTGCGTCAGAAGTCAAACCAAACCAAGAGATAATCAGAACGCAAGGCTGATTTAAATTTGCACAAGCACAGAGATGCTCTGCAAGGCTGCTTTAGAAGTGTTATGATGCACTTCAGTAGCTTTCTTAACTGTTTTTATGGAGGTGAAATGCATTGATGGTATTTTTCTAAGCTATAACTGCTGCGGCTATCTTCTGCAAATTACAAACACTTTTTAAAAACTTCTGTTAAACGGAGTTTATTTTCCATGTGGGTAGTCTATTCACATACCCATTTGCATGTGGGTAGTCTATTCAATGGCCTGTGGAACATTCAAATATTAGGTAGTACAAAGTAGACTGCTTTTACATGTACTTTCCCAGACTGAAATCTGGACCTTCAGATGCATTTACATTCACCTCAAAAATATGAACTGTCTTGAGGACTGATCTCTGCTTTCTCATCAGCTTTTGTTTGCAGCCCCAGAAAACAATTTGAGACAGAAGAGTGTTGGGATGACCTGTGTTCTCTAATTTCCCAGATCTGGTCATACAGGAGGGCATTTTCATAGAGGTAATAGAGTAACGAAATATTTTAAAGCACTGCATATCCACTAGGATACCAAAGCAGGTTCAGGTGTTCTGCATCCACACATTTTCAGTCTTAGCAGAAGTGTGGCATAATTTCAGCAGAACAGAGCATTCTGACACAGAAGAGGTTTTTGCATTTTGGTTTTTGGGGTTTGTTTTTTTTTTGGCTGGTGGCTAGAACAGTGGTCTGGGAAGACAAAGTTGCACAGGAAAACCTCCTTAGGTTCAATTATGTCTAAAATTATGAGCAAATGCCCTAATTAGAGTATTATTCTGTAGAAGATGGGAACACCAGCTAGGTTTTGAGCTAGTGTCGTGTGGTAAGGACACTCTGCATGTCAATAGCGAGTTGAGTCCTTTATGGAGTATAGGCATAAGGATACACTTATTTCCAGATCCCAGAAGGGCTTTGGTAAGTTGAATGTGTCTCGACACTCAGCTCAGATAAACTGACAGTGCTTCCAAAGATGTGCAGTATCAGTAGTTCATATCCTTAAGGGAACTTTTGCCAATAGCTTTATGAAACTCGAGCACGAGATCAGAATTATTTTCTGGCACAGTGCTATACTTAGCCTTCCAAGCTGAGTTTAAGGTGCATACTAAGCACTTGCGTTCTCTCTCTTGAAACACGGATATTTCTGCACTGTTAAATAAAAAAGGGTCAGAAGGGAATTCAAGGACTAGATGTAAAAAAGTTCAGGAAAGGGCTGCAACCCCATCTTTCACAAGCTGTCTTTGGCAATTGGTTCTCAGTTAAGTACCTTCTGGTGTGAAGCCATAAACAGAGATTTATCATTTTAATTTTTTCCGTTCAGTACCTGAATCCTGAAATAACACTGTAACAGCAACTACCTTGTTACAGTAAGATTCTGTTGGCTTGAATTTTATCTAACATGCTGTAAATGTGATTGACATTTGTTCACATACTTTGATGTATTACTATACTTTTTCAACTTCTTCTTGTATCGCGATTAATATTATTTTAATTGTATGCCCAGGAAAATTATTATAGTATAATAACGAATTATTTATTCTTCAAGTCATTTTTCACTGAAAGCAAACATCTTGTTTAACAATTAGACTTTGCATGGTTTACATGAGTTTCTATAAGCAGAAGTTTAGAAAAGGATTTGTTTTCTTATTCAGTGATTTTATAACCAGTAAAAATTAATCTATAAAGTATAAAATTAATGTGTTTACTCTAAATGTAATGTACTTATTTACAGGTATTCCTGCAAAGTTCATGGCTGTGACATTGATCATTTTATGTCTTCAAATTGATTATTTATGCTGTAGCTGAAAGAAAAGTGATTTAGTGAGACTATAATATTCTTAGAACTCAAACTATACCAAACATCAGTGGGTTTTATTTTCACGTGAAACGTGTTTACCTTTTGATGCAGCCAAATATTTGTGACAACATTCTAGCATGTTCTAAAATGATTGCCTCAAGGTTTTCACTGTTGAAAACTGACAAGTTTTCTGAGGACCTAGAATCTGTCCACTGTTCCATCAACATTTGCAAATTAATTGAGAAAGGACGGTTACAAATTTTTGTTTTGCGTGTGTAATGTATGTAAAAAAGCACAATAAAAGCAGATCATGCAACCCTGTATTTGTTATTTAGCACTTTATAGTTTCCTGTAAACTGCACTTGAATGGATCAACAATGCAGTTTTCGTTGTACGGCATATTGTATCTGAGAACACAGATTTATGGTGGAAAGGTGTATCCAAGATCCACAGGAGTACATAAATTAGGAATATCATGTGATTTACAATGACAGATGGGGGCTATCCTGGGATTCATATCTCTAGAACCCATTATTTCTCTTAGATGTATATAATTAAAGAGCATAATTTGGCCTTGAGGTGACATACCTTGCAGTTATGGCTATGACATGAGATACGTCTCATAGTAGGATTGTAATATATGTATATAATATTGAAAATAAACGCTCTGATCAGTCAAGGAATTGCACTTAATTCTCTCAGAGAGCTAAATACTTGAATGGATAACAAATACACTGTCAAGGCAATGCCAGAGCGAAGACACGTTTTACATCTGTCCTTGAAAGTTACAACTCCCATAGTCTTTTAAACCTCTGAATGGAACAATTCAGAATTAATGGCAAAACACAAAAACTATCTGCCAATATATGACAGATTTTTTCATTACAATAGTTGAAATCTGTCCCCTAACTCAACTGTTGCAAAAGGCATATTATATTAGAGATCACCTGTGAGATAAATAACACTCTAAATGGCCCGGACCAGTTTTCACCCAAAATTACACTCGGTACTCATCATAGTATTTGGAACATTATGATTGATTCAGGTGTCTATTTACCCCATAGAAACGGTGACAGCTAGGTGCTGCTAGAGAATTAAAATGCCCTTCAATATTCCGATAGAGTTCTAACTAAAAGGCAGTCTGACTTCATTAAGAATCCTTGTTACAAGGCAGAAAATTTTGACACATTCTGTTTTATTTAAGTTTTTGATGTTATTTCAAGAAACAATGACTATCGTGCATGAACAATATTAAATCACAAAGAAATTCACTCAACATATTAATTACAAGAATAAAGAACATTTACAACATTCATGAAAGAAGAGAGAGCACTAGATAAAGACAACCTCTGTTACTGAAAATGTTAACTCTGAGTATATTGAGAACTAGTGCCAAACTATAAATGAAGGAAAGTGCTACAGGGTGATACTTTCAGATAGGTACAATGGTACAGAATAAGAGTCATTAATCAGCCTTGGTATATTTAGTGTTTAAAGCCTTTATGGATGATCTGGAAAGACACTAAATGTCATGCCATGAAAACATTGTATGATGAAAATTTGCAAACTTTGTTAAAAATGCCAAAGGAGTCAAAGGAGTACACAGGAAAAAAAAAAAAAAAAGTAAATAACAAATGATTTAAAAAAGAGATCTGAAATTGTTTTTCAGATATTCAGTCTCTGTCGAAGCTTTTGGATGGACTTGACTGGCAATGACCTTTGAATGGCACCTTTCTCAGCTCTGTTCTGATACAAATTGAAAGAAATGACCATATATTCAGGTAAGACACGAACCCATAAGAGGATGCAATGTACACTATCTAAATGGTATTCCAAACACCACATTCTGTCTCTAATGCTCAAGGCATGTTCAATAAACTCTACAGGGTGTTCTGAAATCATCGTGTTAGTTATTTTGCTTTGATTAAAGATCGTCAAATAAGACTGATTACATTGGTAGAGAGTCTTTGAAGGCAAGTGGATACAAACAAAAGAAGTGGAAAATGAGTAGGAAGCAATTAAATGGAAATTTGTAAAAACTGGCCTTTACCAGCATGTACGTAAATTGACTTTTGAGGCAACAGAAAGCTGGAAGCTTATTAACAATAATAAATAATAAAGCACTGTAATTTCTTCATGAGTTGCTGATCTTTAAAGAATAATAATAATAACAATAATTTAAAATCCAACAGTGCGTAGTAATTATAATTAATTACAACTCTATTACAGGATAAGCGGGTTTTAGGGTGGGTTAACCAGTTATTTTTTAAATGCTTGTGATTGTTTTTCTAACATTCTTACCAGGGAATGTTTTACAGTTTTATCTTAATGCCTTTCTTAGTGCATTGCATGGTTGATCATTTGTTTGAGCCTCCTCTAAAATCAATAGAGTTCCTTAAAAGATGCCAAGACCCATCTATGCAGAACTGATTAGAAGGGCAGGCCTTAACTTACAGGTAATTGGACATACCTGCCAATTTTTTATTTTATTTTACTTCTATTTAAGTCAACAACAGCAGTAGAGGACCTCTTGTTACATTTACAGCTATTTATTTTAAATAAATTAGATCAAAACATTATCTTCTCTGGCTTAAATTAAATCTGGAAATGAAAATAATTTCACTGCAGACTCTATCCAAATGAATATTAAATCCAGAACTTGCTCTAACAAAGAAATACAGTCATAATAAAACCAAACACACATGGCAAATAACCAGGCTTCAGATGCTATTTAAATAACATTTTGTTTATGGATGATGAAAGAATTGCATATGAGATTTCCACTAGTTACCTTCCTCAGATGTTCACCAAATGAACATATGTAATAAGTGTTACTGAAAACCTCTAGCCTGCCAAGAAAACCAGATGAATTAAGACTTGGTTAAGGATCAGCACTTTTAATTAGGTTTGTTTGGGGTTTTTCTTGGCAGACTGGAGCTATTGGGTTTTATATTTACCAGTGTACTTACCACACACAGTCACTATTAGTCTGCATACTAAACCTCCCTGTAAAATTTTTGTGGAAAAATTTAGCTGTATTTACACAGAAAATATATCTGTAAACATCAAAGCTTCTTTCTCACTAGCTTCCTCTTCTGTCCTTCACAGAGATGCCCATAGGCATATGTTCATTGTACAGCCTTAAAAATTTCAGCTAAAGGAGGAAGGCTTTGCTTAGGTATCCAACAAAGGTGCAAACATGCATGTAGA
Organism: Charadrius vociferus; assembly: GCF_000708025.1. Lineage (NCBI taxonomy): Eukaryota > Metazoa > Chordata > Aves > Charadriiformes > Charadriidae > Charadrius > Charadrius vociferus. Next base: position 1,838,027 of record NW_009648470.1, on the reverse strand, counting down.
AATGGTAGACTTGACAGTAAATGGACTACAGTTAGTATCATTGTTTCCTTTAATGCTCAGTGATAAACTGCTATTTATTTTGGTTGGCCCAGAAGGCCAACTGAATCCTGGGCTGCATCAAAAGAAGTGTGGCCAGCAAGTCAAAGGAGGTGATTCTACCCCTCTACTCCACTCTCGTGAGACCCCACCTAGAGTACTGGATCCAGGTCTGGAGTCCCCAACATAAGAAGGACATGGATCTGCTGACCTCATAACCCAGAAATAGGCAAAGATTTTCTATTGTGTTTTTCCCCTCTACATGCTCTTGTACTGAACTTTTAATGTCAGCCTCAAGTAAGTTTTTAAATGTGTTATGAACCCTTGAAAATCTGATTTATAATGAAAGGTGATACGTTTCTACCCATGGCAGCATGATACCTTGGATCCTTTTAAACCTGTTATGGTTAAAGCAGATTTTCAATTATTTTGTTGCATAAAAAATATCAAAAGTATCTAATCCTTTGGTTATTGTCAAAATAAAACAGATTCAAGAACTTGATTATTCACTGCTTACACCTTATTTTATCATCTGTTACTATATGAAGCAGGTAAGAAATATAATCTTTCTGATCATCTCTTTATAAAGTGTGATAATCCCAAAGTCCCAGAATCTGCTCAGCCAGAAAGGATTTCTCATAGCCAAGTTTTAAAGTAATCTTGTACCTCAGTCTTCAGCCTGGAGGTTGATATGTGCTGCTCTTAGACTTGTCTTAAGCCTCGCTTCAGCCAGCAACTCAGCTGTTTGGTGATGGTGTAAATGGTTGCCTTTCAGTGGAGACAGCTGTATGATTCAGAGAATACTACCCCTTTCTGGTTCACTGCAAAGGCAGAAGTTAGCTCGGTTCACCTGAGATTTAACAAGGCAGTTTAGCTTTCCCTGGGAATGGAAGAGAAGCATTCATGTGGGCAATGGATGGCTTGGCTGAGAAGTAGTAATTAACAGATACGTTTCCATTGATTCTGTGACAAATGAAAAGAGTAGCTTGGGCCCCTCAAGTCCTATCATGAAAGTAGCTTGTAATCCCTCCCTTATTAGCGCATCCTGTGCTGTTGACGGTGTAATATTTTAGAAACTTTTTTAGAATAAATTAGTCAGTAGAAATAAAAGTGGCATACCAAATAAAAGTGGCATACCAGTCATGGTTTCCATAGGTGGGTGTGAAAGGTTTTGACTGCATCTTTACAGAAGGACTAAATTGCACAAAGGAAGAATTTTCTCATGCCTATTCTGAAATGGCTTGAAGGGAAAAAGCTAAACATTTGGAAGTAGCATAAACTTCTTCCTTTACATGAGCATTTTCTGTCTTCAGTTCCTTTACCTGTAACCCTTTTCCTTTGCAAACCACTGATCCAGAATTGTTCACTGCAATGCAACGCTGCTGCAGCATTATTAGATTCACAGGACTTGTCCCAGATTTGCTCTGTGTTAAAGGTCTGTACAAATTTCCTCCTTTCCTTGTTTCTACTGTTCTACCATGTTAGTTCCCCTGACACTCTGAACAAGGATCAAGCTTTGCCTCATAACAGAGTGTCACAGTTACTTCCATTATGGTCCCTACCAAGAACTGGATCTAATGATTTTCACTGTGTATAATATGAGTGCGCACACACATAGTAAAGATGTTAGTGGGACATGCTGACATGCTGATACCACTGCACATGAAAAGAGGATTATCCGAACCAAAAAACTTCAGCTACAAAAGGATATAGGTATTTGCTCATGTTTTCGTTTTGATAATTGAGATTTGTGTCATGGTTTTATACAGCTCTCAGCATAGGGCTGAGAAGCCAATGATGGTATTCAAAGGCGCTAAACTTGTATACCTCTCCAAAGCCACAGCAGAGGGATGTGTGCCAGAGAACCTCCTTTTCACAAACCTAGAATATCTCGGAAAGCGGAAATCTAGCACTTGCTCTTAATTACAGCTTTGGATTAGAGACATAAAGTGAACTTGAGGCAGTCACTGAAAATTGAGTCAATACAGCCAATAGCTTCTAGGCCTAATTGTCTCTAAACTTCATTGCATGTGAGACACCTATGGCTGGTCAGCTGAAAACCTCTCTAGTCCCCTTGGAATATGTTGATGAGTGGCTTGGTGTAGTCACAACAAAGGCTCCTGTTGTCATTCCACATGCTGGTGCATCCAGGATATGTACATGGGATGGCAGATGGGACACAGGGTGCTGGTGCAGGTGAGACCTGTGTGAGTAGTATCTGAAGGCTACATGAGAAGAGAGAATTATGAAAGATAGTGTGCAATACAGAGAAGTTAGCTTGTTTGCAATCTTAACCTTTTCATTTTCTGACATTGTGATCTCAAGAGTAAAGAAAAAGAAAATAAAATAAAAGAAGTCAAACAAAAAAAACATTTATGATTTAATCTTTATTGACGGAAGAAGGCAAAAAAAGAGATCAGAGCTATCCAGTCTATCTCCTTGTAACATCATCCTGTGCCCAGGAATATCGTTTAGCTTAACAAGAAAAATGTGCATAGCAAGAGGCATGAAGAAGGGGAATCTGATGCAGACACAGCAATATCTTGTATGGAAATGCGAGCAAGAAATGAAAGGTGGCTGGAAGAGAGATGGCAGTTAGCAGTAAGTGGGCCTTCATGGGTGATGTTTGTTGACAGCATGCCCACTGATCTGAACATATATGGTTTTATTTATTTAAAAAACGCGTGCTTGGATGAAAAGACCTTTTCCCCGAGTTGCAATAGTAGAGGCATTTTTAATACATCAGCTTTTTTTTTTTTTTTAACTCTCTCTGTCTGTATAGTTACCTTGATAAGTCCTCCATCATGAATAGTTAGATTCGTTGTCTTCTCTTAGACTTCCATTTGCCAGTAGGGATTTTTAGAGACAGGTATGTTCATAACTGTCTGAACAGAGCAAATATGTTTTAGTATTGGTTTAAAAAAGCATAAAGAGTAGCTTTCCATCTAAAATCACATAAAGGAGTCTTCATTGTTTATTTTGTATTGATTTACTAAATTAACAGGAGTATTTAAATTGTTTATTGGGGAAAAAAAAAAAAAAACAACACAAACCTTTGAGGCTTCAGGCGTTTTTTCCAGGAGCTGGTAAATGTTGCAGAGAAACATTTCAGTTTATTATAGGGTGGGTTTTTCCTTGATGTCAAGTCAGCCCTGAAAATGAAGAATTAGACTGTCGTTGATATATCTGGTTGTATTCCTGTGTTGAGAGGTTTCCTAGAGCTGATTGTGAGAGAATGTGTTGTAATAAGGCTTTATTTTCCCTTTAATCAATATTACAGAGCCTTCCAATATAAAGAAATTAATATACATTAATTACATTTCACAACGCTTTTGAAATATCAGTCTGGGAAGTAATATTACACCACACACAGAGCCTCCCCTCCCAAATTGTGATGTTTTTCTCAAGCTACAGAATAGTATAGTGGCAACACTGGGATATAAGCAGAAGAGACAACTGTGCATTTCAATTCTCTAAGACTAATAGGAAAGACAAGGTTGAGAGAAACCTGTGATGTTTACCCTATCGGCACAAGATTTCATTGAAGGAATTTCTCCTTTAAAAACTTTTAGGCTCTCCTTGCTAATGACATTTTCCAAAGAAAACATTGTGAATAGGAAGCTTGATTAAGTATGCAATAGTAATTTTTGTGGAGTCTCAGGAAGCAGAAATAAACACATCAGTCAGGTATTCTTTTCATGAGGCAAACCTCAAGACTTTTAATATATAAACTTGTTTCTGTTCTTAACATGTCCTTGACTTTTAGGATAGTCTAAGGGTCATTTTACCCATAACCATAGAAAGAAGATTTAACACAAGGATGAAGACAGTAGTCTTGTGCATGGTAAAGTACATGCCGTTCCTTTGCAGTACAAGAAGCATAGCATGATCGTGAGCCGTGAACACAGGCCTGAGCAATGTGCTTCTTGTTTCCTGCAACTCCCTGGTTAGGAAGTACTTAAGAAAGTCAGATTGGTCCTCCAGTTCGACAAATATTTGGTTTTGGATACATAGCAGAAAATGTACACTCAGATTGAAAATGCACACTCAGATTGAAAATGCTAATGGGAAGCAACTACTTACTTAATTACGTAATCATCAATAAGCAATTGGTAACTCCCTGTGTCCGCTGCTAATGAAGCTTTTAGTACTCATCTTGCACATAGAACAGTAATGGACTGGGTACAGCAGAATGTTTTTAATGTCTTTCTCATCTGCAGTGAACAGAATTTCCTGCATAGAAATTTGGAACCTTCAAAAGCGAGAACTTGAACTAGATAAGACGTTATTAACTCTCAGAATACTGCAAAAGGAATAAAAGGGAAAAAAACAAGGTAATAAAAAAAATGTGCCAATTGGAAAATTATTCAGGAACCAAGAATCAAAGCTTGGGCAAACTTCAGCCTAAATAACGTGTAAAGTGAATTCCGCTTTTCTGGAAGCAAATTAAAATTCTATGAACATTCTAAATTAACAAAAATATAAATAATCCCACGGAGTAAAAAACATTATCATGTCCTTCACATATTGCACATGTCAATGCCAAACCAATTTAAAACATGATTGTAAGAAGACAAAATTGTACAGAAAGTAACTGAGATGCCTTATTTCCATGGGTTGGGTTTTTCCATCCCTACTGTGGGTTACACTTTTCTCTCTACTACATAATCATCAATCTTGTGAAATAGAAGGAAGGACATGGTTTTGTTCTCCATTCATTACTATCTCTCTCTGCCTGAGTCAGAGCCTCTGCAACCTATATTATAAAAATAAATGTTTTATCTTTTAGCCACTTGAGAGAAATTATAAAACTTAAGGTATATTACTAATCATATAAAGCAGTATTAGACGGCAAATATTGAAAAGAGTCTACTGTCAATGCTGGCGTTGAAATGCATATTCTCAATGAAAACAAATAAAAAGTGTTGAGAAACTGGAAACTATTTCCAGAAATAATAGCTAGAAAACTCATAATTGATGCATAAAATCCTTTATGTTTCCTTGTGCACATATCCCTGCCTGTCACCATAGCATTGTCTTTCATTTCAAGACAGACTGTAGAAACTGCAAAAATAATAAATCAATTTCAAAGTGACAATGATGTTTCAGAAAGGGTAAAATCCCCCTGATCTGATTTCGATGGCTACATGATTTTTCTAATTGGAGCGAAAACTACAAAGAAACCCAGGAATATGCATTTCTGTTTGGTGATGCAGCTATATACTGCACAAAAGTAACAGATGTACTTTCCTAAATAAAAAAATGCAGGTGTTTTATGAGAAATTTTTGAACACTGCTGTGTCCTAAAAAGAAAAATTTAAATTATTGCACAGTGATTACAATTCCTCATTTTGTTACTGAAGACTTTAAGGGAATGTCTGTAAAAGTCACAAATTGATTCTTCGTAAGTTCTAAATATTTGAGGGTGTGGGATTGATCTTAGTAAGATTTATTTTTAGGAGTACTTGTACACTGAGAAATGACAGCATTAACGATGTAAATGAGTCAGTGATTCATGTAGCTGTAACATTGCTGCTTTAATTCATGAAGTAAGGAAAGCAGCTCGATATTTCCTCTTACATCAGATTATACTGACTTTACTCAAAACACATCTTTCATTGTTTAGTGAAGACAGAAAATACAAATGCAATATAAAATACAGTTAAAAATAAACTTTAAAGTTTTCCCTTTAAACTTCAATATTGTCCTGTTCTGTCAAATGTAAAAACTACACTTCTCGTTATAATTTATGGATTTGTCTTTTCTTTCTTGTACACCTGTATTCATACAACTAAAAGATGTAAAATGTTGACAGTCCACAGCTTCATATTCCAAGTATTTTTTAAACTCTGTACTAGGTCTTCAACTGACATTCAGCTGATAAAATACATAAAGCAAGCAGAGCTACAATGATTTAGAAAAAGATTTGAATGTACGTCTTTGAACACTTTCATTGGGTTAATTTAAGCAGCACGGTGACCAGCAGCTCAATTCAGTTTCTTATACATAGGCTTACAGTGCTCGTAGATCCAATGTCATTATTTGCAAGCATCATGTGGATGTGTTGCATGACTGGGAAATTTCAAGTGGCGTTAGTCATCTTTGGGTAGCCGGACTGAGCCCTAACTCTGTAAAAATGAGGCATCTGGGGACTGATTTGCTGCCATACAGAGGTACCTAGTGCTATTTGGGAATTTTGACAGTATCCTGTCCCATCCTCCACTGCCACTCCAGAAAATCACAGGTCTATCATTGGTCCTGTTCTGTCAGCCGCCTGTGGATATCCTAAGTGGTGTGCCAGTGTCACTAGACACCTATGTTGATTTAACTGAATACTAATCTAATCTACATTAATTATCTTTACTTCCGTTATAGAGAGTGCAGAAGTAGATAGGTAGTAGATAGGTAATTCCAGATAGGATGCATCTTAAGATGCATAGTGAAGAACAGTGAACTAATTTCTGAATTATTTTTTTTCCATCCTGCCTCAGTGCATTGATCCTGCATTAGTTCCTCAAGACCCACAAAGATCTGTAGGCACCACTGCTCTTTTAAATGCTCCACTTTTTACTGAATATCAATTTGCCTGTTTGCATTTCTTTGTGTCAGTTTGTGTTTGTGTTTTTTGTTCCTCAGGTGAATTAGCTGATTTTACTGCAGATTGAATTCTCTTATCCTCTACAGATTGATGAGGTCTTTACTTAGTTTAGTGAAATAAATTTCCTATTTATTATAATTGGAAATTGTTCAAGTAAAGACTTCACAGGATCTTAATAATGACTACTACGAGCCAGAGCTGTGTTATTAAACATTCTATGACTTAAGTACTAAAAGGTGTTTGGGTGTTTATCTGCTTCTTAAATTATGGGAACTTGGTGCAAAAATGCCTTTGCAAATTTTGACCTGCACTTTGTTGCATTATATCTCTGTGCTCTGAGTATTTTCACGGCTGAACAACCTAATTGTTTTTATTCCTGTACTGGATATTCTGTTTACACCTGCAATCGGTAATCCCAGTCATTAGCCATGCTCTTATTGAAAACCATATATAATTTGGCTTCTGAATACCTTCTTTAAACCAAGACCAGTCTAATATTTTATCATTTATTAATGGCTTTTGAAAGTTTGCAGGCAGCTTCATGTAATGGTGTTCTTTCTTACAAAACCAGAAATGATATATTCATGTGCTAACTGGTCAGTGTCCTAAAACAAAGAAACAACAACAAAAAGTGTTTTCTAAAGAATTTATTGAACAACTGCTAAACTTTCAAAAGAAGTACCGGGATCATTCTGTCCCTGATGACCGGCCGTCTTTAAAATATTCATTAACTCTACCTACTTCTCAGCTCTAAATTGAGACACTTTTTAAATAAGTGTTATCACCATAGATTCCCCATATAATCAATGAAGGGATGCATAGAAAATGTGAGGATTTCAGAGGAGAACAGTCAGAGATCTACAAGAGATCTCTGGTAGAGGGTTCATTGCTGGCTTCATCAAAAGTTTAATAAATTCAATCGCAACCAGTGCAGCAGTTGAACATATAGCTGGGATGCTACCCAGAAGCTCCTTAATCAGTCTGTCCTTTGTCTCTGTTTTTGAGAATCCAGTTGTTAAATATTTTCTCTCTGAAATAGAACTATGTACATGAATATATGTAAAATTTCCTATTTATTGGAACTGTCTATACCAATTTTATAACGAAGGACATGTCTGGAAGGTTTGTTTTTGGTTAGGTTTTTTTTTTTTTTGAAACAGTTTATATTTACCAGTGTCTTATCAAAGAATGAGAGCCAAGGAGACTTTCAAAAAGAGATTGAAAATCTGTGACATATTTAAAGCCGGGATGCTTTTTTTTTTCCTTTCATACAGACTTTATAATATAATATGCTTTCCAAGCCAGTGTCATAGCACTGTCATAGGGCATAGACTTTACTATTGATTATTTGCCATGGGGTCCTTTGATATGGTGGTTTTAATTAGATGTGTTTTATTTTATGTTGAAGAGGACAACAGGATAGACATGCTAAACACTGAAAATACAAAAGGTGTTTGGATTTCAAGGCTTAAGAGGAAAACCAGTATCATCGGCTAAAGCAATACATTTAATCACAGGTAAATACTTTAAACTAGGTCGTTATTATTATCTAAGTATTATAAAAAAACACTTTCCAAAGATCTCATTCCTTAAAAAAAAAGTATTAGTACAATTTCCTACAAAAAAAAAGAAAAAAAGAAAAAAAAAAAGGTCTGTACATACATGTACATCAGTTCAGCAGATACTGGAAACTTTTGAATATTGCAATATCTTTATTGCCAAATTATTTCCATGTGGAAATAAAAACCTTCCTTTTTTTTATTTCCTGTCCCCACACCCAACTCTTCTGTTTCTTTCTTCCCTGACTGTAAGAGAAGAAAAAAAACTCGAATAATACGCATAATGGGTGTTCTATGCCCCATCCTCTGCCTCTTGTGTGAGCTTTACAGAGAGCAGTGAGCAAGAACCCCCCTCCCACCACCAATGGGATAGTGTATTCCTATAAGTACAAGAATTCCTGTTCTTGTAAAGAGAGAGGATGACAGAGGAACTGCAAGCAAAGGAGGGATTGTTGTGTCATTTGGTGTCAACATCTAGTTATGTTGCTTGTTTCCCCGAGTGCAAACAGACTGCAACAGTTGCAGGATTTGCTATCTTTGTGTTTCCTCATAAGGAACATCTTCATGACCTCTGTGGAAATCCTAATTTCCTCTAAACTTAGAGCTAGAGTTTGCTGAAGTATTTTGCCCAGTGGGAAAATGAGAAATAAAAATTCTTTCATAACTGTATGTTTGAATGATACTTTGAGTTCAAAAGAATCAAAGCAAATAATTAAACAGCTTGAGTTTTGAAATAAAAAATTCTGATAACTGAAGAATTTAGAATTAAAACAGTCATTTCAGTATGTCCAAATTCACCTTGATCAAAGCTCTGAAGTTTGTTTCAACATTCCTATCTACAAATTTCTGGAATGCTCCAGTTCCTAAAACAATTGCTATATAGACTTGCTGTGCCTAAAGGTCAAAATGATTTCAAAATCTCCAGGGAAAAGAAAATCCAGCTTTTTAGAATAATTTTGAATAGCAATGTTCACTTTCCAACTATTCAATTTCTGTAGGAGAACTCAGTACATGAAGGAGATGAATCATATTCTGGACATACATAAAGAACAGTCGTACCATTTTTTTAATCAAACTTCAGAGAACTTAAACAGGTCAATGAGGATAACTTTTGACTTTATCGCACATTGAAGTTGTTCCTAAAATAGCTGCTGAAGGCCTCTATTCATACCACCATAAAAGATGCTTACGTTATGTGTATAGCCATCCAAAATGTGGCTTATGATATCTGCAACTACTTTATTCATAAAGGAAAAAGTTGTGGATACAGATGGGAAAAACAGTTGCATGATTTCAGTGACACGGAGGGTGAAGCTGTGACCCAAGGATCAGACGGGAGCTGCTGTTTAAGTGGGATAAACACATCCAGTAGTATTGGAGAGTTTCTCAAGAGAAAGTTTAGAGAGAAATTCCACCTTGGGCTTAGGGAAAACAGAACAATCCATTGAAAAGTACCAGTTCCAACAAAAAATAGTTTGTCAAAAACCTCTTGTAAACAGCCAGCCAGCATCGTGGTAATCTGAGCAACCTATGATGCCTGAAAAATGAGAAAGTAAGATCCCTAGGTAGCATCTGTCTTCAAAATCTTCCACCTCCACCTCTGAGCATGTGAAAAATGCAAGTGGTATGTCAGAAACTGAACATTTCTTACTACCAGCAAACCCTTACATTTATCATGCTACTTGATCTTAGGCTGACTGTAGAGAACAGAATAAGCACTGTGACTCAGTGTTGAGGTTTTGGATGGACTGGCCACTGAGATTAACCACAGATGCTCTCCCTCACCTCTCTCTCCAAGGAGAGGAGGGAGAGAGAAAAAGAGACTTACGAGTTTAGAAGAAACTAAAATACTTTAATGAAATATTAATAATAAAATAAAAAGAAAATAATGAAATATATACAACATATACAAAACCAGTATTGAGCTCCTGGGATCACAATCACGTCACCAGCAGGCACTGGGAAAATCCCAGACTGGACTCAGCGACAGAAAGGACCTGGGTTATAAATCTGGATTCAGGGATGGATGGATCGGGATCAAAGGCAGACAAACAGACTGAGTCCTCATCAGACACTGGCCATTGAAGAAAGAGAGCTGACCCTTTGATCCCTCAGCTTTTATACTGAGCATGAGGCAGAAGGGATGGAATACCCTGCTGGTTAGTTTTGGGTCACCTGTTCTGTCTGGTCCTTGCCGCAGGTGTGACCCCTTTATGCTTTTCCACTTCCGACCCTCCAATGAGGCAAACAACAAAGTTAGCTGGCTTTGGTTGTTATAGCATAAGTATAAGCAAGGGCCTCTCTGCATACCATGCCTTGGCATAAATCACAACTAATCAGTTTTTATCATTCTGAGAGTAAACAGTGTCTCCACAATATGATGTAAATTTCAGAGAGTTTTGGAGAATTCAGTTAGTTAGAAGAGGTTTAACTGCAAAGTAAAACTATGGAACAGAAAATTATTTCTGTTTTACCTCAAACCAGGACATTCCACCCCTTATTCCATACCATTTGCATTGCGCTTAGATCGCTATTACTTTTTAGCTATCAAATCTATACACACATATATATGGATAGATACCTGCAGTTCACTTATTTATCTTTATACACAAAAGTTGATTAAGTCATTTAGTTCATAATTGCAGGATTTCATCTATCATAGCAGACTGTCAGGGCAGGATTGATGGTGTGAAATTCATTGTCGTTCATGCCCACAGGTATCATGTGCACCTCGGAGAGTTTGCTGGATGTTGATGAAGCTAGCTCAGGCTTCCTTACTACTATGTTATCCTGAAAAACACTTATTAAACACTGTTAGTATTATGAAGCAATCAACACATAGAATTGAGTATTCTCACCCAGGGCCAAATTTCCTTGAGGTACACATTGAACTTCTCCATTCTTCAGCATCACCCATCAAGTACATCCAGGTCCTTGAGCAAAAACAGTCCCACAAATGGGTTTGCCTTTGCCCAACAGAGGAAAAACCCAAACAGTTTTTCCCAGCACATTCCTTTCATTTTTAACTGTGCTTATAGCATATATTTTGAGAAATAGCCATACTATATGTAATGATCAAAAAGCAATTCCAAAATACTGGTATAAACATTCAAAAGTACCAATACAGGAAAAAGAAAATCTTGGCATGATATTTCTTCCATTTCATTTTTTATATACTTTTAACTGAAAATAAGAGGCCTATTCAGCTTCTGTACACAGGCAGACTTAGGAACACGCATGTATGAGTGATTGTATGACTGCATTGTACTAATTCAAAATATGTCTTAGAATAATTAATTTTGCAAGTGTTTTCAAAGGAGAAGTCCATTTGGATCAGCTTTTCCTTGACTGTCTTTGGCTGGAGAGAAATACATACTGCCATTTCATATTCTAACAAAAGAAACATCAACAGCTGAGCTGTGGCACAGTCACCACAATTTTCAGCCACAGAGAACTCGAAAAAAACACAACAGAAAAAAAGATAATTAAATGTCTGAAGGTCCAGATCCGAAAGGAAATCTAAGACCAAGCACTATGAAATGTGGAGGTGGTGGCCCAGCTGAAGAGGGCATGGCATGCTTCTCTACACTGAATAGGGTGGATGAGAGATACTACACCATTAAGCCTGGGGTGGGCGAGATATGGCTTCTTGGAGCAGATGCATTCAAGAATATAAGGGTAGCCAAACAGTCTTCACTTGTGTTGTTTCCCACAGAACAAGGAGATTTTTCTTTTCTGGGAATGAACACGCTGGCCATTTTGGCATATGTGGTGGCCCAATAATGAACATCAGCTCCTTATATAAGATCCTTGAAGAAATTACAGTAACCTGAGGAAGGCAGATCCTGTTGCCCTTGTATAATGAGACAGGTCCTTATTTCAGTATGCGTTGTTTCTAAAAGTAGAGCAAAAATTTGCTGGAATCATAAAATATTATGATGATAACTTTTAAAGTATCAGTGCTTATTTTTGCCTAACAGAAAAAAAAAATAATCTCCATTTTGCCGGTCTTTTTCTTCTAATCCTGTCTTTTTTAAAGAGCTCAAGAACATGATAAGATACTCCAGGGAATGAATTATGATTATGAACTAATAATGAAATGCCTAGGAGGTTGCTGGCACTCTGTCTTCTGCTTTCTATCTAATAATCACCAGCATATGTCACTAGAATGCCATAATGCACACCCTGTTGTGCCATTCTGCTTGAACATTAAAAGCAACACAAATATACAACAAAGGGAAAACAAAAGACAACAAGCTGCCAACCCAACCCCACCGCATCCCCCAAACCTCAGGAAATGCAAGTTTCCAAAACATTAAAAAACCCCAAGAAAATAATTATTCCTGTTCTTCAGAATAATGACCTCTCTTGTGACTCTAAAATGAGAGAAGTGGTAAATAGTCTTTCTGTCAATTGCAGACTCTCTAGTGACATGTCTTAGAGAAGTGTTACCAGACTGCAGGACTGTAGAAAGCAACTTTATTTCATTGATATCCTTTGGAGTATGGCAGAAAAACCCCTTGACGCTTTAAAGGCAGTTTGGGCCGTAACACCCAACAATATCTTCCCCAATTATTAGTTAGCCTTTATCATTGCTACATGCATTTTTCCTTTGCATTTCAACATGCAAGGAGGCAGGCAAAAATGCACATCTGTTTTCTTACAGATTGCAGAGAAATGACTGCAATCATGTATTAGTTTTATTTCTTGAAATTTTAAAAATACGTTGGGGCAAAAAATGTTATTGTTACTAATTATGTTTCTCAGGATTCACGAACAAGTGGTTCAGAGCTGGGACTCAAAGGTTGAGCTGAGTAAGCAAAAGATTGTCTTCAGTTTCAACTTTTGAGTAGTAAGTTTTAATGAAATCGCTAAGTCTGAAAAATAAGGAAAAGTAATCACTGAGAGAAAGCTGTTCAAAAATCACCTAAAGGACTTAGATAAATTCCTTATACCAGCTTTTAAGATATCCGTGTCATTTTGCAAGTTTCTCCCAGATTAACTCGATTTGGGTCAGACATTCACCTGTTATTGGTTTGCTTTTTGACCATGGAATATTTTAAAAATAATTTATGTGAATAATGTAGAGTTAGGAATTCTTTTTTAAAGTTGGTGGTTTGGTTTTGGTTTTTTTTTTTTTTTTTTTTTTTTTTTTACAAATGTTTCTACAGTCTCTTTTCTTACAATTCTGTGTTTTGTTTTGGATGATTTCCATTTACTGGGAAAGTTAAACATTGCATCTTCCACCTTTATTTGGGACTTCGTGTCTATTATCAGCATTTTCACATCATTCACATAATCATTTAACGTGTTTTTCTGGCTTTCAAATGTTATTGAAAGGGATGCATGAAGATTAAGATTTTTCCAACTGTAATAGTTTGACAAATGTACAATTGCTAAATTATCCTTCTGGTAATTAATAGCTTTATGACCATAGGTAAAATAGTTTATCCAGATCTCTTTTGTCCCATAAGTAAATAATAGGGTTAATCTGTCTTAACTTTAGACTTCTCAAAGTTTGATGACTGGTCTATGTCTATCCAGACTCCTTCAAAGTCAGTGGAAATAGGCACCTTCAGAGGGTAAGTCACCCTATTTTGTCATATATACCTATTTTGGGATGGTATGAGTAGCCCTTTAAAGGTGTTTGTTCCTCTTTGCTGACTAGGGAGGGGGTTAAAAATATACGAGCGAATCTCACTTCAGAATAATTCAACATATAAAATGATACTCCTGCCCATACGTCTGAAAATGAAAAGTGAGCTACAGTTTGTGTAAGATAAAATCACACTAAATAATTATGTTTTATTAACACATGAAAGTAAACCATGATCTTTAATGCCTTAATAGCAGTAGGAAAAAGCAATGGTGTATGTGACAGAATAATAAATAATGTACGCTTCGTAGAAATAATTCTATATTGTGTTGACAGTGTTAGCAATTTGTATTTTTCCAAAATTACCTACTTCTTTTTTAGTACTAGTGAACTGGAAGATTTTGGTTCAGAACATTGCATGACCTGTGAGCAAACATATTAAAAAATTGCATACACACATATACATACACACATACATACATACATACTCACATATGGTTTTCTTAATTAACACATATTCAAAAGACTAATTCTTAGCCTGTTTTATACCCAGAGAATTGAAATTAAATGCTTACAAGTAGAAAACATTACTTTTAGACGATGATGAAAGTAATTTTCTAATGAATTATGGAAGGAAGTCAGTATGAAGTGCAAATATAGCAAGGAAAACTTCTTTGCATATAAATCATGTAGAAATAGTAGATAATATGGCAAAGCAGTAATATTTTGACCTTTAAGAGCCCAAAGGATATGCCAGACATATGCTGATTTCAGGGAATTCTGTAATTGGAATTGTGCAGAAGATTTCAAAGCAGGATCTGGCTTGTCTGAGAGCTGACAAGAAGATTAGTGGAAGTACCTATCAAGAAATAAATTCTCTAACAGATGCTTAAATGACAGGTTGCACTGAAAAAAAAAACCAAACAAACCAAAACCAAAAAAACAACAACAAACAACAAATAAGTTCTTTAACTGGAATGGTGGAACAAACATTTATTGAAGAGTTGTCAAACATAATAATAGAAACAATAAATGGATGTATTTTTATTTACAGTAGCAAATAGTAGTCCTGGTATTGGTTTTAATGTCAGCTCATTATGCAGTTTAGGATCCAATGCTATTTTGATGTAATAAAGTAAAAATTTGAAATGTATGATACTTGCAAATAAGCACACTTCAGTTACTGTGGAATTGACAACCAAATGAGGCGTTGCCTATCTTAATCCCTGAAGTGAGTATGACTGTAGAAAATTTACAGGAGCTATTTTAAGAATTAAGGATCGTTTCACTGTAGGAGATGGGAAATGACTCATTGGGCACTAAGAGGGAGCGGATTTTTTAATGCAAAATGAATATATGGGAAATTAAGATTATATAAATAGATGTATACATACGAGTGTGTATATGTATGTACATTTGAATTTATACAATTTTTAAACCAATTATAAATATTTTACTGAGACTAAAAAAATAAAAAAAACCACTATGCACTAAGAAGAATATATAAAATTTAATTCTTAAAAGTACAAACCCAAGTTTCTTAGAGAAAATTCCTATCCTGTTCATGATACAGCCATGTGCAACCAGACATTTAGGTGATGACAACTTCTAGGTGGGCTTATGAAAGTAGAGTTGGGGACATAAACTTACCACCTCATTTTAACCATCCCTTCTACTATTAACAATACAAAAAGGTGCTTTTCCCACCCCACCCCCCCCCAAAATTAATTGTGGAGATAAAAGTATTTTTCCATATTTCTGAGTATCTAAAGTGGATATATAACTACTAGAAAACTAATTGGTATTCATTGCTTTCTTGTGAGCAATGTTGAACCTCTACGAGTTCGTGCTTCTAGGAATGCTATTAAACTGGATACCAGCATGACAAGATGTTCCTCTCTCCCTTAGGGTCATGATGAGTATATTCCATAATTTTAAAAGAATATTGCTAAATTGTCTGTTACCTACAAACCTCAACCTGAACGTTTTAATATTCTGAGAAAAATAATTATTTCCTAGTAGCTTGTTCAAATCATCTTTAACAGGAAGCCCTCCATGGTTTTGTTGGAAAGAAACTGAAAAACAGTAACTCAAGTGGAAAAATAGCAAGTTTCCTGTGTGCTTTCCTTAGGACTGGAAATGTAAGACAGGGAGATGAATGAAATCTGTGGCACAGAGACAACCAAGACATATGAAGATTTGAAAGGTTATATATATGAAAAGGCTTGTCACTAAAACTGTTAACCTTGGAGAACTATGACTAAAGAAATAAAAGTTGCTAGAGGACTGCAGTAGGTTTGGGAATTTCTCTGTCCTTTAATAGCATGACTGGGTGACTGTCATTAATTGTCTGTGTTGAGTCTAATTTGACCTGGGCTTGCTGAGATACTCAGTGCTCAATTGGTAACCAGATTTCTACAATTACATTTAGTAATCAGTCAACACCACTTAGGGAATGAGGGACTGAATAAACGAAGATTTTGTATCCTATAGAATATTACTGTCTTAGACTGGTGGCTCTCATTTTCACATCAAATTTTGTTTAAGTGAAAATACGTCACATTCAGTATGAGAGTTACATTCTGAATTTTAGTTCACCCTTTGGCAGAAAAGTTTTAGTTAAGTCCGTAGCTTTGTCTTTTACATATGGACATTTTGCAAACATTGAGGGATTTCTGTTGGGTTTAAAACAACTTTTTTTTTTTTTTATATGTGGTAAAATGCTGCTGTAAAATTGTAAAGCCCTTCCTAAAATGTTTGACTGCTATATTGTTATCTTCAGTATCTCAGAGAACATTTTTTTTCCAAGAAACAAAATACTTTATAATAAATGAGTAAGAATGAAAATAGTGCCATCTGCTTGCTCAGCTTGAAACACATTACTACTTAGTCTAGACAGTGTACTCATGATTTTACAGTGGCAAATTTATTTTCTGTTTGCAAAAAATTTGTAGGAAAAGCTTCCATAGTATCTCCTAAATGAATTATAATTACTGAAGGCAAATGCAGTAAGAAAGACTTAAATAGATTCTGGATGGAAAATGGATTTACAGCAGCAAAAAACGCAGCACTCTGGCTAAGCTTTGTGCCAAACTTCTAATAGTTCCTAACTCATATTTTTATTTCATATATAGGATGTCTTAAATTGGCAGGGCTGTTAATTAAAGATTAGTCTTTCCAGCCTGTTTTAACTCACCACATGTGAAGGAACAACTAACAAAGATTACCAAAACAATGCTTTTAGGTTTTTTATGTTAATCTGGTGCTTCAAGAGTGGTAGTAGATAACTCAATGTTGGATTCCATCTGTTGCAATTGGACGTCTGCAGGCTGTAATTTCTGTCTATGATGGGCATTGTTTTTCAAATTGTCATAGAGCCCTGAAGACATTATGTTGGCTTCTTTTCGAGAAGAGACCAGCTGCAGAGTTCTTCTGTCATCATGCCTCACTATTGCACTGCAACAGAGGACCAAATCAAGGTAAAAAGCATCATTGTGGTAGCTGGAAAACAGACACACAATAAAAAGTGTACATTCTACCTAGAATTATTCACAGTCTGGCCTTTGACAAGGTTGAACAGGTAGATAAGCTAGGTGGAGTGAGTTGGAGACAAAAGCTGAAGTAACACAGGAAAGTTTCTGGCACAGTTCTGTGTATACGTTGCCAACAGGGATGGTTTCTAGCATGTCAGCAATACTAGGTCTTAGACTAAATCTCTTCCCTGTCTTTAGGGGTGATACGAGAGACAGTATGAGAGTATTTAAAAGGAATTCAGGTTAGTGAGTGGTGAAGAGCATTCCCACTTTGAAAAGTCAGGAAGACCCAAGCATAGTTTCGTTTTACAGAAATCCTACTGCTAAAACAAGAGCGGCCCAGAGACTAAAAAGAAGGCAGCCATGCTTCTGATATGACAGTTTTTAAGTAACAAAGCCAAAGGAAAACTGAATGTCTTAAAACAACATTTCAGCATGTTTAAGGTAAGTTTGCTGCTAAGAGGGTAGAGAAATGGCCGAAGGAATTTTAGTATTTAAGACTGATGGGAAAGGTTGAACTGTATAGAAAGCCGAAGCAACTGTCTAGGCCATACATCTATGAAAGAGAACCTGAATGTGACCCTTGCATCACAGCTTTATATAGACATAAGTGGCAGGACCCTTCACTGTGGCCAAAGCATTGAGGTGGATCTGATTATGTCTTTTCCTCTGAGAGTGCACCCTGTGCAGTAAAAAAGCTCCTAAACGGAAATGACAAGTTTGGTTAGGACACAGCCTAGAACACTGACCTTCTAACTGAGGAGTTTTGCTGAGTAGACAGAATAAAAGTAAAGGACACTGAAAAAGCAAAGCTCACCATGTCGGCACTGTGCCCTTTTCTTCAGTCTTACTCACAGCAGCTTTCAGTGTTTCCTGGGCTGCCATAAGCTCTCTCATTTCACAGAATCACAGAATCCCAGAATGATCAGGGTTGGAAGGGACCTCTGGAGATCATCTAGTCCAACCCTCCCTGCCCGAGCAGGGTCACCTACAGCACGTTGCACAGGATGGCATCCAGGAGGGTTTAGAATGTCTCCAGAGTGAGAGACTCCACAACCTCTCTGGGCAGCCTGTTCCAGTGCTCTGCCACCCTCAAAGTAAAGAAGTTCCTCCTCATGTTAAGATGAAGCTTCCTATGTTCAAGTTTGTGCCCATTACCTCTTGTCCTGTCACTGGGCACCACTGAAAAAAGACTGCTCCCATCCCCCCGGACCCCTCCCTCTAAATATTTATAAGCGTTGATAAGATCCCCCCTGTCGTCTTTTCTCCAGACTAAAAAGACCCAAGTCCCTAAGCTTTTCCTCATAAGAAAGATGCTCCGATCCTCTAATCATCTTCATAGCCCTTTGCTGGACCCCCTCGAGCAGTTCCTGGTCCTTCTAGAACTGAGGAGCCCAGAACTAGACACAATACTCCAGATACGGCGTCACCAGGGCAGAGTCGAGGGGAAGGATGTCCTCCCTCAACCTGCTGGCCACACTCTTCTTGATGCTCCCCAGGATGCCATTGGCCTTCTTGGTCACCAGGACACATTGCTGCTGACTCATGGTCATGGTCACCCTGTTGTCCACCAGGACTCCCAGGTCCCTTTCCACAGAGCTCATCTCCAGCAGGTCAGCCCCCAACCTGTACTGATGCATGGGGTTATTCCTCCTGAGATGCAGTATCCTACACTTGCCCTGTTGAACTTTGTTAGGTTCCTCTCTGCCCAATTCTCCAGCCTCTGTAGGTCACGCTGTATGGTGGCACAGCCTTCTGGCGTGTCAGCCACCCCTCCCAATTTTGTGTCATCAGCAAACTTGCTGATGGTACACTCTATCCCTTCATCCAGGTCATTGATGAATATCTTGAACAGGACTGGACCCAGTACTGACCCCTGAAGGACACCACTTGTTACTAACCTCCAACTAGACTCTGCACCACTAACCACAACCCTCTGAGCTCTATCTGTCAGCCACTGTTCATTCCACCCCACTGTCCATTCATCTAACCCACACTTCCTAAGCTTGTCTGTGAGGATGATGTGGGAGACAGTGTCGAAAGCCTTGCCGAAGTCAAGGTAGACAACATCAACTGCCCTCCCCTCATCCTCCCATCTAGTCACTTCGTCATAAAAGGCTATCAGATTAGTCAGCCATGACTTCCTCTTGGTGAATCCATGTTGACTCCTCCTGATACCCTCCTTTTCCTCCAGATGCTTTGAGATGATGCCCAGCACAAGCTGCTCCATTATCTTTTCAGTGATGGAGGTGAGGCTGACCGGCCTGTAGTTTCCCGGGTCACCCTTCATGCCCTTTTTGAAGACTGTTTGACACCTGTTCTGGGACATTTGTTCTCTTAGTGTAATACTGTTCATGTCTGTGGATCACATCAAGAACTCATTTTTATTTGTATTCATACCTGTTCATCTCCCAAAAGATCATTTTTGTTCAGAAATTTGTTTTCTTTTTCCATAGGATTCTTCAAACCAGTTGAAATATGTGTTATAGCTGTATGATTAGATATGTTTCTTGCAAACGGAGAAATAGGTAAAACATGTCACTCATGACATACCAACAATCTGATAATGAAGAAAATTATCAAATACCCACTTGTTGCTCAAAATACCAGTTGCTCAAAGAGAGATTCTTGCTCTTAGAAGCTCAAAAACTCTGTGGGTCAGAAATACTTGTTTGTTATGTGGTGTTGCATCTATTATGGAAAACATAAATTCAAACTACTCAATTGAGAAAGGTTTATGGTTGTTTAATATCAGAAGTCATAACCAGCTAAGTAATTTGACTCCCACAATTAAGAATCAGAGTTATTAAAAACCATTCCCGAATTGGAGATAAATTTGCTGGAAGAAGTTTGGGAATAACAGAGAGGGCCAAATTTTCAAAAGTAGGCTGCAGTCCTTGGTAGCTTCTGTCTTGGTTGCCTAAACTCAAAAGCATTTTTTTTATTATTCCTTTTTTTATTTTTAAAGTTAAACTTCCCCCTGACCTCATCTGTGAAATATAGGAAATGCTTCAAAACTTCATTATAGTTCTTCATCAACTGAATGACTGTTGCCTAGACATGATGGAAGACATTTTCTGATCTGAATTAGACACTTTTCTAAAATTTAATTTTCTAGCATTGCACAGTACTTTTTGGATCGGAAAGTTAACAGTAAAATGCTGGGATTATTTTTAGGAACTACGCCACTATTCCTAATAAGTCAGAGTTGAAAAAACTGTTAGAAAAAAAAGCGAGTCTTTTGCATACAGATGGAAACGATATTAAAGAGTTTTTGAGAGTTAAACAGATTTCTGCTTTCCTTTTGTATATATATATATATATTTTTTTTTGTATACACACAGAAACAACTGTTTATTAACCAAATGTTAATTTTGGATTTAACAGAGATACGGCTTTTACCTGTATGTTGTCATGACCATTTTCCAACTGAATTCAGAAGAAAAGAACTTCCACTTAATATATGGTGTGGTCCGATTTCAATGTTTTCGTTAATACAGTTGATAGACATTTTAGGACGAGGCCATGCAGTGTTTCAAGATTTTGATGTTACATCATTTCAACTGAGATATTCAAGTCTTGAAAAGATGAACTCCTTAATATATTGCAATCTGATAGAACTGATACTGGTTTTAAAAGACATTGTTAACCTACTGAGACGAAAACAAGGCTTACTGTAATGTTTATTAGTCTTAAAATTTGTAACTTTAAAGGAACATGCTACCTCTGATAATAGCTTCATTAAAATACAGATTTTTTCCATTGCTTTTCTGCCCTCCAGTAACAAGCAGGTTGAATTTTACTGTGATACAACACGTATTAACTTTCCACTCATCGATCAAAAGGAGAATATTTCTTTTTTACAACCTTAGCTATATTTTCACACTTTTCTTATAGCTTTCTTGTAAAATACTCATTATAAACTCTGACCTATAAAATAATATTACTTTTCTTCATACTCTTCCAATGTTTTTTCAGATTATTTTATTTTCAAATTTTATTTGCACTTTGAAAGAAAAACCTTTTCCTATAAATGTGCTTAGAAAAAAGGATGTTAAAAAAGTATTTCCACTTTGTATGCACATGAAACAATGCCAGGATGTGCCCTCAGGGATAATACGGAAAATTTGCATACATACCTACATACATACATGCCAACTGTATCCTGGGCTGCATCAAAAGAAGTGTGGCCAGCATGTCAAAGGAGGTGATTCTGCCCCTCTACTCCACTCTTGTGAGACCTCACCTGGAGTAGTGTTTCCAGCTCTGGAGTCCCCAATATAAGAAGGACATGGACCTGCTGGAGCGTGTCCAGAGGAGGGCCATGAGGATAATCCGAGGGCTGGAGGACTTCTCCTATGAGGAGAGGCTGAGAGAGCTGGGGCTGTTCAGCCTGGAGAAGAGAAGGCTCTGGGGAGATCTTATTGCAGCCTTCCAGTACCTAAAGGGGGCCTACAGGAGAGCTGGGGAAGGACTTTTTACTAGGTCATGTAGTGACAGGACGAGGGGGAATGGCTATAAACTGGAAGAGGGCAGGTTTAGATTAAACATTAGGAAGAAATTTTTCACTTTGAGGGTTGTAAGGCACTGGAACAGGTTGCCCAAAGAGGTTGTTGAAGCCCCATCCCTGGAGGTGTTCAAGGCCAGGCTGGATGTGGCCTTGGGCAACCTGGTCTAGTGGGAGGTGTCCCTGCCCATAGCAGGGGGGTTGGAACTTGATGATCTTCAATGATCCTTTCCAACCTAAACCATTCTATGATTCTATTCTATGATACATACATACATATATACACAAATACACCTCATTGGGATACTAATTTTCAGAAAATCCTGACTTTAAATTCAGCTTATGTTCAACTGTGATTGAAAACAGCTGCAGAGGAGAAACTGTGTAGAAGTACTTGGTGCTTTTAATAGAAATCTGTCTTTCATAACTCAGTAGGCTACACGTGTTACCAATGCTACATCTGCAATCCAATGCTTTTCTTGCCCTTTAATATAACTCACACCTCACTTAGTAGTTGTGCACATTTTAAGAATAGTAACAGGTCTCTGAACAGCCTAATCTAAGTCTCTGCTTTCAGAGAGGACCAAAATGATCTCCAGAGGTCACCTTCAGCCCAGGCTTTCCTATGATTTTATAATGCCCTCTAATGAAGTTCCAGTAACAGAAATGCAGCAATACAGTACATTTCTGTGCTAGAAACAATTTTCAAATTACTAGGAGAGTCTTCAGTAAGGGCACAGCCCACACCTGACAAAAAAAACCTATACAGCCATTTCTTCAAACTCAAACCTCCACAAAGTTTGGCTCAAAAATATCGAGAAACTTTTTTTTAACCCCTTCCCTTGACTATCTCTCACTAGCTAGCATTTGCATTGCCACAGACTTTTTGTGTGGTGAAGAATATTGAACAATGCAAAGTCTCTGTCTCAATATAAATATGTCATTTTTTAAGATACTCAGAGATGGAGATTACCACATTGCTGTGTCTATTTTAAAAGAGAACCCAACCTCTTTGATTATTACCCAAACTGATATAATGCCCTCTAATGAAGTTCCAGTAACAGAAATGCAGCAATACAGTACATTTCTGTGCTAGAAACAATTTTCAAATTACTAGGAGAGTCTTCAGTAAGGGCACAGCCCACACCTGACAAAAAAAACCTATACAGCCATTTCTTCAAACTCAAACCTCCACAAAGTTTGGCTCAAAAATATCGAGAAACTTTTTTTTAACCCCTTCCCTTGACTATCTCTCACTAGCTAGCATTTGCATTGCCACAGACTTTTTGTGTGGTGAAGAATATTGAACAATGCAAAGTCTCTGTCTCAATATAAATATGTCATTTTTTAAGATACTCAGAGATGGAGATTACCACATTGCTGTGTCTATTTTAAAAGAGAACCCAACCTCTTTGATTATTACCCAAACTGAACTCAAACTCTTTTTTTTGACCACCAGACCAATTTCAGAAATTTTTTTAAAATACTTACAGAAATCAAACTTCACCAGTCAATTACAGTAGATGAAAATTGGCCTCTGAAGTTTTCAAAGTCTGCCAATTTATCATTATTTCAAACAGGATGAATCCATTTAATTTCTCTGAAAGCTATCCCATGATTCAGTAAAACACCTAAGGTTTGAGTCAGTAAGAATCCATCATCCAAAGGATGATTTAGACAAAACTGAGCTGCAAGACTTGTAATCTGAAATAAATAAATAAATAAAATGAAAATCCTTCCTTCACTGCTGGTGGTTTGACATTAACAATCTCTAGGAGCACTGTGTTCTTAAGCAAACACAAAGAAGTACTCCAGTCTAAATATCTCCCAACCTGTCTTCCATCTGTGCCTGACTTGCACTGAGGAACTGAGGGTTCTTCTGTGTAAGTTCCCATATCTAACTGGAAGATGCAACCTAGTTCAACTGGTAGCATTTGGTATGTAGGATGAGTGCTGGTCTAAGGAGAGACAAGATGTATTTAATGTTCCCTGAAGATTTTAATGACCAACACATTTTTTTTTTTTAAATAGTGTAATCCTGCTGTTAGTTGTGCTGTGTATCTCTGTTCCTCCTTATATAGCTGTGTTACCTTTCCAGACCCTTCCCCCAGAACTGATTCTATATTTGGCCACTGAAAGTGAACTTTAAAATAGACAAGTACATTTTTGAGCAATTCTTGGAAGCCAAATTTCTCCTCCCAACCTGTACCCTAATCACTGGAATGTATAGACTCAGCCTATTCCTCAAGTTATTTTCCTCTGTCCCCTTCTGAAGTGGGAACTTCCAGGAACAAGTTGATAGATCTGTTTCCAGTTATGGAAGCTCTCCATCACTAGCTATTTCCCTTATTACATTCTGTAGAAGTGAATGGTAATGTTTTATACATACTTGTGTAAGGAAAAGGCACCATGCTCATTTCAGTGCTATTAGATCATGAAATTCTAGTCATGTAGTTTGTAGTCAAGCCATTAGAGAATGATTACCTTCAATAAATGTAAGAACATGATATGACTTTGTGCTATTATAGAAAATTCTATCTATTTCTATCTATCTACCTATTTCTATTTCTTGCTTCTTATCATTTCTAAGATAGAAAATTAAAATTAAATTCTGCTCGGTATGTACAAAGATTCTGAAATGCAGCTATCAGGCTACGTTCAATCTCTTGCTGTGCAGAAGATACAGAGTGGTCTAAGAGAAAAGATAGAAAAAGGCTGCAGAGGCTAGTGACTTGCATGAATTCATACAGGAAGTATTGTGAGCTCTTGAGTATATATGAGGAATCCCTTCCAGGTCCCCTATTTTAGGAAAAAGACCATCATTAGCTCCCAGTAGGTTGATCCTTGCACCTAACCAGAGAAAACATTCTGGGTGCTCACTGATAGACAGCACAGAATACAGAGAATATTTCAAGCAGCATTAATTTACTTGAAAGTTTTACCTAAACTTTAACCTAGTTGTGTTTGATTTTTATTTCCTGGCTTCCCCCATGTGCTATTCTGGTTACATGTGTTTTGACACACTAGTGTTTTGCAGAATGGCTGTGCCAGAAGGCTGGGAGGAACATCTGTCATAGATACCATTTCCCACCAACATGTCCTCAGGTAGCCTTTAATACAATTGTTGTCCACCCTTCTACACAGTAATGTGACACTAAAAGGAAAGACTTGGTATAGATACTTGGGCATTTGGTTTAGGGCATTTCTTTACATCATTATTTACAAAATACATAGGACTCAAGAGAGTAGCATTTAAAAACTAATCACATACATTATTTTTAACTGACTGACCCGAGATGCACTAATCACAACATCATCTCCATTTGCTTTGGAATTCTAGTACCATTTTGATGGATTTCTCAATGCAGATGGCTGCATTTTGTGACCAAAGCTATTAGACCCATTTGAGAAAGATGCATATATTGCACAGATAAATAATAAAATACTTGTATAAGAACATAACCATATAGTTTTGGGCAGCATAGTAAATATTTTTGAAAGCAAACTATACAGCTTTGGAATTAATAAGAATCCTTTCTCTTCAGATGTAACAAACCATCTTTTCAGATTAAATTACATAGCTCACACACTGCACAGTTTAATGACAGATAAATGTAAGTTTCTATATATAGCTAGGTTATTTTCTGCCAAGGTTTCTTATTCTCAAGATTTTACAGCAAACCACAAATCAAAATACAAATCCAGGATATTAATTATTACCTCTGATTCCCGCAGTGCCAATTAATGTCAAGTCACTCACCACTCAATAAAATCAGATATTATAAGAGGAGTCCTTGGCATTAGTAAGAGCTCAGCGGCCATTATTTGCTTCATATACTCCAAAGTAATTTTGATTAGTGCTTAGGGAGCAATGTGCTATTGCTCTCAGAGTAATGTTGCTGTAGTTTTAAAAAGGAAGAAAAAACATGGCTGACTGTTATCTCATATGAAGATATTCAAAGGGTATATTTTGTGCTTCTGATATTAATTAAAACTAATACGTTTGTTCATGAAATGAATTTGATGTGTAAGCTGCACAAAGACGATAAAACATGCTTTAATACTTTGCTTGTGAGACAACAGAACAATAAAAAAGTGTGCTATATATGCTTTTGGTAATTTATTGCAGATTGAGACATAAAATGACGAGGAAAGGGTAAATTCAAGAACCAGAATATCAGCTGGTAAAAACTGGGGACATAGTTTTGATAACAGCTGAGAAATTGTACAGTTAGTTAAAGATCAGCTTGAAACCAGTGAGGAAGAAACACAGAAGGAGAAGACCCAGGAAATACTGTATGAGAATAGTAAATAGTAAACTGAGACTCCTTCTCTTTTTAAATGCACGGTCTGCAGAATGTGTCCTTCCCTTCATAGCTGTTTATCTTACCACATTTGTTACAGCAAATTAAATGGTTAAACTTTCAGATATTCACAGCAGAGCAACTAAGCTGAATCAGTACCTTTAAAATTAAAGACAATTCTTATATGTGTGTGTTGCCTTACTGACATTGGGAAGATGGGAAGACAGAGAGGACTAATTTCTTTGTTTAGTTGTGTGGCTTCTAGACTTCATGAGTTCGTTAGAAAAAGTCTTGCTTCCCTCCTGGCACTTGTATACCCATGTCTTTCACTGGGATTGGATGGTTTCCAGAGAGATTCATTCCTAACTGCTGAAAGAATTTCAAGATGTGACAGAGATGGCAAGCCCTTGGGTCTCTTGAAAGCAGTGTATGCTTGTAGGTTGTCATCACAGATATAGTCTAGAACAGATTCACAGCCACTGATAAACATGTAACAGTTTTTGAAGTCTCTTGAACAAACTTTCTATCCCCAGGACACAACTAGTGGGATTTCTTGAAGCATTCCAGATACCAAAATGTACACTTAAGCTGTTTAATTTCTGGAGAAAACCATAGCACCTAGCCTAGCCTGTTTCCTGGATACCTGTCCAGTAGAAGATATCTCATAATAGCTTCTTTCTCCATCAATAAACTCCTCTGCTGGTTGTGACAAAGAATTTACAGGTCTCCTAATCAGAGCTAGCCTGTGGTTTGTCTCCTTAGGATGCTGATTTGGATTGCCCTCATTACTGCTGTCACTGGCCCACCTCTGCAGTCTCTGTCTATGGACTGTACTAGTGCAATGGTGATTAGGTAATAGTCCTCTCATGCTCCTTGCTTGCAAAGTTGCTTCCAAGATCAGCTCTCCATTAGACTTTTCTCCCCATTTTCCTATTATCTGGCATGTGAGAGTCATGGCCTGCCAATTAAACTGCCATAAATCATCAAGATTGTGACCAGTGGGTTTTGAAGTGATCAAAGGAAGATAAGGTCTTACCTGTATTGCTTGACTTGAATCATTCTGTTGTTCACCACTAATGAAAAAAATCTACCTGATCTGTGCTCCGTTGTTTTGGGTTTTTTTTTTTGATTCTACGACTTATAAACTATACTGTCTTTTCACTGATTGACTTAATTATCTGCAAAACATGTTCTGCCTACTCTTGCTTGCAGTTGGGGTCTGCTATGTATAAACTTGATCAAATCACAGAGAATCTGACTCTGTCTTGTTATTTTCAGTTTGCAGTAGGGTTTTTTTTTGCCCTTGGTGAAGCTTTGTGCTAATGTTTAAAGCTAGATATCTTCCATTGTGGGAAACTTCCTTCATCCAAGTTAGCAAGAAATCATGCAATAATTTTAGTATTTATAACAATGTTGCTTAATATTCATACACTTGTTAGTTGCTGTTTCTAAAGTGACTCCTCATTTTCCTGTGAATTGCCAAAGCTATTTCGCTTGCCAAAGTACTTTTATTCTTTCCCAAAAAGCTTGTAAGATAATATGGAGGACTATTATTCATCTGTACTCTTTACTTTCATTCTAGCTTGTATTGTAGTCCGAACAATTTAATCTACTATCTTGTGGCAAAAATATTCCAAAGAATGTACTTCTATTACCAAATCTCTTATTTACTCTGCTTTCGTATCTCATTGTATGCAGGTTATATCACCTCTGCATTGTGATATTTAGCAGAAATGTCATTATCTTAAACAAAGGAGTAATGTAAAGAAATGTAAGATACAAGATACAATACAGTATAAAATACTGTTCTTCCTCTGCTGCACAGACATTTTTAACAGGAATCTATTTTCCTGTAACAGCTGTCTTTGGTCCAGAGAGGAAAAAAACAGTTTTAGCACTTAAAGTTGGGTAAATACAGTGCAACTGGAATTTTCAATTTTAAAGGGTTATTATCGTTATTATCATTACTTTAAACAAAAACACACACACACAAAAAGACAGTTATTTAATGTTTAATTAAGATATATTTTTTTTCAAACCAACTTGCCGTTGGTTCAGAGGAAACATAAACTACATACAGCAGTTAAAAGAAAAAAAAGAAAGAAAACAAAGTTTAAATCATAAATCTGTAGTTGCATGGTCTGAATTTCTAGGAACTTAATGAGGTCCCAGTAGTCATTATACTATTTACTATGACCATTTAGTAATCTTAATATGGCACAGCTGAAAAAAAGTTCCACCAGGAGAAAGAGGAATCTCCCTTGTGTACGCTCGAGCAATGCCTTGTTGGGTCTGGCGGGTTTGTTTTGGACTAATGGAAAGTGAAAGCCAAAGCGTGTCCCAGAGCTCTGTAAATGGAGAGATTTTCCATAAGTGAATTTCTCCTTTCTTTGATGAAAGATATTCAGCTGTCTTCAAGAGCTAGGCCTTTTTCTCTTCTCCCAGGACAGAATACTGATTTCAGGAATGTTTGTCTTAATAAGTTTTTCCGAAATAAAGTTTTCCTTTTTGTTGAGATGCATATTTTGGAAGTAAACTTGGATTTTAATGTACGTTTTATTTCCCATTACATCTTCAATGTTTTAATTTAAGCATATTTCACATTTAATGTTTTACTTTATTTTGATTTGTATGTTATTTTTATAATTTTAAAATTATTTTATTACATGGACTTTTACAGCTAATTTCATCTAGGATCAGGTTAACTTTTAAATTTTGTTTTGTATTTAAGTTTTTGTTTAATTATTTAGGTTTACTTATGACAGGCTGTTTCAATTTTTTTAAGCAGGAACTTCCCTTAGTGATTTAAAAATAAAATCATAATCATTATTTACATTATGTTATGACTATGAGTGTTAGTAACAGTTATTCACTTTTCTGTATCTAATCATGTAGTACACGTATACCAATGGATAGATACGGGTAATATGCAATGAAATACCTACATTCTCCAAAACCTAGACGTGAAAGTAATTGCACTAAATTGGTGGAGGAAAATTAGTGGCCAAAATTTGAGAAAATCAATATTCTATTATGAATCTGTTCAGGCAACTTGTCCCTTAGAAATAACCTATTACTGACTATGTCATTTTATCTTAATTTGTAGTGTATTTCCGGGCTTGCATGCAGCAATAGGAGTTTGAGGATACCTTTCTTGTAGCAAGGTGGGTGTCAGTCTCTTCTCCCAAGTAACAGCCGATAAGACAAATGAAATGGCCTCAAGTTGTGCCAGGGACGTTTAGATTGGATAGTAGGGAAAAAATCTTCACTGAAAGGGTTGTCAAGCATTGGAACAGGCTGCCCAGGGAAGTGATTGAATTACCATCCCTAGAAGTATCTAAAAGATGTGTAGATGTAATGCTGAGGGACATGGTTTAGTGGTAACTTGGCAGTGCTAGGTTAGCAGTTGGACGTTGATGATCTTAAAGGTCTGTTCCAATCAGAATGATTCTATGATTCTATTATTCTTCAAACATTAATGCAATTTCTATATTTTAGGGCACTCTTACTGTCTTAAAGATTTGTTGTAAATGTTTCCAGCAGGTGAAATCTGTTAATCCCTAAAGGCAGAGATGCAGTATCAAGGTGTTTTCATGGATTTCACTTTGTATTTTTCAGATTTGATGTCTAAAGAAAGTGTTTTTATTTGAAATTTCTGGTAAAATAAACACTTGTTTACACATCAGTACATCAGTTTTAATCCACGTACTTGTTAACACAAACTTTTTTCACTGCAGCTGATGTATTCAGCAAATTTTTTGTGATTGCATATTAATTGCAAATAGAGAAGACTAGTGTTGCATAGGTTTATATAACACCAAAAATTTGTTTGCATTACCTACATCATATTTTTCATTAAATTTGAAATATATCTGGATTTAACATTCAAGATATCAAAATATTTTATCCCAGAGAATATGAAATACAAATGAGAAGTTTAAATCAAGATACTGCAAATGTTACTTAAGAGAGACAGGGAGTTATCTTACAATTAATACTCTGTTGATATATAAACAGAAATGCACACAGCACAGTGCCAGTCATATATCATTGTAAGCAGATATAAACCATAGCACAAACAGTGTTCAGACTTTGTAATGACCCTATGAACTAGTAAATGCAAGAAAGGTTACCCAAAAACTTTCAACATATTTAATAAAAGACCGAGCCAGAGCGACTAATTGACAGGAAAGCTAAGGAAGAAGGAATATTTTCTTCAAATTCTCATATCATTCAGTTGCAGGTAAGGAGAGCAATGACAACAGTGATGATATATACATATATCATTGTATATACATATATCATCACTCTTCTCATATTTATAATGAGAACAGAACAAATCTATATAAAACAGACAAACAAACAAAGAGAAAATACCTTTTCCAAAAGAAAACAGAAGATAATTTGTAGATGATGCAGGAGTAAGAAACATGTACACATTTTTTTATCACATCTACTATAGAGCAGTCTTGATCTACTTAAGTAAAGATCACGGAAGATCAATGAGAGTAAACACACATACTAATGTTCCTAAAATATACCACTTGGAAATTCTTGAAACGGGTTTTTCAATAGAACTTGAGGACAGAAAATCGGTATCCTTGGCCTTCCTTGAGTTTTGTGAGGAGCAGCTTACACCATGGACAGGAGGGTTTGGCCCTACCTCCTTTTGGTGCAGTGGGGATTGCTGAATGTCCAGGAGTCTTCATAGATCATGGACTAAATTTGGCTTTCTCCTTTCTATGTTTTTATTAAGAAAGGTAGTACGGACTAGGTAGTGGAATGAGAAGACTGTCTTTTCAATGGGGCAGTGGCAGCTCTGCTTCTCTTTGCTGCTGTAGAGATGCAGAAAAGCAGAAGGGAAGAGGGCTGATGAGGAAAGCAGTGAGATTTGGAACATTGTCTGTTTAGATTAAGCATTAAGAAGAAGATTTTTCACTTTGAGGGTTGTAAGGCACTGGAACAGGTTGCCCAGAGAAGTTGTTGAGGCCCCATCCCTGGAGGTGTTCAAGGCCAGGCTGGATGTGGCCTTGGGCAGCCTGGTCTAGTGGGAGGTGTCACTGCCTATGGTAGGGGGGTTGGAACTCAATGATCTTCAAGGTCCCTTCCAACCTAAACCATTCTATGATTCTATGATTCTATATACACCGTGACAAAGCTGGTCAGAAATTTCCCGTCTAAACACTTTTCCACTGAAGAACAACGATTTTCCAGATTTGTAACATACCTCAGTGCAGGTCTTTTCTAACTGCCCAAACTCCACCATATTGCTTGCAAGCATCTCTAGCCATCTCCTCACTGCCCCACTTGTAAATCTGATCTGCTCAGTACCCATGGCTTCTGAGTGCTTTGCTTTCCCCTACATGTGCCAACTGGTGGATCTGGTCACCCAAAAGACTTGGTCACCTAGTGCCTGGGGAATACCACCAGAAGAACTAATGTTGATTTGGCCATCCAGGACTTGTATGATATATTTAAATAAACAGTGCTGGTGGGTTCAAGCACTATCCCAAGCACAACTCTCCATGAGCTCCTTGATGCAAGTTTGGCTTGTGAAACAAATGTTCTCACAGACATTGCCTGAGCCTGATTCAGGGATGACACAGGGATAACAGACACTACCTATTTTGGAAGGGAAGACAGTTTGCCAAATGGAGACAAGACACACATGGTGTTGGTGAGGGACATTTCATTCAGTAGTACAGACATACCCTTAAGGCTCACTGCTCCAGGACACTCAGGGGATGGATGGTGCCTGATTTCCCAGTTATTCTATTTTTTTTCTCTTTTAAATAAGCTGTTCCCTAATGAACTATAACTGAGTGTCCTCATTAATATCCTTATAAATCACCCTAAGGGTAGATAGGTACCACACTCACAGGAGGTAGCTGTGGCACCTGCAGGCATACTAAAGTTGCCTTTATCTCACCAACTGAATTATTGAAAAAACATGTATACTTCAGGACCTCATACCTGCACAGTGGCTTGAATCAGGACAGCTTTGTTGCTGTCAGGAATTGAGATAGCTTGGTTACTAATCACTTCTCTGATTGCAAATGTGATGTACCTTTAGAATACAAAAAAGTAAAACTGACGAAAAATTATAAAATAGAATTATTTTCAAATTTCACTTGAAAAGTGCTTAGCTTCTAAAGAGATACCATAGAGCATAATTTAAAGATATACCCTAACAGAGTTAGTGCAGAGCAGTAAATTCATCCTTGGGTCTGATGCAAATTCCCTCTGGTGTCATTTAATTCACTCACCCGACCTGACTTTCACTATCATGGAAATGATACAAGATACTGCAAACAAGGTTTATTGTAATAACATCACAGGTATTTATGAAAAAATAATTGCCATAACTTTTTCTTTCCCAAGCGGTTTACCAACATCTTTACTACAACTGTTAAAAATTACATTAGTATTTACTCCATAATATTTGGACTTTCTAGTCTCCACATATTTTCTCTATAGCGTGAAATAACAAAAAATAACTTGTTTGAGGAAATAAATGAAAACTGAAGCTTATACATTTAAGCAGTCACTTGAAAACACATGTTATTGCATGTCAATTATGTTCAATAACAGGCTTAATAGTTAGCATGACTCTAGTACAAAAACACTTTTTCTAGGTTTTATGTTACAGACATAAGAGTTTGTAAAACATCAGAGGCAAAACTTTGTGGATATAAGCTAACTTTTTTTTGGAGAATTGTCCTCAATTAAATTACATCAGTCACAGACAGACTGCTGCACGTACCATAAATAGCTAGTTGTGGTAAACATCAGATTATTAGTATTTCCACAGTTTCTTTGCAAATTTTTAATCCTAGTGTTTGATCTGATGTTTTTCACTGTTTTAACCCTGGAAAAATCACAGTCTGTGTTTGACTTTACAAATTTAGAGGGATTAAATGGTCATTCAGTGGTCTGAATCACTGTAACTGGGGGCTAAAATTTTGATTCAGTTTTACCCTCAGTCCGTTTGTCTCATGGAGTGAGTTAGCTCTAAAAGAAAATGTTGTCTGCAACACAGCGTGAGGCTCAAGGCTGAAGGGACAAACTCTGGCATGGAGTAGGCAAGGTCAGCCTCAGATTTGTCTTGTGGAATTAAATTGCATAGACTTGTTTTGGGCCTGGGCTTTTATCTCTGCAGCTGGCCAGCTCAAAGGGACTAGTATCATCAGTCAGTAGCAGAAGACAGAAGGTTGGCACATGAGTTCCCTTGCAGTGCCTAGAAACTGCCTGTGAATGCTTTGGCTGGGGATCTGTCACATTTCCTGCTCTTTCTCCCTAACCTCCAACACCGAACATACATCTCCATGAGTAACCTGTCTGGACAGATCATCTGTAGCCTGTCCTACTCGTGGCTGGATTTTTTTCTTCTTGTTTTTTCGCTCCTTCAAGAGCAGATAATTTTGACTTGAATTGACCTGCAGTACAGTTGCTGTTACTTGACTCCTCTGTTCTTAAGTCAAAATTAGACAAAATTTAACAAGTGTGAATATGTAAAAAAAAGTATGGACTGTATCTGTTGGCTTCAATATCTTGACAATTGTGAGGAGCTAGAAATAACCTCTGAGGTAAGGGAAAACAGTCTCTCTAAAAGCTGTAATTGTCCACTATATATTCTTATATGAAGACAATTTTTGCAAGATACTTCATTACTATTTTATATAAATCAATGGATAAGTCCCCAGACTTTCAATATAAGCCTCTAAAGCTACTCAAATTCATCTATACGCTTCATTCTAGGAATGTGCCATTGAAATTTAAAAGCAAGCAGAAGTATTTTCGGAGGAATGTCATTTCTCTGTAGTATGTCAGTGACTTTAGCTTTTTAAACTTATGACTGAGAAGCTTTAGAAGAAAAAGAGATTTTATCTGCAAATATAGTTGTAGTTCCTAAAGCTTTTCAAAACGTACTTCCCAACATCCATGGATTACTTTTCTTCAACCAACTTCTCAGACATAGAAATCTTATTATAATCTTATCTTTCCTTTAATCATATGATTTTGGATCTTCATTCCCTCCATTTTTACTTTTACTTTTCAATCAATCATTTTGCTCATGCAGCCACCTGGGACCTAGGAATTTATATCGACTGGTGAAGATGTTTGCTTTTCATAAGGATGAATGCATGACACAGCCAAATCACTTAAAATGTCTATTTTTACCTCTTAGTTACTTCTCTTTCCTTTCACTTCTTCCCAGCATTAGCCCTTTCCAAGGTATATTCTACTGCTGTCTTCAACCATATTCTCTAAAATATCCACTGAGATCTTAAAACCCTGGTGTACTCTGTCAGGCCGTCTGGATTTTTTGTATCTTATCACGTTCAAGCTTCACAAGCGTTAAAGCAGACTATTGTGGTTTAGGTCAAGTTGGCTACTGGGGACCTGAGGGACCCCAGATGGAACAGACAGATGCTCCCCTCTACCCCTTTTCAAAGAGAGAGGCAGAGGAGGAGAGACTTATGAGTTTAGAAGGAACTAAAACTACTTTCATGAAATAT
Organism: Charadrius vociferus; assembly: GCF_000708025.1. NCBI lineage: Eukaryota > Metazoa > Chordata > Aves > Charadriiformes > Charadriidae > Charadrius > Charadrius vociferus. The sequence goes on along the minus strand of NW_009648470.1, from coordinate 1,803,375 downwards.
TAATAATAAAAGAAGAAGAAATAATGAAATATATAGAAAACCATATCAAGCTCCCAAGATGACAATCACGACACCGGCTGGCACTGGGGCACTCCCAGGCTGGACTCAATGACGGACGGGAACTGGATTCCGTATCTGGATTCAGGATTGGGATCAAAGGCAGACAGAGTCCTCCTCAGACATCGGCCATTGAAGAAAGAGAGAGGGCTGACCTTTTGATACCTCAGCTTTTATGCTGAGCATGAGGTAGATGGGATGGAATACCCTCGTTGGTCAGTTTTAGGTCACCTGTCCTGTCTGCTCCTCCCTGTGGGTGGGACCCCACTATGCTTTTCTGCTTCCAACCCTCCGACGGGGCAAATAACAAAGTTGGTTGGCCTTGGGTGTTACAGCAATAAGTGTAAGCAGGAGCCTCTCTACATACCATGCCTGGGCATCAGCCATAAACATAGGTCTTATCACTGTGAGAGAGTGAACACTGTCTGCACAATATGCTGTTAATTTCAGTAGTTAGAAGAGGCCCAGCTAAGAAGTGAAACTACTGAAGAAAATCGGTATTGTTTTACCTCAAACCAGGACACAGACCATTGCTGTGTTATAATGGAATGTTTCCTAATATCTAGTCTGAACATCCCCTTACACAGGTTTGAGCCATTCTAACCATCTCGTAACTTGATACTAGAGAGAAGACGTGGTCTTAAGCACCACATCTACCCATCCTTTAAATACCTTCAGGGATGGTGATTCCCCCACTTCCTTGGGCAGCCTGTTCCAATGTTTGATAACCCTGTCAATGAATAAATTTTTCCAAATATCCAATCTAAACTTCGCCTGGTGTAACTTGAGGCCATTTTCTCTTGTCCCATCACTTGTTACTTGGGAGAAGAGACCGATGCCCACCTCACTACAACCTCCTTTCAGGTAGTTGTAGAGAGCAATAAGGTCTCCCCCAGCCTTCTTTTCTCCAGAGTAAACAACATCAGTTCCCTCAAATTTCCAGGAGCTTTACCAAGCTGGTTTTGGTCATGAGTACTTGTGGATGTTTCCCTGGATGCTTCATGCCTGTACGATCATCTTGTCCAACTGCCTGACCAACTCAGGGCTGACGAAGAGTTAAAGCATGTTGTTAAGGGCATTGCCCAAATGCCTCTTAAAAACTGACAGGCTTGGGGAATCGGCCACCTCTCTAGGAAGGCTGTTCCAGTGTTTGACCACCCTCTCAGTAAAGAAATGCTTCCTAATGTCCAGTCTGAACCTCCCCTGGCACAGCTTTGAACCAGTCCCATGTGTCCTAATAATGGATACCAGGGAGAAGAGATCAGCACCTCCCTTTCCATTTCCCCTCCTCAGGAAGCTGCAGAGAGCAATGAGGTCACCCCTCAGTCTCCTTTTCTACACCCTAGACAAGCCCAAAGTCCTTAGCCACTCCTCATAGGACATGCCTTCCACCCCCTTTACCAGCTTTGTTTCTCTCCTCTGGATGCATTCAAGTACCTTCATATCCTTCATACATTGTAGGGCCCAGAACTGCACACAGTACTCAGGGTTAATACACTAAATACAGCAGGATAATCAGCTCCTTTGACTGGCTGGCAATACTGTGTTTGATGCACCCCAGGATGTGATTTGCCCTCTTGGGCACCCCAGGATGCGATTTGCCCTCTTGGCCATCAGGGCACACTGCTGACTCATATTGAGCCTGCTGTTGACCAGCATCTTCAGATCTCTTTCTGCAGGGCTGCTCTCCAGCCACTTCTCTCCCAATTTGTACTTGTGCCTGGTGTCACTCTGTCCCAGATGCAGAATCCAGCATTTGGTCTTTTCAAATTTCACACCATTGAAAATTGCCCAGTGCTCCAGTACACCAGATCCCTCTTCAGCACCTCTTGGCCCTTCAGAAGGTCAATAGAACCTCCCAGTTCATCATCATCATCAATAGCATTTTTATAATTATTATTTAATAATTTATAATAAGAGAAATATCACTAAATACAATTATTATATAATATTTAAAAAAATATTTTCTCCTCTTCCTCTTTCTCCTGCAATAACACAATGTCCTTATCATCTGCTGATCAGACTAATTCTATCACCAAGAGTGACTAATAATATTTTAGAAAGAATATAAGAACAAAGCAAGTGTCCTGCAATATTTTTGTATTATGCTTTTTTTGCTACTGATTGGTCCTTCTGAGACAGTGATATGAGTTGCTGAGCTGCAAGTATTTAATAACTCTTGGTAGCTTTTCTTCCATTGATTTTCATAATTGTTTTTGAACTCATATACATTTTTTTTCATGCACAATATCTTATTGCAGTGAGTTCTATCACTTAACTCTGCTTTATGGGGAAAAGCCTTTTTCAGAGTGGCATTTGATAATTTCATCTGCTGCCTCCTGTTTCTTAAATTATAAGACATCACAAAAAAAAAATCTGTTCCAACTTTTCTGGGACCTTTGTGTTTTGTGGTGTGATAGTTCTTTATCATATTAAAAATTATTTAACTCTTTCCTAAGATGACAAAAATGTAGTGATTTTAATCATTACTTCTGTGGAAACTCTTCTACTTTTGGTCGTCCTGTTGCCTTTCTCTGTATCTTTTCTAAGGCTTATTTTATCCTTTTTTTTTTCTTTTTTCTTTTTTTCTTAATTTTAAAATCAAGGAAACAGAGATAAACACAAATTCATGTTCCAGGGACACTGTGTATTCTACAATGCCACAACATTGTTTTCTGATTAGTTCGCCATTCCTTTCTTAATAAATCCTAATACTCAATTTGCTTGTTTGACTGCTTCTGAACATTAAGATGATTACTCTGTTTTCATAGAATAATGTATTATAACTCTGAGATCTCTTTCCTCTGTAGTACAAGCTAGTTCAGAGTCTTTCACTGTGCATACAAAGTTAGAATTGCTTTTCTCCTTATTTTTCCCCATGAGTATCACTAACAATAATACTGTTCAGCCTGTGAATCTAATCATCATAAAATATCATTAGGGCTAATTGGACACTTATATAGATAATCACAGAGCTTACCCTGTTATATTAGAAGGGGAACTAGATAAACTCTCATACTTTTGGACAGAGTTGTTTGTAATAAATCAGTTAAGTTTTGTAGAACTTCCCCCCAGTTAGGAATAAAATCCAAGAATTTGTAAGTCTTCTGAAAAAAAAAGGAAGAAATACTGAAATTTCTGGCACTGAAACCCTTCAGCAGGTTGTAATGCAGCTAAATGTTCTTTGAATGAGTGGATGGAAAACCAGACAGAATTTGAAGCCATCCTCAAAGAGAATGTTACATTAAAATGCTACATAATATTCATAGGGATAAATGTTCACATTTTGACCGATTGCTATATTTTTCTGTTTAATTTTATTTGCAGAAGCAAAGAAGTGTTTGCTGTAACTTAATTATTCAGCAGGTGTATGCTATGAAGCATTTGCTGTTTTCTATATTGTGCGTGGTATAGCTCATTTCAGAGAAGGGGCACTGAACAAGAAAATGTTATATACATATTGGTGTAAAAATTCCTCTGCTACGATTATATGCCATGGTGAAGTCCATTGCTGTTAATGAAAATGCGAATGGTATGGAAAACAGACTTTGCAGCATGTTTTGAAGATAAGACATACTTTGCCTTAATGCTTTCTCTTCTATAAGCTGTTTCACAGTTGAGTACCCTTGACTGAAAACACTTAATCCATAGCTGTCATGAAACACAGCAAAAATTTCTATTATCTTATAATGTTATGCCTGATTATTAAGAATCTATATGAGATACTACCTCAAATTAATTGAACGAATTTAAATTTTAATTGCTATCAGTGATCTAGGCATACAGCATATGAAGCACTGGAACAAATGCCCTCATTAACTTATCTAGAACTTTGAAAGCAATGTTTTTCATGAGGAAATGCAGAATATGTTTATTACTTTTGATGTTGTGGGCAAGATGTTCTAATCTTTGAGAATATAATTTGAGAGACAGAGGAAAGAAAGACAAGCTATTTTATTGTAGGAAAACAGTGCTGAAAAGGAATTGTGCTCCTTTTGGTATATTTGTGTGATGAGTTGATCCTGGTTGGATGCCAGATGCCCACAAAAACCACTCTGTCATTCTCCTTCTCAGCTGGACAGGGGAGAGAAAAAATAATGAAAGGCTCATGGGTCGAGATAAGGGCAGAGAGATCACTCACCAATTACTGTCACTGGCAGAAGAAACTCGACTTGGGGAAAATTAATTTATTATCAATCAAAATCAAAGTAGGACAATGAGTCATAAACCCAAATCTTAAAAACACCCTCCCCCCACTCCTCCCTTCTTCCTAGGCTCAACTTTGCTCCCAAGTTTTCTACCTCCTCCTCCCAAGTGGTGCAGGGGGATGGGGGATGGGGACTGTGGTCAGTCATTGCATGTTGCCTCTGCTGCTCCTTCCTCCTCAAGGGCAGGACTCCTCACATTGCCCCTGCTCCAGCATGGGGTCCCTCCTATGGGAGACAGTCCTCCATGAACTTCTCCAACATGGGTCCTTCCCACAGGCTGCAGTTCTTCACAAACTGCTCCAGTGCTGGTCCTTTCCACAGGATGCTGTCTTTTAGGAACAGACTCCTCCAGCATGGGATCACAAGTCCTGCCACCAAACCTGCTCCAACGTGGTCTTTTCGTTCCATGGTGTCACAATTCCCGCTGGGAATCTGCTCCAGTGTGGGCTTCCCACAGGGTCACAGCATCCTTTGCACGCATCCACCTGCTCCAGTGTGGGGTCCTCCATGGGCTACAGGAGGATATCTGCTCCACCATTAATATTCATGGGCTGCAGGCGATAGCCTGCCTCATCATGGTCTTCACCACGGGCTGCAAGGGAATCTCTGCTCCAGCTCCTGGAGCCCATCCTCCCCCTCCTTCTTCACTAACCTTGATGTCTGCAGAGTTGCTGTTCTCACATATTCTCACTCCTCTCCTCAGCTGCAGTTGCACAGGTTTGGTTTCTGCTCCACCATTAATATTCATGGGCTGCAGGCGATAGCCTGCCTCATCATGGTCTTCACCACGGGCTGCAAGGGAATCTCTGCTCCAGCTCCTGGAGCCCATCCTCCCCCTCCTTCTTCACTAACCTTGATGTCTGCAGAGTTGCTGTTCTCACATATTCTCACTCCTCTCTTCAGCTGCAGTTGCACAGGTTTGGTTCGGCTTTTTTTCACTTTTGGTTTGTTTGTTTTGTTTTGTTTTGTCCCTTCTTAAATATGTTATCACAAAGGCACTACCACCGTCACTGATTGGCTTGGCTTTGGTCTGCGGCAGATCTATCTTTGTGCCGGCTGGCATTGGCTGTGTTGGACACAGGGGAAGCTTCTGTCAGCTTCTCGCAGAAGCCACCCTGTACCCTTCCCCACTACAATAATGTTGCTGTGCAAACCCAATATGATTTGCAACAGTGTAAATATTGGATGACCTCAAAGCATTTGCAATGAAATACATGGGTTTAAATTGAAGTCAAATGACAGTAAACATAATAGGCATGTCAAACATAAACAAATTGTAAAAAAAAATCATCATATACTGCATATTAGTCCAATATTCTTTTGAATATGGAAACTAGTTGTCTTTTTCTTCTTCTCAAGCAAATTGTTCTCTGGATCATTCTTTCAGGGACTGATTTAGACACAAAAATGAAAGCCATGGAGCACAAAATATATTTCCTTGATCTGCCACTCTTT
>NW_009648470.1:1781425-1797514 GCF_000708025.1 Charadrius vociferus | reverse complement strand
AGCAGGAATTCTAATTAAATACAGCAAATAAGAGGTTGTACTGCAGCTTTAAAGACTCTGAGCAGCTAAAGTCTCCTCAAGCTGCTGTTAATAATGGTTCAGCTTTAGCACTAATTGTAATACTAGTCATAGATAAATCTATCTATTTCAAGGTAAAATGAAATAAAATACAGTATGAACTCATGAAAAACCAACTATTCCAGGACAACGTGATATTTTTGTTTAATAAGTGGATAACTTTCTAGGTGAATTAAATGGAGTAAACCCCATCGATTTGTATATCAGAAATGTAATTACTAGAACGTCACATAGATAGTGGCAGTTATTTTGAAACTCAGATAATCATTTTTAGGTGCACTTATGAAGGGGTGGAGCTCAAATGCCTAGTTCTTTCCTGGATGTCATAGGGCATTCAAGAGTTTCATGTGGAAGTGGCTGAAATAGCATAGAACCTATGGGAGACCCATGCTTGGAATGACATCTGAAGATGTGGTTGATATGGTAAGGCCTCAAAGCATCAGTAAGTATGTATATTTACACAACCAAATCTCATCTTCCTTGCATACTTTAAGTGAATAGAGTCTACCCTTAATCTCCACTAGCTGTACTGACTAGGTCTTCATTTACTACAGTTGAGCCTTCAACATCCAGTTCAGATGAAGACAATTTATGCAGACACTGTCTTAACCTGAAGCTTTACCTCACTTCATAATGGCACGGGGGAAATTTTTAGCAAAAATTGAGGATGCAGGGGTTACGACAATAGTTTTTAGGCTAATATGGACCTGGCTCACATTAAAAAAAAATGAAAGGAAGGAGAAATCAGTGGGTTTACTTTACAAAGAAAGATATACTGGACAATTTATTTCTTGAGAATTGTAGCAACAACCTTGAAGCATTTGCTTATGGAAACAGGTGGTAAAATAAAGTTGGGAAACACCACAAATGGCAAGAAAGTTCAGGAATCTTACAGGGAGTTTTAGATGACCTTGAGAAGGATTGAGGTGTTAGCAAGAGGGTGGAGTTAAATGATGCAAAATAGCTGGTTACACAATTCAGGAATAGTAATCAAAATTTCTGGTATTGGCTGGGAACTCGTCATCTGGAAATATTAAAGGACAAGGAAGACCTAGGTGTATTAGTTGAAGACAGAATCATTCTGAATTACTAACAGGGTATGGCAATGGAAAAGTAAATATTCTTGAACGCATTAGGAAATATATTTCCTGTAGAATGACACTCATCTCACTACAACCTCCTTTCAGATAGTTGTAGAGAGTGATAAGGTGTCCCTTCAGCCTCCTTTTCTCCAGACTAAATAACCTCAGTTCCCTCAGCTGCTCCTCATAAGACTTGTGCTCTAGACCCTTCACCATCTTCGTTGCCCTTCTCTGGACATGCTCCAGCATCTCAATGTCTTTCTTGTAGTGAGGGGCAGTATGAGTGGCCACTGGTGAGGCCACACCTCGAACACAGTATTTGAGGTGTGGCCTCACCAATGTCGAGTACACCAGGACAATCACTTCCCTAGTCCTGCTTACCACACCATTCCTGAAACAGGCCAGGATGCTTGGACCATCAAGCAGATCAATACTCCCCCCCAGCTGGGTGTCATCTGCAAACTTACTGAGGGTGCAATCAGTCCCCTCGTCTAGGTCACTGATAAAGATATTAAAGAGAACTGGCCCCAACACTGAGCCCTGGGAAACACCACTTGTGACCAGCCACCAACTGGATTTAACTCCATTTACCACAACTCTTTGGGCCTGGCCATCCTGCCAGTTTTTTGCCCAGCAAAGTATACACCCATCCAAGCCATGAGTAGCCAGTTTCTCTAGGAGAATGCTGTGGGAAACAGTGTTGAAGGCTTTACTAAAGTCCAGGTAAACTATATCCACAACCTTTTACTCATCCATTAAGAGGATTGCCTTGTCATAGAAGGGGATGAGGTTTGTCAAGCAGGACCTGCCATTCTTAAACCTGGGCCTGATCTGAGCCTTATCACCCACCTGTTTGTTCTGCATGTGCTGCATAACGGTGCTCAAGATGATCTGTTCCATAACCTTCCCAGGCACCAAGGTCAGACTGACAGGTGTGCAGTTCCCCAGATCCTCCTTCTGGCCCTTCTTGTAGACAAGCATCACATTTGCTAACCTCCAGTCAAGTGGGATCTCCCCAGTTAGCCAGGACTCCTGATAAATGAAGGAAAGTGGCTTGGTAAGATCATCTGCTACCCTTGGGTGGATCCCATCTGGCCCCATAGACTTGTGTGTGTCTAAGTGCTGTAGCAGGTCACTCACCTTTTCCCCTTGGATTATGGGGGCTTAATTTTGCTCCCTGTTCATGTCTTCTAGCTCAGAGGGCTGGGTACTCAGGGGACAACTGGTCCTACTACTAAAGACTGAGGCAAAGAAGGCATTAAGTACCTCAGCCTTTCCTCATACTTTGTCACAGTATTTTGCCCCACATCAAATGAAGGATAGTGATTACCCTTAGTCCTCCTTTTATTGCTAATGTATTTATTTATAGAAACATTTTTTATTGTCCTTAACAGCAAAAACCAGATTAAGTTCTAGTTGGGCTTTGGCTCTTCTAATTTTCTCTCTACATACTATCTTTGTAGTCTTCAAGAGTGGCCTGCCCCTTCTTTCAAAGACTATACAGTCTAATTTTTCCACTGAGTTGTGACCAGAGCTCTCTGTTCAGCCAGGCCAGTCTTTTTCCCAACAGCTTGCTTTTTGGCTCACGGGGACAGCCTGCTCCTGTGCCTTTAAGACTTCCTTCTTGAAAATCTTCCAGCCTTCTTGTACTCCTTTGCCCTTCAGGACTGCGTCCCAAGGTGCTCTGTCAACCGGGCTCCCAAAAAGACCAAAGTCTAACCTCTGGAAGTCCAAGATAGCAGTTCTGCTGACCCCCTCCTTGCTTCTCCCAGAATCAAAAACTCTATCATTTCATGACCACTATGCCCTAGACAGCCTCCAACCATCCAAATAGATATCAAACAGATAATGATTGTTGAAAGAAATAGGTATGAAATTTCCTGACTAAAATGCTGGCTGGTAGATAGAAATCGGTTTCTAGCCATCAGAGAAATAAAGTTATGGAAGTTTCTGATTGGATTAGTGGACTCTACAATTCCAGGACAGTTTTCCCTTTACATTCTCTGTTTTGAAGACTGGGTTCCTACACACTGAATATCCTGTGGTTTTAGATTCTGCATAAATCTTCTTACCCAGAAGAAGAGAAAAAAAAAAAAAAAAAAAAAAGGAATGCCCACCACCACAATTTTTTTTAATTTTTTTTTTTCTTGGGATAATGAGGAAAAAGAAGAAATTCTACATTGATATTTGTTCATTGACTGAAATGATGGGAAGGAAGAGAATATCAAAAGTTCAAAATGCTTCTTATCTGAAATGACTGCTTACATATTTCACAAAGTAAGAAAATATCTCTTTCTCTTCAATATCTTTTTCTTTTCTTTGGTTTAGCATAAATATAATGTTAATAACTTAAATAATTCTGCTTCCTTTTAGCAGGGGAAAGCATCGCAAGTCATGCCTCTACCTGGCTTTAAGCCTAATAATGTGATGTCCTCAGCAGTTTCATGCCCTTTGGGTTAATTACCCACAGCACCCTGCTTAATGAGTCCCTCTGACTCAAAAAGGAGGCTATTTCAGTCCCATAGTTCAGTTGAGATTGATGTAAATTTCTATCTACTGGTGGAAACTGACTCAGGCTCTGCTTCTATGCCATTCGTGGACACCTTGACAAATTGCTCAATCAGAAATTATATAGTCTCTTTGTCTAAGACAATCTGAGATTGCTAACCCAACAGATAATAAACCAAAATGGCTAGCTAAGACACCCAGGCCTTTCTCTTTTTACTTCCCTTCTCTTGTCTGGAAAAAAATGACTTTGCTGTTTCTCTAAATCCTGACTTGCTCAGATTTCCTTTTTCACTTAAATTTCTTTTTTCCCCTTTTTTTTTTTTTTTGGTCTTACTTTGTTACAGGCAAGTAACACAGTAACAAACTTGTCCTTAAATGCCCATGGTCAGATCATACCACCAATTGCTGAAATCACTCCAAAATACTGATGCTATATGTATCAAAAAGGAAAAAAAAAATCAGACAAAACCTTTCACTAGCAAAGTTTCACTTGAAAAACTGATTCCAGTTTTAGGTACTGAACTGATCTTTGCAATGTTCATTCTTTTTTGTTGAAAAAAAGGACAACTCAGCCCACTGGACTTTTTTCAAATAGGATTGATTTTTTAAATGCAACTGTTTTGTTAGGAAATATGTCTGAACAAAGCAGATGTCCAAACTATCCTTCCCATTTAGTAAACTATTCAAACACCATGGACTTTTCTCCTAACTTATCTGAAGTCTACAGTTGGGTAGGAACTGGAAAAAGTATAATAGTTTAAATCACTTCTTTCAGAAATAGGAAAAAAAAAATTAACACATCTTCAAGCATGACATTATCTTACAAAGATGAGAAAAAAATTAGTAGTAAGCTTGGTCTTCATTTTATGTATGCATTATAAAATTTGAAACAATTAGGAAGAGGTAACTGAGCTTTTTTTATAGCTTTCAATAGTCACTATACATAGAAATAGGAAGAAGAATTTCAGAATATGACTGGCTATTTCTGTGTAGTAATATTCTATATTCTTTTGATGAATAGAAGAATTCTATATACAAATTTCTGTCAACTAACAAAGAAAATATAAGACCTTCTCCAAACAGACTCTGTTTAGCTATGTCATTGATATCACGCACACCACATTGTGATTGGAAGGACTGTGGCATGGGACTAGTTTCTTGCTATAGGTTTTTGAAGTGCCAATGATAAACTTTTGTTAGGGACCTTGTGAGACTTTGACTATAATAAAAATAAGTATTTTAAAAATAGCACTTATTAAATAAATATGTATTTTTTTAAAGCTGGACCAAGTTTACAGGAAACAGGCTAAATTTAACAGATTTGATTGCAAAGTCATAGCTTATCTATGATGTAAAATAAAATCACAAGTGTCATATAGGAATATCCAACCTTTCTGATGACAGTGTATAAGACATGAGCCATAGCCTCTCAGTAAATGAGGTAAGCCTGTACTCCACGAGTCAATCCCACTGCTTTTCCTTACAGTCCATCACAACTCTAGATGTTTCTTGCTAAAATACCTGAGTTCTTCCGAGTAATACACTTTCAGTCAGCTTCTCTCTATGGATTTACTTCCCTTTTCACTGGTCATATCCAACCACAGTGCCTGAAAACCATTCTGCCAAATTTCTAATTTTCTGCATAGGTCTCAATTGTGTAATTTGTGTAGGCTTATATCGCCTTCCTGTGTCATCCAGTCAAACAGCTCAGAAGAGGTGAAACAGGGCTATGCTGTCACTTTAAAATCCCTGTTCCTTTAGTACTCTAGGAACTGCATGGCAATATTTTGCTGCATTTCTGGAAGGCAGAAGATACAGGAAGACATATGTCAATACTCTGTGGAATTCCTTTTTTCTAAAGAAGGCAAAGTGTAGTGATCTATACACTGCACTGCTTCCCAAATTCCCTCATTAATTAGATAGGATTTTCAGGGAAAGGATAGATGCAGGAGAATGAACCTGAAAAGGAGAGGAATACAAATGTGTTTCATGATGAAATGCTGGTGACACACTGCCTTTGTAAACCAACTGCTGGAAATAACCGCTCTTTTTTCCGCTCTTGCCTTGAAATAAAAACCTAGGAACTTTCTATATCCTTCTCCATCCATGGTGGAACACAACATTTGGGCTATTTGGACGATTTACATCGTGCTCATTTCCCAGAATATGTGTTCTCCTGAAAACGGGAACTGAAGAAAATTCAGAAACTTTTCCTCTCATTTGGGCTATTTGGACGATTTACATCCTGGGTGCTCATTTCCCAGAATACGTGTTCTCCTGAAAACGGGAACTGAACAAATTCAGAAACTTTTCCTCCTAGTGGATATTAAAAACAACAAAATTAAAGTCTTGAGAGGAGTAGCAAGGGAAAAGATATTTTGGTAATGAAAGCATAATTACAGTGTTCCTAATAGTGTAAGGCAACAAGAAACTAATCTACATAATCATTTTCTAAAATCAATTAAGATTATATTTTTTTCTGTGCAAACCATTTATTTTCCATTCACATTCTGCTTGTAAGATTAAACTTTTTTTTTTTTTTTCCTTCAGAAGGAAGGACATACTTGGATCCTGTGACCTAACTGTATCTGGGAATATAATCTGCAGATGTCAGAAAGTGTAATTTAGGCTTCCTTATATCAAATTCAGTCTTATCTATCTTACCTGTTTTTTTCTTTTCTTCCCATGTATAACTCTAAAAAATGCACACTAAAGGTAGTTACATTGGTGCAAATAGCTAAAGAAAGCAGGGTATTGTTCAAGAAAAAAACTTGGAAATATGGTATTTGTTGATTGCACAGGATATTATTTTCCAAATTCTTGTTTGCCCATCTATTTATCATTTTGGACCTGTACGCTGGAAAGGATCTTAAAGCTAAGTTTAACTGCATCAAAATTTGTGCTAGTCTTGAATACATAAGCTTCTTATAAACCAAACAGAAGGCTCACTTAGGTTCTGTAGCTGAAAAAGAATGCATGTAACAGTTTGCCAGATCCATTTTTATATTCTTATAAAATTGCTGAGACAGGGGACTTCTGTTTTATCTATTAAAATACTGAAGAGCTATACTTTTTTCTGTGTTATTTATTCTTCAATTTTGATAAAGAAGACTTGTTATTACAAATGATTAATATTTTTTTCCCCTAAGAGCAAATTTCAGTCCTGATAGTCAGAAAATTAATTTCATCTTCTTGTCAGTCTAATTAGTAATTTGAAATAGAGATTATCCAATTATTTTGAATGCTTCAGTGCAAAACAACAATGAAAAATTCTGTATATAAATCATTTAGTTATATGAAATTCTAATTGAAAAAATACAAGTCTTCAGTTGGTGTGGATGACGAACAATTAACAATGTAAAAGGAATTTAACATTGTTTTTCATTCTGTTAATAGAAATATTATTAAATGGTAAATTGCAATTCAACATTACATCTACAGGACCACTCAAAAGGAACAGAAATTGAGTCACTAATAAATGTCTTGCTCTTGATGCTTATTGAATTAAATTATTATATATGTAATTATAACATCATGATTAGCCAAGTGGATATAATAAAAAATATTCTCTCATGGTTAATATCAGAATGAATCTGAGCCACTGATACTCACTTTAATCTTTGTAAGTCACTGGGAAAGTATATCAAAGCTTACGTGGCTTCAGAGAGATCAGGAACATTAAAATTATGTCCAGAACAAAATGAAATTTCTAGAGGTCTTCTGTTGGGAGGACTTAGGATATTTAAGGCTCCCTATGGAAATTCTGATAGTCTTTGCTTTAGGTGTTTCACATAGGAAGATTTTAAAATATAATATTTGCTACTATTTATGTTAAGTCATCTTTCAGTCATGAATATTCAAACGATCTTTAGAGGTTACTGTATACATTCTTACTATTCATTTTTACCCATTATCAAGTTGGGTGACTAACCTGTTATCAAGTGTCACTTTAAGCCATGTTGGGTGAATAACCTGAATTCTCTGCATGAAAGTACAAATGTAGAAATCATAAAAGGGGTGATGCCATTCTTTCTCTTGCTGACAGTAATAATGTTTTATGTCCTGCACTTCCACAGTACCTGTGCAAAGTCAATCCTACGTGATGTTAAAAGATGAAAGATAAAAAGGAAAAGGTTCCTTTTCATAGTCTCAAAAAATGCATATTTATTTCAACTGTGGAGAGCCACAGTTTCCTATAAGCTATTTTACTTGCCTACTCAATGTATTGAAGTACAGCATGATTATTTCCTAGATATACCACAAATACGTTAACTAGGAAATGTCATTTCCTAGTTAATAAAATGGGGCTATCAGTTTCATCATTACAGATTATTTGGGTTCTTAAAATCTCATAAAAGATATTTATGTATTCCTTGTCACACCTTTCTAAAACAAACAAACAAACAAAAAAAGTATCCCCTGGAACCAAAAGGAACACATTTTGATATCTCTTTCTTTTGCCCTTCATAAAAATTTCCTAGAAATACCATCATACCAGTGTTAGTAACACAGTCTTGAAATCCATTTGGATTATTTTTACACAGGAAAACACAGAAAGTGATGCTTTTGCTGGAACAAAGGCTCTGTGACACTTGACAGTTGGGTGTTGCAGCATTTGGCTATTTGCTGTGCAAGAGAACAGCTTGCAGTGGCAGGCCAGGAACAAATTTCATACTTGGTAGAGCTCTTTTGCACTCAGAAGATTTGCCCTTTGAGTGATTTTAATCCATATTAAGTGTTCATCAAAGATGACTCTAAAGGGCTCTGCAGATATTCAGTGTCTCTGCATAGTCACCTTCCTATTTGTGTGGCCCCTTATCTCCTGACTTGAAAATCAGCACTGAAGCGATAAAAGCATCATGAGAACTAACTTTAGCATACCAAGCTTTTTATAACTAAGTCATTTCTCCTCCGTTATCCTGAGGCATTTAGGCTAGTGACAGAAGCATATCTACAACAGCAGATGGAAAAGATTGAAATGGCTCAGCCCAGCAAAAATATCTTTATTCATGGGTATTTCTCTGTTGCTTAGACCAGTCTCTTAACTAGAACTGACTACAAAAACAATGAGGCTAACATAATTTGAGACAGGAAAATAAATGTAAGAACTGGAACTACATATTGTGTGCTGATAAGACAAACTTCAGCCAAAGCTAAATAGTTATAGAAATGGTAAAAGAATTAAACTTAAAGGGAGAAAGAAATGGAAAGAACTGTCTCCGACTGAAGCTTTCAGCCCTTCAAGAAGAGGATTATTGTTGTCACAAGTGTCTGTGGACACAAATAACACAATTATCCTTCTGTGAACTGATTTGGAAGATTATGTATCTCTTTCCTTATTTTTCCCATTCAACTTGGCATTAGATTGCAAACTGGCTTGTAAATACAGTGTCAAAACTGTCTCAAAGGGTATAATCACTTCTGGAGCTGACAGGTGATGTCGCTACTTAGTCATGCAGCTGAATTTCACACTAAGACCATCCCAGATGTTTTTATTTGGGGACATGCTTGAACTGATGCCTAGGCTTAGGCTGTAATTGTCAAGCACTAATTTACAAAGGAATTTAAGAGTCCTAGTAAGCAAGGAGATACACACCCTCTGCTGTTTTATGTCACTGCTGAGCCAGTTAATACTGTTAGAACAGTTAGTACTAATGGAACACATACTTCAGTACTTAACAATTTCTATAACATAATTGAGGTTCATAAAATGAAAAAAAAAGTATAGGTACACATGTAAAACACAATCTTTTTACAATATCCTAGGAAAAATCATGAAATACTTTGTAGGAAAATGCCAGCATAACAGTAAGTGAATATTTCAATTACTGGATGTAAGCAAACACATTCTTTTTCTGCTGAGAAAAAAATAGATAATCATGCTGCCATGATGTCCTCTGGATTTTTTCTTTTTTCTTAAAAAATAAAGCAAGCTTCAATAGGAACTTGAGTTAAGAACTGAGCTCAGGGTTCTTTGATAACATCTTTTTCTGCATTAAAAAGTGTTAGCTTTGCTGTACATGAATTAACCTCTCTCAAGTCATTCACAAAATGACAGAAGATAATTGCTGGAAAAGAGGCAAACTATTTTAGTTACCAAAATTTATGCAAAGACTCAAAAGAGGAAAATCTGTACTAATAAAAGGTGTCTGTCCATCTCTTTAATTTGCTGTGTTCAAAAAAGCATTTGCTCATTATAGGTCAAACAGAAGTGAAAATTATGACATAAAATGAGTGAACATCTTTAATTCTGTCTGTAGAGTAATAAATTGCAAGTAAAATTGGATTGAGGTGTAATTTATGCCATCTACTCTGAAAATCATCAGCTAATGGTGTCTAGACTTATTTTCAGTACTTCTATTTAAATGAAGAATACAAGGTACTATGGCATACTGCATTCAGTATTAAAAACAATAATAAATAGTATTTTGTGGGGTTTACGTAAGACCACATATATATAAAAGTCCACAGAAGCTAATGCTATGTGGTGAAATTGCATTAAAAATTGACATATTAATATGAACATCCAAATGAGTTCTGTAAGAGCATTTGAAAGAGGCTAGGTAGAGACAGCTGTAAAAGCCTAAGTAGAACCAGAAAGAATCCCAAAACATTTTTCTAAAAAGTACAGCCATTGTTATGATCAGAAGATCATCCATCTGCAGAAGGGTAGCAGGAGACACTGAGACGAGCATTCTTGCATTCTGAGATTTGGGCTGTAGTAGTGCTTTCAGGCTCTGGAGTGGTATGTCAAGACTGCATGATCCTGAATAACAAAGAGGCATTTTACTCTGAGTGGAGCGTGTGGTGGCACAGATCCCCTTGGTTTCAGTATAGTTTTACCACTGATGTCAGCAGAGAATTTACACTTGAAATAATTTTAAGCATGGCAATATGAGTTATATATAGTTTTAGGATGATGTCCATACCTAGCACATCAACGTTTTGTGTTAAAGTATGTCTTTTAGAGTACCATGATCTAAATTCAGTCTGGTGAGGTTAAGTGTTCTTTGTGTTATACTATGTTTATTGCAGCCCTGTGTCTCTGGAGGTTTACATCTGATCATTGTTAGGAAAAGGCCACAGGTCTGTTTTAACTCCATAAAACCTTAGAACTAGGACTTACCAAGTTTTTTTCTGGACTTATTCTGGTATTGTGTGCGGTGTGAACTACCTATGAACCTGTAATATAAATGCAGCATAGAAGAATACAGGCATGGGAGGATGGCAGAGGGCTTCAAAGCAGAGGCACAGGATGGTACCAGAGGCCCAGGGTTATAAACGCTACAGTAGTGGTCAATTAGTGACCACCTCTGGAGTGCAACCTTTACAGCTGGGGACAGCTGGTTTTATAGATAAGAAAGAAAATAAAGAAAAAGTGCCCCACATATGGGAAATGTACGAGATAGAGCAGTTTTGATATAAAATAGAATCAAAGACCAATTAAGGAAGTGGTGTTAGAAAACATATGATAATTTCCCTAACAAGCCCAAAAGTAAGGAGGAAGACACCTCCCCCCCCCAACCATTATATTCCTCCTGGAAAATTATTTAGACTGATGATTTGTCCAAACACCTCTTGTTTTTTCAAGGAAAATGGAAACCGTCAACCTTAGAACCTACTGGACAATTGGAAGGTTGAATGTAACATCAGAGAAATGTGGCAGATAGCAGAAACTCTGTGCATAACAATTTTACCTATATTATTGATTAGAATTAACTGTAATAACTTAATTTGGGTTATAGAAGTTAGCAGTTATTAGAATACTAATAATTATAACTCTTAGAATACTATAGTTATTGGAATACTAATAATTCCTGCTAAAAACTAGACTGGTGTAAATATAATTTACTAACATACATTTTTAATTGTGCTTACATTGTATGTTTCTTCAGCATGCACAAAACACAGGTTTGCTGGGAGTCAGTCAGTCTCTCAGTTGAACAACGTTCAAGCACGAACAGAATCATGCTTGTATGGCTACTGATACTCAAAATAGTTGTATTTGCCTTTTACTGGCTTCATTTCCTATATGGTCATATGCTTAAATATTTATATGGTTCCTTTTACTTGAAATATAATTTATCCTCAAGGCTGTTTATCTTACTTGTTGAAACATAAGGTTGTTGAAACAACCTTATGAATTCAAGAAGTTTTACTGTTACTGTTTCACACATGGGAAACAGAGACGTGGAGTATTACTACATACTATTTCGTCAAAATGTCAAAGGTCTGTCCAAGCAAACATGTATGATTAGAATCACACAGCAAGATGCGAAAATAAGAGATGGTAACCCATCTGTGATACCGTGTTACTCTCTGCATCTATTTTAATGAATGTCATGCTTATATGGCTATAATCTTTCCAGCTACAGAGCAAGCTGTCTTACTGCAAAGACTATATAGACTCCAAAAGCCTAACAGTCGGAGTCTTAAAGGTAATTAATCATATAAAAATTCAGATAAATGACCGAGGAAGGTTTTAAAAACAGACCTCATACATACTTGTCTGTGAGGAGCTGAAGATCACAGAAAAGTCTGATTGGTATGAGGAAGAAATATAAGCCTCTTATCCTCAGTTACTTAGAGCTTTAATCACTGAACTGTCCTTCCCTGTTTACATGAAATAATGATCAGGAATATATATTTACACATCAAATTAATCCCTCATACTCAGTTGACAGGTATTTCTTTAAACGGTATCTTCAGTAACAGCTCTGCAACTATGCAAAGTTTGGAGCAATGTTGTCATTGTGCACAGGAAAGAAAAATAATCAGTCAATCTGCCTTCTACTTTTCATTCTTTAGCTCGGATTTTAGTTACACATACAAACAGATAGCTCTCTAAATAAACAAGTGAAACAGAACAGATGATCAAAAAGAGCCAATTCACATGTAAACAGTTGTCAAGTTAAAATTCAGAGATTCAGATTTTATATAGGTACCTACTTCCATAATGAGTTTGAATAAACCCCCTGATTTTCATACAAGGATTTTGTTTCTGCTTCTTTTTTTTTTTTTTTTTTTTTTTTTTTTAACCTTAATGGATACTATCATTAAACAAAGCTTTGTGTATTGCTTCAGCCCACTTCTGTTAGAACAAAAGGTAATTTTGCCCAGAGAGGCTTTTGCAGTAGTGTTAACTTCATTTGAACTCAAAAACAGAGTCTGGTATGGCAGTTACAGCAGGGTCAAAGACTGTAGCTGCAACAATTTGATTGTTGGCTTTACGAAACTGAATATCAGCTTTGGTTCTTCATAATTATTTTTGAGATCATTTAGGCAACAGATGCAATCCATAGGTGGTAGAATTAGGGTATACTACAGAAGAACCTTTTAATTTATTCACAAGATCAGTTAATTGTAATGAGATCTTTATGCCACAGATTAGGAAGTGAGCCAGTGCAAGCTGACTCACAGGAAACTGTTTCAGAGCAGAGTCTGTTTTAGCATAATAATAAAGGGGATTGTCATTCTTTGACAAAAAGCACATCCCATGCTTAGACAAATGGTAATAATAGCTGAATGGACAACTAAAACTATATTTTCAAAAAACAACTTCTGATTTTTGGGACTCGAATATTTTTTGAAAGTGGAAGAGGAATGGGAAATAGCAATGGGACAGACTATGTATCTGTACTTTATTCTCTTTTATGGGACTAGAAATCAGTATATGAGATTGCAGAAAAAAAAAAGTTCAGATTTTCTCTTCTCAGAGAAATTGGATTGGAATAGAATCAGATAGGATAAACAATTTGACAAATTGACATTTATAATTTCAGTCATGTCTTCTGGAGAACATGATGGAAATTCTGTGGGATGAAAGCAAAATGCTGAACAGAAGACGCAAAAAAGCTTTTAATTCACTTAAGTGTTATCCATGCTATAATGAATGTAACTTAAAGGCAAGCAAAAAGGGTATCATGACAGCTGGGAAGTTGGCATGAATTGTCCATCACAGAAAACTGAACAATTGAACAGGGTCATAATTTATTGAAACAACAGGAATGTGTGCTCAATGACCTTTTGTATCCCTGCATTTTGTTCATACATAGTATAGAAAAATTTCACAGGTGGTGTTTTGATGTGACTGGGTTAACTAAGGATAACCCTGTGGCTGCTTCTGGTCTGAAACAAATAGGTCTCACTTGCAAAATTCAATTCAGTTCCCATTCTGCCATCTGAACTTTGTCACCACAATAAGAGGTTTGATCAAAGAATGCCCAAAGGTGACAGTTAATGATGATTTCTACCTCAGGATGAGAAGAATAAAATTAAAAAAAAAAAAAAAAAGATTGCAGACACAGAGGAGTTGGATTCAGGCAGTTGAACAGGCATCAGAGGAATTTCAGCAGTGGAAAATGTTATAAATTAAGCAAGTTCTACTATTCATGCTGCTCTTAGCATCGCTCAAATTTATCTTGCTTCTACCATGTTCCATAGTTTTCCTTATAATCCTTTTCTAAGATACATACTGAAAAAAAAAACCTTAGAGATGATTCAATTTATATTTTATGTAAAAGTAGTGTAAAACTTGTTTTTACATGGATGGGATGGGCAATTTGGTCTCACATCAGTTTTTTACTGGTATTTGAAGGTAGGAAGGTAAATACTAAGCTTGTTAGAATCCTGTCAGGTCCGTTGGCATTCTGTTGGTGATAGTTATGGACATGGATAAGAAGTTGTCAGAACAATAATATTATTTTATGTATTTAGGGGCACAAAATTTAGATATATGTGTAATAAATGTTCATTACAGATAAGAGGAAACGTGCAAAGGAGTAAATAGTAGCTGATAGGTTCTGGGACTAATATATCAGTAATGTGATTGAAAAAGTTTAGGTCATTGATTCTCAAAGAAGTTGGAAAAAAACAGAAAAAAACATATGTATACAAAGACTAACTACTTTGATAAAACAGTAGTTCAGCTTCTCCAGAACAGAAACATCTCCAGTTACTGTTAGTTTACTGAAACCATGCCTGCAAGCTAATTAATTGCTGTCAGTTAACAGTAATTAACACTGTCTCTCCCATTTCATTTTAGAGGTAATTAGATTGTTTTTCATAGCTTAAAACATTACATGCATGATTGGACTTGAGGCTGGGTTTAAACATAAGCTGGTAGAAGGGGGAAGATTGCTTTCTGGAGGATCATACAAAGACATATGGGTCAAAGTAGACTGTGTTTCCAAAAAGCTGACAAATGCTGAAATGAATCACAGACATTCTCTGAACTTTGCCAGATTAGGTTACACAGAAGCTGAGTGTTTTCTGAAAATAATAATGAGCCAGTACCTTTTCCAGTTTATACTTGGTTTACATGGTCTGGAAGGGAATACTGCAGGAACTTAATACAAAATTAGTGTTTAAGAAAACTGGACTGCAAGATGATGAAATCAGTTCTCTACCTAATTCCTTTATTTGTTTTTTTTTTATTTTTTTGTGTAGCACAGCAGACACCCCCACATTCTGAATTTTGTCAAAGAATCTATCCTTAGTAGAGAGACAGGGATAAATTTTCTGTTTTGTACTGGTATATCCAGTAAATTTCTTCTTCAAAGGAAAACTGAAGAGTATTAAAATCGTTAGACATCTGCTTCCTCAATGATACTTTAGAATTGATCATATAGACATCCTATTAAACTATTATGCAGGTTTTACTTCAGTGAACAGCACAGATTTGTGTTCTTCCCCCTACGTAATAATTATTTTTCTTTGATTTTATGTCTCCATGGTAACTCTGTTTTTTGAGAATTTCTTTCTCTTTCCTTGGGAAAGCCCAGATATGATCACTACCATGCAAACAATGTAAATAATTAATTTAACACATTTTTTTGCAGACTTTATTAACAGGTAGAAACCTTAGCCTCTTTCACTTAACTGAATACTTGAGCCTAAAGGAGACGTAAAATACATTATCTCTGCAAGTGTCTACACAGTCATGTCTTCTGGGCTAATTTGTGTTTTTCCATACAGTAATTAAAACAATAGCTCTTCATGCTCAATTTATCAATGTAGTAAAAAACAGTTTCAGCTAATTTCCTGTCTTTGATAAGCTTTGTTTCTTTTTTTTTTTCTCCTTTTTTTTTTTTTTCTTTTTGCTTGAATAATTTTTAATTACAATGTAAATACTGTTACAGGAAATCTATTAAACTACTGTGGACCATAGATTTATGGCTAATGTGTCACCCTTTCTGTTTTATGTTTTAAATATTTTGAAAGACTAAATAAGCTGAGTCTTGATATGCAAGCTAAATATTTGGGTGAAGCTGTTTAATTGCCTTATATCTTATAAAGTTATAAACCAGTAAAGGAATCTATTTAAATACTAAGTTTTTTGAAGAATTTTTTTTTCATATGAATATTTTAAAAGATACATAGCTTTAATAGAAGATTTTACACTTAATAAGGGTAAAAACAT